>NC_141759.1:108453389-108812889 GCF_982258835.1 Parasteatoda tepidariorum | reverse complement strand
GATTTGTAATTGTGTTGATTTCTTGTTTTTCAGAGGTTTTGGATTTGTAACCTTCGCCGACCCCGACAGTGTAGATAAAGTTTTAGCAAATGGGCCGCACGAACTCGACGGTAAAAAGGTAAGACAAAAAGATTTACTCATTATCCTTGCCTTAAACCTAAGTCCAAATCATTATCTGATAATAGTAATTCCAGAGGCCAAAATAGCCTGGTTGGTAGGGCACTGGACCCGTGTCCAAGAGTTTGAGGGTTCGTTCCCAGCCGGCCGAAGACTCCCGTGTAGTAAATGATGACTGATGCACGTTAAATCTGTCGAGTCGCAAAGTCTTCCATGTTCCCATAACAAGTCAATACCTCTGGGGGTACTGATCCAGGAGTCTCCTTGTCTTCTGCATTGGCTCAAAATTACAAGGCTACGTAGTTGAATATTAGTAGTCGTAAATTCTGTAGTAGTAGTCGGCTGTTCAAGAACGGCTCGATTTTCATAATAAATTACATCTTACTCACTTTGTATTTATAGAAGGAGAAAAAAAGATAACCTTCAGTTTTTTTAGAATCTGACTTAATTTTCTCTGTCATCAATTATTCTTATAAGAATTGATTCGTCTTATGCTAATTATATGAATTGAATTAAAAATCATTTCAAGTTATTATTTTAAAAATATTAATTTACATTTAAAACTGCAAACAATGTTTTCCTTGATAAATACATTGTTCAATCCCTTTGTATTCTTCACTAGAATTAAGTAATAACAGGTACAAATCAAACTTTTACGATAGAAAACTATTTGTATTATATCGTAGAATTTTTTTTTTTAAAAATCAGAAAGTCGAAAGCTCTTTTAATGCATGCGATCTATTACTAAGTATAATTTGTAATTCATATTTTGGAAATTTATTGTTATAATTTATATGTTTTCAAAAGTTTTTAAACTAGTTTGAAAAAAAGAACATTTATAACGTGTGTTTGAAGTTCTAAGCACTGTTACAGATGCCACCGGCAAAGTATGAAACGAATTCTACAGAATGTTTAGGCATTGTATATAGTGCCGGACGTTTTTAGGCAAGGTATGAAATATGATATGTATTGCATACTTTCCCTAAGCATTGTATGTTATACCCAGGCATTCTATAGAATGACAAATGCTATTTAGGACAAAGTATGAAATAAAAACGCCCTGATGAGGTTATTATGTAAATGATGTGCATTTCTAAAAAAAATATTGTTCTTAAAGAATAATGAGAGTGCCATTTAAAAAAATTTATTCAAAATGCGTAAAGAAAAATGAAAGTTGTACGAAGCATAATTTATGCCCTTCTTATTAAGGGAAACGAAATTTTCATTTAAAAAACTAGAAATTAACCTACTTGTAGCAACATGACAGGCTTGAATGACGTTTTGAATTACATTTCATTGCATTACGAAACGAATCGGAGATGTATTTTATACTTTGCCGGTTTCTCATTTGGCATTCTATAGAATGCCTAGGAAATGTTTGAAGCATAAATCGTTCCACGCATTGCCAGCTAGTTCTAGGCATTATATACAATGTTTTATAGAATGCCGGATTTCAAACTTTGCCGGTAACATAGATACCAACAAATGCCGATGTTCAAAGATATAAATTATAATGAAGTACTACAAAATATGGCCGCCTGAGCAAATCGAAATTGTTAATCATATTTTTAAATTGTTAAAAAGACCCTATTTATTAGAGTTTAGAGGGGAGGAGGGATTCTAATCTGTTTCCAAATAAACAATAAGATTTTTCTCTATATTGTCCTTTATTTAAGATAAAATTCATTTCCTGGAGAAGTATTTATCATTAGAAATAATTCTAAGTTAACAGTTGTGCAGAAAAAGTGTGGCAAACTACTAGATTTTTCTCTAACCCTTTCGTATCACCATAGAAATGAAACAAAACCTGATGAAATGAATCATTAATTATTTATAGAACTGAAACAATTATATCATTAAAAGTTAATCACTATATGAAGAGAATTTGTTAAAAAAATTGTATGTCATTTAACGCTAGAAAGACGGAAACTTGGTATTTACCTATATTGCCCAAAAGCAGTCAAAATGACTGAATTGTGAAAGAATAACTAATGTGTACAGAAATTGGTTTAAAATTAATTTTTTATGTTATTTACAGTTATGTAGCAAGTAATTAGTAAATATTAACAATAAAAAAAATTTTATGTTGTACAGAGAGTCACAAAATTCTAAGAAATTGTGTCATTGTTTTTCTAATTGAAATTGAATCAGTCAAAATGACTTCCTTGGGAAATCTAGTGTTAAAGACTGAGAACTTGTGCCATATTTTCATTACGTAAAATGTAAGGACTTTGTTCAAGCGTGTCACTGCAACATGTATCTGAAAATTTAAACAAAGCATAGAAACATTTTAAAAATGCCTTCCTCACAATGGTTAAGTAAAGGATCTAAAAGATAGTGTCATTTATTCAATGGTAATGAATAAGGCCCGGATTTTGATGACATTTGCATTTTTTGCATTTTTGGACATTTTTTGTCCTTTAGAGCATTTTTTGAGATTTATAGGGCATTTTCTTTATGGGGCGTATTTTGCATTTTAAAGCATTTTTTAAATTTTTTGTTAAATTTTTCTAATTTTTATTATTTTTTATAATTTTTTATTATTACACTGGCTTCCAAACAATGAAGAAAATTTTTAGGATATTAACAGGTGAAGCAACATCTTTTCAAATTGAAGAAGAATTGTCAGTAAGTGTGACCGTCCTTTTCAAGTACGCACCAATAACATCAGTAGACGTTGAAAGAAGCTTCTCCTGGTATAAAAATTTGCTTTCAGACAAGAGACGCTCGTTTACATTTCAAAATATTTAAAAAAAAATTTATAATCCACTATAATTCTGATATTTAGTAATATTATGAGATGGAAGTTGTTATATTCATTAAAGTTTCTATACAAAATGAAAATGTTTCGGAGTCAATATATTTTCCTTTTTTTTGTTATTTTTGGATATAAAACATATTTGTCAAACTTTAATGAACGTAGAACAAGTATTTCATTGCTTTATATTTTTTGAAACGACTCAGAATAATTTTAAAGAGTAAAACATTGTTTTAGTTCAATATTTTTACTTCTATTTAAGTCATGTCATAAGGCATTTTTAGCGCAATTTTCGCATTTTAAGGGCATTTTTTGCACTTTTAAGGGCATTTTTTGCAGTTCATAAGGGCATTTTTTGCACTTTCTAAGGGCATTAATTGAGATTTTTTAGGTCATCAAAATCCGGGCTCTAGTAATGAATGACCATTTATTTGAATCGTAAGCACCGTCGGACTGAACCAAAGAAAACTAAAATTGTGTAAAACGATGCCAGCTCTAAATCAATCTGAACTGAGTGCAGGTCTATTATTGCAGAGATCAAGGAATTTCAAACGAGTCGCTAAAATATTCAGCAGAAACGAACAGCAAGTAGAATTTTCGGGACTTCCATTAGCAGAAAGTGTCATTTCAAAATAATCATTTCTTGTAATTACATAAAATCGTTTAATCGACACAACACCACCAAACTCCATGACACAAACTAAATCTTTAATGACATATAATACTTTTTGCTCAGTACTTGAGAAGTGGGTCTATGGATCATGTGGTAACATTTGCCAGCAAAACAAATGACAAAAGTTACGTAAATATTTCAAAATCACATCACTATAATGGTTGCTGTACAAAGATAAAATATAGGATGGAAGCTATTAGTATGGATTTGACTGTTGCTAATGCTTCCTCGGCAGATGTACAGTTTATTTTTTTTATTTTATATCCGTTGTTGAGCAGCCGACCCATTTTTTTGAATTTACGACTACTAATATTCAACTCCGTAAACTTGTAATTTTGAACCCAATACAGGAGATAAGGGAACTCCTGGATTAAGTATTGGGAGAAATTTGTCTTCGGGGAGAACTTTTAGGTGAAATTAATCTGCATTTGCGTTACATGAAGAAGAAAAACACGAAAACCTTCCACGGTTAGCCTAACAGCGAGGGGATTCTAACCCATGATCCGTCTACTACTGAGGATATTTCACGTCAGCACTGTAGTCGGAGCAAACCGAATGCTGAATTCGTATCAACCATCCATCGCTGGGATTCGAACCCATTAACCTCATTGGAAGGCGAACGCTCTATCCCCTGAGCCATCAGGGCTCCAACAGATGTACTTCACAAAATTTATTATTTTCACTTTGATGAAATGTCACTCAATGGAACATTTCCACAGACGCACTGCAGCACAGAGAATGGTTTAATTTAACTTTGGGAAGAGTCCCCACTAAAATTTATCCTTGTTTTAAACGGATGGATCTTTAAAATTAAACCTCTCGAACACCTCTCGATATATAACCTTTAATTTGACTAGGCTCGGTTGAAGACAAAATATTTGACCCTCATTCCGCCCATTGATCGTTTAATATCGTTTTCAAGTTTAATCTGTGGAATTTCTATAGAACGATTTTCTTAATTAAAAATTCTCAAATTAATGAAGAAAATTAAGCAATATATATTAAATGATAACATATTAAGAAATGTAAAAGTTTTTTTTAAAAAATTAACATTTACTCAAAAACACCCAAGTTTCAGAGTATACATGGAGGTAACATAAGAAAAAGTGTGCGAATTACTTATTGTTTTTGTTTTTTTCGGGATTCCGTTGAAATTTATTTCATCTCAAAGAAATGGGTGCAGTATTTTGCGTAATTACCACTCATAAATAGTAGATATATATGAATCAATAAAAAATTTTAAAAAGATATTATTTAGTTAATTTTTTTTATTTCAAAAGCACTTAACTTTACATCATTGGCCCCCATGCAAAGATGCATGAGATTGGAGCATATAAAACAAAAGCTGAACCATTGAACAATACAAGAACAATATAATAACAAGAACAATAAATACTTGCAGAACGTGAACCACTTAAACACGAACGAGAATCAGTCGCTGGATACCAATTGCATCTTATTTAGTTAAGTAAACGTACATACCAGAGTTAACAACGATTTGTCAGTTTTTTAAAGTTTTTTGAATAGTTGGATTTATTTGAAAACTTATCCATCTTCAAAAATAATTTGCACTATTTTCTTCGAAAATATTTGAGCCATATTTTTCAAAAATGCTCATATATAAACAGAAATATTGATAAAAAATTTTAAAAATTCTTTTTTAGTACAACAGAACGCGAACTCAATATAGCGGTAATCAAAGTATGAGCAATTAGTTAATATTTAATATATTTTTTAAATAGTTGGATTCTTTTGAAACTTATTTCATCTATAAAAATTGACGTCATATTTACCGTGAATACCCAAATATAAATCGAGTTATTGATCTTTAAGAAGTACAAAACTCACAAATTCCAGATTATATATAGCGGTTACGTAAGAAGGGACTGTTTGTAAATTTTTATTTTAGGGATTCATTTGAAACTTGATTCATCTTAAAAAATGGGTCTTTTATTTTCAATTGTTTTCATAAGACAATCATTGTCAATATCTTTGTGTTCAGTAACGGAGATTAGCAATAGAGTAGTATTCATATAACAACAATAGAGTAGTGTTCATACAACATTGATTAACCATACAGTTGTGTTCTTATGACAATGATTAGCAATAGACTACTTTCCGTTTTACAATCATTATTAATGCAGAAGTTTTTATGGAACAATAATTAATAAAACAGACAAGAGATAGTATTAATATTAAACTCATTAACTATCAAAACATTCACTTCAGTTTCGCGCAAAATTTTGTTAGTTCCTAAGCTTTGAGATATTTACCACTTTATGTTGCACACTTTAGAACTTTTTTCATTCGCTTTTATCTTGTCTTTTCTACACGTATTGAATATTATTGAACTCATGCGAAGTCAACTCGCTGCACTCGCTAGAACACTCGCTAGAAGAGAATGTAGAAACATAACAAAAAAAATCGTTGAAAGTAACCCAATCTTCTTTTAATGCACATTCAAACTAAGTATAATAAACAATTAATAACAGTTGTTCAATAGCCTGCTTTAAGAGTGAGCGTGACAAGCAAAATGTTTAGCTGAAGAAAGATACAGAAGAAATAGATGGCTGAGGCCATTACAGAAAGGAAGCTGAGCGATTGGAACAGCCATTCTTTTTTTTTTCGAATGCCATTAATTTTAGCGATTAAAAAACAATACTTGTTTTAGAGTATATAAATAACCAAAAGAGAAAGTATTGACTAAAATTCTGTGCACTACAATCAGGCATTTCCTATCTTTTGGTTGTTTTAGGTTATTTTAATTTATCTTTTTTAATTAAAAAAATTGAACCTTACTTTATTTACGCTTGGGTATCACGACCTCACAGAGACTTGATGGTGTTTCCTCATTTTTTTTTATTTGCTCTCGTTTTCTTTTTCGCCATAATTTATATTGTTATTTGAATTTATATGTATATAAGTCTAGTTTGTAAAATTAGTTTACATTTTTAAGTTTTACAAACTGAATATCTTGAGCAGAGATGACTGAAGAGAAAGAGAGTTTGCCTTCCAATGAGATAAACCGGGTTCTTATCACGGCTATGGATGGTGGATACGAATTCCGCATCCGGCATGCACCGACCTCAGTGCTGACGTGAAATATCCTCAGTGGTAGACGGTTCGTGGGTTAGAGACCCCCTGCCGTCAGGCTAACCGTGGGAGGTTCTCGTGGTATTCCTCTCTATTATGTACGCAAAAGTGGGTAGTTCCATCAAAAAGTCCTCCACGAAGGCAAATTTCTCCCAATACTTGATCCAGAAGTTCCCTTGTCTTCTGGATTAGATTCAAAATGGCAAGGTTACGTAGTTTAACATTAGTAATCGTAAACCCAAAAATTGGGTCGGCTTATAAAAAAATTGTTATAGAAAAATCTAAGTATCTCAAATTTATTAGCATTTCGAAGAATTCCGAATTATTAAACCAAAACCTAAAACGTCTTTTTCTTATTTTTATTACATGTCTTTTGTAGCTGACCAAAAAGCACAATTATTGAAAAGACTATTTGATTCCCTTCAACCAGGGAGAGAAAGATATGCAAATGATGATTAGTTCCAACCTTCTTTTTCTTGTCAAAAAGTAGGAAATTGCTCTTGAGTCTGATTGTCAGCAACTCAACTCTTCTCTTGAAAAATGACGATGGAAAAAAAAGAAGTGGCTGAGCGCACCAATAATAAAATAATAAAACCCAAGTTTAGTTGTACTCACGAAATGAAACTCGTGTGCGGTGAAGTCGTGGATTGATGTAAATAATAATAAAAAAAGAAGTGAAGCAAAGAATGAAAAAAAAAATCGCGTGACATTCCAAAATATAGCGGAAGAAAAAGTCGTGAGGAAGCAAACGAACAGGAAGAAAGAATTTTTACGTGCCTTTTTCGTTTCTTCTCTCTAAGCAAAAGGTTTTGATTCGTTTCACGAACATTGTTTTTTTTTTGCGTTGAGTATTTCATTGCAGATTTATTTCAGTGGGTTGATTAATTTTCATCTTGTTTTGGAAAAAAGGATGCAAAAATTATTTAACTTGTTTCCTACATTAGGATAGTACGCATAAATTAGTCTAGTTATAGTGTGATACACATAAGGATAAATCTTGCTTTGTCTTATATAATCATTCCAAAGTATATGTTATGCATAAAAAATAATCTTATTATTGATTGTAAATTGGTCTTCTTAATAATCTGTGTTATGTACATTAGAGCATGTGGTGCATATTAAATGTACCACATATTCTAATACTCTCTCTATGCTGCTAGTCTATGTGATCTTAATTGGACCTTTATCATATGAAACCAATGTCTAATGAATAATGTTTTGTGCATGGGAAAGAGTTTCAAATGAGATGAAACCAATTCCTCTTATGCTCTCTGCGTTTCCCATAGTATACGCTATCCGGTCAAAAGTATCTGGACATCCGATTGTTAGGGTGTTGGAATCAAAATGGTGTGGAGGTGTTTCTTATGGTTTGGCCCGGATCCCTTAGTTCCTGTGGTTGGAAACATGAATTCTGAGATGTGTATGTGGACAATGCTGCATTCTATGGCAATGTCTCTTCCAGCAGGATAACTGCTCCATTTACTCATCGAATCTTGCACTGACGTGGCTTGACGAAATGCTTGTCCAAAACCTGGACTGACCTTCTTAAAACCCCGATCAAAATCCCATAGAACACCTTTGGAACAAATTAGATTTCAGACCCTCTTCACTGCAAGCACTCCCTTCAGTTGTGGTGGAAGTCCTATCAAAAACTGATGGAAAGTCTTTCCAGACATGTGCAGGCTGTCATCGATGCAAAAGAGGGACCAACGCCATTATATTAATACTTGCCTCTGGAAGCTCTATGTATCAAGACGCTGGCCGAAAGTAACAGGACGATACTTTTGGCCAAAAAGTGTACGTAAAAACAGATCATATTTGGTTTTAATTACATGAAATTAATTCCTCTAATGATCTACACTCGATGTATGATAAAAAAAATCTTATGACGTTTCTATTTTATGAAACCAATTTCTCTAGTGCTTTCTATTAGCTACAGATAGTAATTGTAGGAAAGTGATGTAGGAGCCTGTAACCCCTACAGGGTGCGTTCCCAGGCTGCGGATAGGGGAATGCCTCCATCAGTTCTCTGGTGGGTGGTAGGAGGGAAATAAAATACCTCCCGCGGAACAACAGGCAGAAGTCTAACCTTTCTGAGGGCTCTGGCAACTCGATTCCATGGATTGTGCAATATAGAGGTCTAATGCAGCGGCCAAAAACAGACTCCTACCTCACACCTTTAAGAACCCACTTATGTTCCGCAGTGGACTGATCGTTAAGACACGATTCCCAGCAGATCACCGAAGTCAAGCATCACTGGCTGCGGTCAGTGTGCGGGTGGGTGACCACTTGGATCAGTCTGCGTAGGGACCGAGGGTTGTGCGGTATGGGTCCTCGTTAAACTGTGCTACCGTAAAGTGCTCGACTTCGCGTGCAGGTCGTCGGGCTACCGAAGCGGGGGTGCCATCCCCTCTGCAGAGGATCAAAATTGTGATGGCATGTCTTCGGATCATCCTCCGGGATGTTTCCCAGACAGTCGCCAATAGCCCATTGTGCAGCTCTAGTGCGACGTAAATTAACAGCAACAAGAACCCACTTATCACTGACTTCAACTGTCCTAGAACTTTAACATCGGTAATAAAAAGATTTAGAACTAATCATTTCAGAGGGGTGAAAATTCTTCCGGACAAGACCGGGACAATCGTTCCCTGCAGAAACTGTCCGGATGTCATGTTTGCACTAAAACACATTTTCGAGTGCCCCGAACTCACCACACATGTTTTGAAATTGGGATAGGTGCCAATTGTGGACAATCTGAGAGCTGTTCTGTACAGTCAGGAGGAGCTGCAATAGTCCAAACCTTTGATGTGATCTAAAGATCCATGGACACGAAAACAACAATAACGGGATGTTCGGTTTTGATTATCGAAAATCAATACATCTAATGATCTGCACGCTTTACACGAAGAAGAAAAAAATTTATGCCATTCTTATAAGATGAAACCAAATGCTATATATGGGAAAATGTTGTCGTGTGGGTTGGACAACACCCATTATTTGGGGAAAGAAAAGGAAGTAAAACAATTTCGTTTTCTTCTTCGTTAAAAATAATCACATAGCTTGCAACCATACTGGGGGAAATTGTCACACCTGGAGAAAGTTGTAAAACCATTACTTAGTGATGACGAAACATCTTCACATCGTCAAAATCACGTCGATGAAGACAGTTTGGTACCTTTAACGTTCGTGTTTCCCAATATTCCTGGGATTATTTACGTAAATGAAGATTTCCAAATGTAACTACTTTTCCTTATCTGTATCTCATTTTTTGATTCTAAAAATATGGAAAGCAATCTGAATCTTGTTTTTAGTATTCGTATCATACGCTTTCCGTAATGATGACACCTTAGGAAAAAAATAATTGAATATCAGTTTTTAAAATAATTGAGACTCTTATTCAATCTTCAGATATCTTGCATCGCATCCAATCACTGAAGTGAGAAATGGCAGTGTTAAAAATGTGATTTTTTTTTTCAGTATTGAATCATAAACTTTGTGCAAGGATGGGTGAGGCAGTTTAAAGAATCACTTTGTTGGAAGCATTTTGAGAAAAAGAATACGGGATATTGAAAATCCCATTCTTCAATTTTTATCATCCGTTTGGAGGATGCGATCCGTTAAAGGGATTACAGATGAGGCGTAAAGACGTTTCACCCAAACTGTGACCATTCATCGCATCATCTGATTTATATTTATTTCACCATTTTGACCTTTCAATTATTGCCCCCACATGAATTCCATGGTTTTTAGTAAAACGTGTTTCCTTCTCGGCTCAAATGAATCTTATGAGTATTTTGTCTATTTCGACCATTCTTCCGACACACGCTTTATTCCACAATATATCTACTATTTTTTTTATCACAATTTGCGGGTGGGCGCACACAAATATCACAATACTAGGCATACTTGGTAACTCCTGAAAAGCCTGGGGTAAATAGCTTGTTTGTTCATTTTTATTAAACCTGCTACTTTCCTTCTGAAATCTGGGTCTATTTTGGGATTGTTGGTTGCACTTTTGACTTGGTCTGTAAAAGTTTAAATGTTGTCGGGAATAATTATTATAATTTTGATTAACTGAGCTATTAATAAATGGCCGTATTGGTATTGAGTTTTGATATTGAGGATTTTGTTGTCTATACCCACCAAATTTTGACTTCGGTACTTTTTTATATTTTAAGATAAGACCGAGAGGACATCATGACTAATGGGGTAAGACCGAGTCATTTGACTTTTTCTTCGAAAAAATCATTTATAAAAGGGTAGTACTTCAATGACTTGTCAGAAATGATACATTGTACACAACGAAACAATAAATTTCTTGATTAAACCTGACAGTTGCTAGGTCCAACAACGTAGCTAAAACAGACTTTCGAGTCTTGGCTATCCGGTCTTACCCTACTTTCCCCAATACATGAAGGCGTTGACGATCCCTATGAGATTTATAGACCATAACCTAGTAGTTTGGAACCCAGCCCCAGAATACAAGAAAATTCCTGGATTAAGCAATGACAAAAGTAGGAGCCACGATGCCTCGGGTGATAGAGCCTTCGCCTTCCAATGAACCGAGTTTGAATCCTAGCGATGGTTGATCATTACGAATTTGGCATCTGGCTTGCAACGACCACAGTACTGACGTGAAATATCTCCAGTGGCAAACGGATCAGGAAATTAAGTCCCCTTGCCGACAGGATAACCGTGGAATGTTCTCGTGGTTTTCCTCTCCGTGTAACGCAAATGCGGGTTAGTTCCATCAAGAAGTTTATACATATCGTTGTGATATTGAAATTTAACAGTTTCGAAGCGTTATTTTAGACTTTTCTGCATTAATCTTCATGTTGCGAACGCATTCTTCTGATTTTCGTTCGAAATGACGAAATTTGGATCTTATGTTCGCAGATCCTGGTGACCAGAACTATTAGAATCACTTTTTTCATGGAATAAGGAGTGCGGAAATAGAGACAAAATACTTGATTAGATTTAATAATCTCATAAACAGATGATGAAATGGCAAATAATATATATAAAAAAACCAAATTTCATTACAAGAATGAAAAGTTATTCTCTAGAGTAAGCGTTTGAACCTCGTTCGTGTTTTCCACTACAGTTCGAAGTTTATACGTTTTCTCCGTAAAATAAATCATTTTTTTTCTTTTGTGAAAAGAAATTTTCTTCCCTGGGCAAGGAATAATAAAAGCTCAAAACATCTATTTATTCATAAACAAAAAAAGATGAAGGAATACTTGTGCAGAGACCCGTTGCCCGAAATGTTCCGGCAATACTTGAACAAAACAGTAAAATGAAGAAAAGGAGAAGAAGAAGCTACCATTTTGTTTATGTGCCCGAGATAGATCACACGTAGCGAGTCGCCATTTTTTTTGTGATTACTACTTGAGTGATTTCACGGATTTCTCTTCTTTATTTTGCTCGTCTTTTTTTTTTTTATCTCTTTATTTTCTTCTCTCTCTGTCTCTTTCTTTTTTCATTTATATACCTACACTACTGGATGGGTGATCTGAAACTTTTTGTTTTGTATTCTATTCGAAAATCAGAGTCAATAAAACATGATTTTAGGAATAGTATTACGAAGGGGATCTACAGCTCACGACGTTTACTATTCTGAACTGAGGAAGCTAGAAGCATATGGAAAGCGTACATAGAATCCACAAAAGTGATGTGATTATGCTTATACCACAGGGATTGATATGAACTCTGATAAACAGAGTGAAACGCCAATGCTAGAGTTCTGTAGCTTTCGTTGAGTTGTTCAAGAGTTGTGTTGTTAGAGTTGTCCCCCCCCCCCAAAAAAAAAGTTTCTGCTCTGGGCCCCAATTAGGCTAAGTCGGGCCCTGCGAGTTGTGCCAGCGGTATATTGCGTTTGCGATTAATTGATCCCGCGACGACTTGTTGTGCCCACGACGAATTGTCACTATCTTTTGTTTTCCTTTTAAAAATAAATTTTTTCTGCCAAAAAAAAGAGAGAAGAAAAGAAAACATTCCCAGCAACAGAAGTTTTTTTTCTTGAAAAGCAAACGTTATTTAGTTGTTTCCTGTGAATTCCAAGTTATGCAGTGAGTGCTGCATCAGCAAAAGAGAACATTAGAAGAAAGAGTGTTCCACTGGGGAGTGTCGACTTGCATGATGCATGAAGAAAGCAGACTCCATTTTTTTTATCATTTTGTTCTCGTAATCGCGTTCTGTAACGATCGCCACCTGGACGATAATCAATACAGTGTGTGTTCAGGAATGTTCTGTTGACAGAGAAAACAAGCTTTAAAGCGACATTTAAGTTCCTTTTTCGACAACAAAGAAGAAAAAAAAATTTATTGTTGAATAATTCATGAATTTAAAATGCCGCCCAAAATTTGTAGCCAAGGAAGAACTGTTGTTACATAAAGATCTTCAAACTGAAATGATTATAATTTAAACACTTTTAGACGAGATTAAATTGCTAAGATCAGTTGATACGCGTTATTCAAGTCAGTCGTGAATGAGGAAATTATCAAGTTTATTTTAAATTTTATTCTCTTTTTATTTTTACAAAAATTTTCCTTCTCTCTTCATATGGTCATACGAAGTGCACTGTCCTACATACGCACTCCGTCCATTTTCGAATTTGTTTTTCTCTCACGATGGTTCTTTTGCTTTCGCAACAACTCAACTCATTTATTTTTATATCTTTTTTAAAAATAACTGTGTAACTTTTTCTGAATGAAGTACTAACATGGCTACTTAGTATAGCAAAAGTTTATAACCTAAAAAATTCACATTGCAGAGAAGTGCTTAATGAGTTATGAAGCACATTAATGAAGCAAACATTAATTAAGAAGACGCCATACCGCGGAAGAAAATTTCCGTCACAAATTCTCTTTCTCCTTTATTACTAATTTAAAAGAAGGAAAAATAAGTTCAGGCAAACGTAGAGTTTGTCATGAAGTATACTTCAAAATATTAAGATGCAAACAAATTATTAAAAGAGAACTTCCACGTTGCATAATCCTAAGTTATCTCATAAATTATTTTCATTTGTACATTTTAAAAGTTTCTTTTCTTTGTTTGACACTTCATGGCTTATTCAAGGTTTGTTTAAACTCACTTTTTTTTACACTTTAAATTTTAAATTAATGATAAAGGAAAAAGAGAATTTGTGACGAAACTTTTCTTCCTAGGTATGGCGTCCACTTAAACAAAGATGTGTTATTATCTGAGGTGTTGAAAGTGTATCATATTATGAAATATATTTACGGGTAAAAACGAATATTATCAACAGATACAGAACAACGCTGAATTCAGCAAAATTCTACATTTTGGGTTCTAAGTCAATCAGTATGAGGCACATTAGATATAGTTTGCGTCAACGAAATATGATTTTCGTAGAGCAACTTTCATCTCAAAATAAGATTCCCTCTTAATTACGTGTATATTTTTGAGACTCCACAACAATACTATTTTGAATTTACTTCATTTCAATCATCAGAGAAGCAGGGACCGATCAAGACAAATTTAGGCCCAAGGCCCACCAAATTTTTCGGGCCCCTTACAAACTATTTTGAAATTAAATAACTAAAGAGTAGTCCTAACAATAAAAAGAATCTACTGAACTGTATAATTCAAGAGAAACATTCTAAAGAATTTTTGAAAGCAGACAATTGAAGATTATTTTTCTAAGATAAAGTTTACGCATGTATATATTAAAGGAAAATATAAAACAACAAAACAATGTTATGTCAAAATATAAATAGTTAGGTGACCATAAGCAATAGATATCAGTGATTTTTGCTAAAAATCACTGATATCAATTGTTTAATTATTTTTTTATTGTAAACTGTAATTATTTTTTATTTAGTACTTGAACCAGCACAAAGTTAGGCCAGTTGTTATTAGCTTTAAGGATAAGTGCAACATGTAAGCTAAAATATTAAGCTTATTAATTATAATTTTTATTAAAATTTGCATTCCAAAAGAGCCAAAATTATATGTGCTCATAGAAAACTAAAAACACATTTAAATAACAATTTATTTTGAAATAACACATTTTAAAATATTAAAATTCATAATCAATGAAAAATTTATACTCAAAACATTTAATAGTATTCAATAGTAGATACATTTAAAAGCATTCAATACAATAGACTTTTTAAAAAGGTTATTTATTACCTTTTTAAAATTTGGTTTAAAATTTGGTGGGCCATTTGTTCATCAAATAATTTTATGAGAATTTCAAAATCATGTTTTGTAGTATTATCCGATTCAACTTATAACATATGTTTTTCCTGCTTTAAAATTTGATCTTAAATATTATTAAATATATATTAAAGTAGAATATAAAAAAAAACATGTTATGTTCAATTTGGAGTCAACAAACATTTTTGCTGTGTCATTAAGCTGTAATTATTCATTACTTAAATTAACATAAAGCTGGCCCACCTTACTTCAGAATTTGATTAGTGCAATGTTTTCGTGAGTTTGGTTGTACTATCATAATAAAAAATGCATTTTTTAGAACTGTTTCTTTCACTATTTAAAAGAAATAGTAACATTAAGGACCTTTTACTAATTTTACTAATTTACCTCAGAAATTGTGGGCCTTAGGCCCATGCCTAATGGGCCTAGACGATAATCAGGCACTGCAGAGGTGGTCTGGGGCTTGAAAGAGCTCCTTTTTTTTCTTCCAAATGCTGCCCTAGTCTTGATGGATTCATCTCTTGTTCAGAACAGTTGGTAGGACACTGGGCTCATGTCCAAGAGATCGGGGGTTCGATCAACGCCGACCGAAAACTCCCCTTTTAGTAAATGGTGACTGATGCGCATTAAATCTGTCGAGTCACACAGTCCTCCCTGTTCTCGTAACAAATCATACTTTTAAAGGTATTGATCCAGGAGTTTCCTTGTCTTCTGGATCGGTTCAATGTTACAAGTCCACGGAGTTGATCATTAGTAGTCGAAAACCCAAAAATGGGTCGGCTATTCAAGGACGGTAATAAAAGTTTTTTTTTTAGACTTTCATATCCTACGATTTAACTTAAGTATTATTGTATCAGATGATTTGGCTAGTTAAAAAATCGAAAGAATTTGATTTAAATAGAAAAAAATATCGGATTTAAATCTAATAAATCCAATTTTTTGCTCATTTTTGAAAAAAAAAATCATGATTTTTGCCAGCACTTGGAGAAAGCAAATAATTTTAGTTATTTTAACAGAATTGGTTGTTGTTAGAATTTCTACTGATATGTGACGTCATTACTGTCCTTTTATGTTGAAAAATATCGATAAAATAATCTTTCTTTTTTTTTCTCTCTCTCTCTCTTTTAGATCGATCCGAAGATTGCATTCCCCAAAAGGGCACACCCAAAGGTAAAAAGGAACATTTTTCATTTTAATCAAATGTTTGACTATTTTTTTTCTCTTCTTTTGTGTGTGTCTAAAAAAATGTGGTTATTTTCAGTTTAAATCAGTAGCAAACGGAATGATAACATTATTTACAGAGCTTTCTTAAATGCACATTGCAATAAAAAATTAGAAAAATCTCGTTCTATAGATAGTATTCATGAAACCTTAACGATTTAACTTAGATTCACAATTTTTATGTTCATTAAAACACTGTAGTGTATATCAACACAAAAAAATGGTCGAAACTACTTTATTTCTGGATTGGGTTCAAAATTACAAGGCTACGGGAGTTGAACATTAGTAAGTGTATACCGAAAATTGGGTCGGCTGTTCTCAACGACGGTTATAAAATAAAATATAAAATGACGAGAGCTTGATGGCAACATAAGTTTATAATGCAGCAAGTAACAGTGTTGCCAGCTGCTGATAACCGTTCACCCCCAGATAGCGTTGTAAAATCCCCTAAAAATTTTTAAAAAACCCTAAAATTTTTTACTTAATGTATAAGTATTAAAAAATAGTACAAAAGTTAAATAATGTATAGAAAACATTGCTTTAATACTTTTTAATATTTTATTATCAACAAATTAATCTTTTTTACAATCTTTTACAAATTAATCTTTTTTACAATCGTTACATGATCTTTAATTTCTACTAAAATATTTAGGATATTTTTTTTCAATACTTTTTGACTTGCACATTTTTTCATAAACTTTTTATTATCAACGATGTAGTCTTTTTTAATATTTTAATTCTAGCATTATGCTTAAGTTTTTGATAAAATATCCAACATATTTTCGTCAATACTTTCTGATTTGTATATGTTTTCGCTGTTGAACGTTTTTAACATAGAAGAAGAAGATACAAAATCCTTTACCCTTAAACCTTTAAACTGATTTTCGTGTTCCCAACCTTTCTTGTACTTTTGTACGTACTTCTTTTTTTCTTTATCCTTTTGCATTATTTTCAAACCATGCACATTAAAAATTTTAAATAATTTGAATTCAAATTCTCCAAACGTACTGGTTGATCGAGCTAAGTAATGACCTACTATATTCAACAAAGGGGTAAAGGTCTAAAATTATATCTTAATCTTTTTGTTTTGGTTTAACATATTGATTTTCATATTACCATCTCACACATTCAGTTATAGAATTTGATATTAGAAGGTAATCAAAATAAAACTAGTAAAATATATATATTACATTTCAGTGTGTATCAAACAGATGCCAGTATTTTTCACATATTTCTTTCTTAATTAACAGTAAGAATTACTTTTTTGGAATAAAAATTTACATTAGGCGTTCTTAGGATGCAATCGTTTAAAAATAAATAAGAAATTCTCCTTTCATGTACAGTGCGCAAAATACAAAAGGTATCCCCCTGAATAACTTTCGTTCTAACGATCAGACGTTCACGTACTAAGTGTCAATCTTAATGGTTCAAAGGGTTGACCTCAAATACACGATTTAATTAGCACTAACTATTAATTAAGTTACGATATCAGATACAAAAGCGTACTTTCTGTGAATAAACGTATAATTTTTTTGCATATTTGGATTTCTGACCCTAAAACTATAGAGGTTAGACAAAATTTCGAAAAAATTGGGGCATAAATTTGTGTGCAAGAAAGCCATATATATATTAGGTGTAATCCCCCCAAAATATCCAAAATAATATCACCGTAGCAGGAAAAGAAATTTAAGATAACCTTAAACGAACTATGTGATAGAAAAGAGAAAATACCTATCGTTTTTCCGTTGCTAAGCAACCAAGTTGACACAATAAAAAATAATAGGGAGATTTCGCAAATTTAAGTTAGCATCCGTAAGTTCCCGTACGTAAGGATTTAAGTAATTGGGCATGCACCCGTGAAAAAATATCAAACTTACGTAAAAGAAAATAATAGATTTTACGAAAATCCGTAAATTAAAGTGGAACAAACGTAGTGGAATATCATTTTAACTTTAACAGCAAAATCAAAACATTTACAGCGGACGTCGACGATCGTTCCAAAGCTGTGGCATACTATTCAAGATGCTTTGATCTACCTAAAACTGTGGTTCTATATGAGCAGAAAAATTTGGTAGATTTTGATGAATTCAGCGATAAAGAATGAAGTTTAATATTTAAATTTGCGTTCGAAGAATGAAAAAATTTAGTATGTGAGTGAGGTAATCGAGCAATAATTTTTTCATTAAATGATAGTTCTAAGCTACAAAATCAGACTCAAACACGTATTTTCTCTGAATAAAAATTGAATTTTTTCCTACGCATTCAATTTTCTGACAGAAAAAATATGAAGGAGTAGCTGCAATCTGGGAAATATGGACCCCATAGTTTGGATCAGAACAACTGTCGAAAGTTTGAACATCCTTAATGTTTATTTTAATATTGCGAATTTCACACTATCTCAAGAACTTTTTAAGGGAATCGAGAAAAAAAATTTGCACACAATTGTAAAATTCATTTATCTAAAGATAGTTCCATGAGAAAAATACATTTTAGTAAATATTTATTAATTTTTTATTATTTTATTTAATAATGGTCGAAAAAATTCATAACTGTAAGGTATACAATTTTTTACTTCATTTTAAAGAATGTGATTTTACATGGAAAACTGCAAACTTAGGTGGAAATCGGTTGAATAGTTCCTGAGAAATCGAATTTTTTTTAAAAAGTCGTAAGTTTAAAATTCGATTGATTTCTCAGAAACTATTCGACCGATTTCGCTCAGGTTTTGTACTTTGCCTTGCAATATTGCGTTCTTTAAAATTAATGCAAAAGGTTGTATGCCTTACAGTTAAATTTTTTTTTACTATTATTAAATATTAAGTAAAATTTATTTTTTGCATAGAATTAATTATCTTTAGATAAACGAATTTTATATTTATGTGCGAAAATTTTTACATTCGCCTTAAAAGTTCGCGAGATATGACGAAATACGCAAAAAGTAAAATTAGCATCAAGGGGTCCAAATTTTGGATCGCTCTTCTGACCAAACTAGAGAGATCATATTTTCCAGATTGCGGTATTTTTGGGGGTCAGAAATGTGAACCCATCGAAAAAGTGGTATGTTTATTCAAAGAAAGGGTTTTATTTGTGTGTCTTATTTCGTAATTTAAAATATTGCCTGCACTGATTTAGCATGTTTGAGGTCACCCTCCCGAACCACTAAGATTGAGTCCTGCAACACTTAAATCCGATCATTAGATCAAAAGTTATTTTGGGTGTAGCTCCTTTATTTATTTATTTTTGCGTACCGTACGTATGCATTCGATCAATATTTGTAAATATATTGTACATACGTTTAATATATGTATATTAAAACACATGTACAGTGCTCAAAAGAAGAAGAAAAATGGCTCAACCTGAATAATTTTTGATCTGATGATTTGATTTGATGATTTTGATCTTATGATTTGATCTGCAAATTCTAGGACTCAATCTTAATGAATTGAGGGGCTGACCTCGAATATGCTCATTCATTAATGCGTGCGATATTTTAAATTACGAAATTAAACTTCGTTCTTTCTTTAAATAAGCATTTGTTTCAATGGATTTGGGTTTCCCATTTAAAAAATCATTTCCCCAGTAAAAAAACATTTTCAGGTATTTTCAGAAAATGTTTAAGGCTTAAATTTTTTTTTTGAAACATAATGCATTGTTCATAGGAATTTTTAGAAGACAAAACGTTTTATTTGACACGTTTAAATTATATTTAGGAATTTAATGTAAGATTATCGTTTGATTTTCGAATCAGTAAAACAAATTTTCAAATGAACTTAAATTACCTTACTGTTATTAACTTTTTAACCTAACTAAAATTAAGAAAGTATAAAACAAATATGTTGCACTGGAGTAAGTAAAAAATAAATATTCATATTTACCTCAAATTTAACGTAAATACTCATTCCCTTGGCTTTTAGCTTTTTTTGTGCTGCATTTAGCTTTTTTTTAACGTGCCATTAAGCTAAATTATTTTTTTAAATTTATTTTTGAGCTATAAAATACATTGTTTACCGTTTTAGATATGTGTATTCTCTTAACTTAAATTTTATAACAGTTGGAAGTTCATTTCTGTTTCGGCGATGAAAAACTTAAGAATAAATTCATTGCCTTGCATATTTAAAAATAGCAATTAAGTGCGCAGTTTGATTTTCACTAAGTAGTTGCTAGTTTGTTTTGTTTTCAATCAATGTTATTGAAATAACTAACACATTTTTTTAAATGTTAACATATGTTTGTTATGAACATTTTAATAAATTGTCCCACTTTTTCACGCAATCATTAAAATAAAAAGGACACATACGAACATGAACACTAAATCCACTCTCACGTGAGCAATATGAGTTCATACTTTTATACACGGAGGAAAAAATAAGGTCAAAATTACCAAAATATGATTTTGGTAGTTTTGATCATATTTTCCACTTGTTTCCGGTTCTTTGGGAACACCAAAAATCTCTGTAGTTTTTACAGAAATGCTTTAGCAACGAATTTGGTAAAATGAACTATGAAAGTGATTAAAAATAATGTGTGATAAAATTTAGTAATTGTGGTAAAATTTGGTCATTTTTTCCTGACACCTTAGAGCATAACAAAAAAGTATTTATTTGGTTAAAACTTTGAATAATAATTAAATTGTGTGATAATAAGAACTATAATTTTGAAAACCTGAATTCCCAGTTAAACCATTACTATATGAACGAAAAATTTGCCAAATGAATGATTTAAATGCGGTATATTTTGGTTTTATTAACCAGAAGTATGTTGTTGTTTTTTTTTTTTACCAAGAATACCATTATCAGACAGTACGATAATTTTACCAGAATTTTTTTCTCCATGCATTATTTTGGTCTATAACTGAATGATTTTAAATCTCGAAATACTTAAAATTCTGTTTATATAAAAAGCCTCAGGCGGTCTCAGTTGCCTCAGGTAGTTTATAAAATAATTCTTTAAATATTTCCTTAAAGAGCAAAATGAAATAGCTAAATTCAAAAATAAAAAATTGCGTTTTTCTGATAACTATTCTCAAACTTCAAAACAGTTTTTTTTAAACTATTATTTAACTTATTTTATTCACGTAATGAACTTCTAAGAACGATTTCATTCTTCACATCCTTATTGTCACATAACAATATTTCTTTATCCCAATATTTTGGAAATAATTAGTACTGTTTGTCTAAGATAGGTACTCCGCCAGACATTCGTCTGGAGCTGTGGCGGTGACTATGGTAACGAGGTATGATAATTTCAAGTGGGGTACGGACTCCCTCTTTAGGACTGGTTTCGGCGAGAGAAGAGACCTCTTTCATCGAAGCTACCCTCCCTAAAGTGCCCTCTTCTTGTTTCCATAGCACCAGACGGCTGCAGACTTAGTGGCGGTCAGAGTACCTATCTTAGACAAACAGTAGGCTTTTTCTGGGGGGAAGGTAGGTACTTTATTTATGTCGCTCTAGAGCAGCACAATGAGCTATTGGCGACGGTCGGGGAAGCCATCACAATTTTAATCCTCTGCAGAGGGGATGGCTTCTCTGCCTTGGTAGCCCGAGGACCTGCGCGCAAAGTAGAACACTTTACGGTAGAGCAGTTTAACGAGGAGCGATACTGCGCATCTTCGGTCCCTACGTAGGCTGATGAAAGTGGTCACCCACCCGCTCATTGACCGCAGACAGTGATGCTTGTCTTCGGTGTTCTACTAGGAACCGTGTCTTTACGATCAGTCCACTGTGGATTTTTTTTATCCGGCAGATTCGTGCTGCTAATGAACATTTATATAGCCGCAGTGGTTTCGTCGATGTAAGCCCAACCGGGAAAACATTCATTCAACGTGTGTGAATATAGTCTCACAAGCATCTCTGAGTAGCTATAAAAAATAAATAAATAAATAAAAACTTACTTGTTGCTTAAGTTTTAAAAAAAATGGAATACCGTTATATTTTTTGATCTAATGATTTCGTGAGGAGAGTGGTCTGAGGTATTAACTTCGCCCATTTCGCCGCATCTCTAGAAAGCAAAACAAAATTTCCACATAATTATAAAACTAATTAATGTTTATTTCATGTGTATTTTGCCATACAATATTCAACGTTAGTTATTCATCAAAAATAGGCAATTCCATTTTAAATATTCATCAAAAAATTAGACACATTTTTTTTTATTATGTATTTTATATATTTTAAATATATTAGTTTGATAAGTTGATTTCCTATATTAATCAAACATATGCATTGTTAACCATTAATCAAATTATTCGATGATTCAGTATATTAAGAGATTATTTTGAATAAAATGAGTAATAATAATAATAAAAAATGAATAATAAAAATGAGAAAATGAATAATAAAAATGGATAATTATTTCGAAGTAAAAATTCAAAATAAAGTTTTTTTATTTAAATTCATATTTTTTTTTACACTGGAAAGACTGAAACTTAGTATATACCTATATTGCCCAAAAACAGTCAAAATGACTGAATTGTGAAAGAATAACTAATGTGTAAAAAAATTTGTTTAAAATTAATTTTTTATGTTATTTACAGTTATGCAGCAAGTTATTATTAAATATTAATAATAAATTATTTGTTGTAAAAAAAGTCACGAAATTTTAAGAAATTGTGCCATTATACATATCATTGTTTTTCTAATTGAAATTAAAAAGCATTCAAAAGAGCATCATTGGGCAATCTAGTGCTAAAACTAATTTTTAATATTTTTTATATTACTTACAGTTATATCGCAAGTTATTAGTAAATATTAACAATAAAAAATTGTACAAAATGTCACAAAATTTTAAGAAATTGTGTCATTATACATATCATTGTTTTTTTAATTGAAATTAAAAAGCAGTCAAACTGGCATCATTGGGCAATCTAGTGTTAAAATTAATTTTTATTATTTTTTATATTACTTACAGTTATATCGCAAGTTATTAGTAAATATTAACAATTAAAAAAATTGTATGTTGTGCAAAATGTCACAACATTTTGAGAAATTGTGTCATTATACATATCATTGTTTTTCTAATTGAAATTAAAAAGCATTCAAAAGAGCATCATTGGGCAATCTAGTGCTAAAACTAATTTTTAATATTTTTTATATTACTTACAGTTATATCGCAAGTTATTAGTAAATATTAACAATAAAAAAAATTATATGTTGTGCAAAATGTCATAAATGTCGGAGAAATTGTGTCATTATACATATCATAGTTTTTCTAATTGAAATTAAAAAGCAGTCAAAAAGGCATCATTGGGCAATCTAGTGTTAAATTTTTGAGAAACAATGCAAAAGATATAATTTGAATTTTTTTTTTAATTTCTTATAGTTTATATCAAACCAATATTCTTATATTAAATAAATAATTTCAATAAATTTTGTTTTAACTTCCTTTTAATTAATTACTTTTTATTAAAATAAAGTTTGATCACGAAATTTGTATTAGAAGTTAAAATTTCAGTTTAGTGGAAAAGAATCAAAATTTCAGTCATCGATGAATGTTGGATACTTCATCGTTAAAAATTCATAGATACGTTGTAAAAGGATTTTTTTTTACTTTGTTCGGGAATTTTGAAATTAATCACATTTTAGAATTTTCTTTAAAAATATCTCTTATGTAGTGAAATTTTGTATACCTAATCCTTACTATTCAAAAATGTTTTCAATTATTTCAAAATTGAATAATAATTATCATCCGGCAATGAACTGCCTCTCATTCACTTTTGAAAGCGAGGCAGTGTGATGCGAATTAGAGGCACTTGTGAATTAAAAATAATATGAAATTAACTTACAGTAAACAAGTATAAAAAAAGGATTAAAAAAAAAACACTTTAAAACTAAATAATGAATTGAGTTTCGTTCATTCATTTATTTTAGTGATGCAAATATAAAAATAATCATAAGGTGTCCGAACTCTTTAATTAACTGTTGGAACTATATTTTTTTAAATTGCACCCTATTTTTTTAACTTAAAAAATCTTTTTAACGGCGCATTGTTTATAGTAGAAAAACAACGATAAAGCTAAGTAAAATAATTTAGCTCTAAACTTTTACCTACGAAATGAGTTAAAAGCTTTTTTTTTATTAAAGGGACACTCTGCAAGTCAAAAGTAAATTCGTTCGACCACTTACATCGACTTTTCTCTTCATCTTTCTTTCAAACTTCCCAGACATATTTTTTTTTATATTTATTCTGTGGCATTTTATTTTATAACTGGGGTGGAACAGTCTACCCATTTTGTTATGAATGTTCTGCTCCGTAGCCTCGCAATTTTGAACTGAAATGGTCCAGAAGACAAGAGAACTCTTGAATCAAGTTTTAGGAATAACAAACTTTCAAAAGGGACTTTTTTTTATGGAACTAACCAACATTTAAGTTACAGGGAGAGGAAATATCTCATGGTTAGCCCGAAGGCAATCCATGATCTTTCTAACTCTAATAATACTTTTTTTCGTCGAAATGAGGACAATTTGTATCATTCACCTGGGTCATCTTGTTGATCAACTACTAACTGCATAATAACCGTGCATGATAAAAATGGTCAATATACCGACTGAATTATATTTATTTGTAGTAAATTAAATTTAACTATCATCGTCTTGATAATCCATTTTGTTAAATTATTTTGTTTCAAAACAAAATAAACCGAGAGGACTCAATTTTTCATTTCATTTCAAATGTTAATTCATTTTTCAAACGAATAATTTTTGACCGACTTCATTAGAAGAATAGTAAAAAACCAAATTATTTTTATATTTGGATTTATGTATAAAAAATGCCGTTGAAAAAAATAATCATTCATTGAAGTAAATTGCTAAATCTTCCGTTGAAGCAGACCGTTTTTGTGTAACTTTAAGTGGTGTCATTAATTGGTAAAAAATGGTATAAAAAAATAAACATTCATTTTTAAAAAGTTTTAAAAATTATATTTGTCAGGAGAGCTAAACATGGAGGGGACAATTTGGATGTGTTGGATCATATGCAAACATTTATGAAATCAAACATATAAACGTGTTTTTTCTGAATGAAGATACATTATTTTTCTCGACGCAATTCATTTTTTTTTTAATGAAACGACTAAGATTTATAGTTTTAAACTGAAAATTGGAATATTTTTCCTTTTCTTGTCGGGGGGGGGGGAATTACGTAATTCGAAATTTTCTGCTATACAACTCGATTACACAACACCAATTGAACAGCGTGAACATTTAGTGGTAGTGAACATTATATGAATATTCTAACGATGAACATTTTGAGAATTAAAACGTGATGTTTGACACAAAAATAAAAAGTTTAAAATTCAATTAAAAAAATACCAAAACAAAGAAATCAAAATACTCCTCTGGTACCTTAAGACTATCCTTAAGGTACGTGTAAAGGTACCTTGTAAAGACTATCATTAAAATGAAACGTAAATGGTTTCAGTTTTGATTGAAAATCCAGAGAAAAATTCCATTCGCTTTGGCGGGGATTGGCGCTCTCCATTGGAGTCACCCCCCCCCCCCCATCGAATGGGGCTCATCATTTGAGTATCAACGGGCGACTGTTAATCCGAAGTGACGGATAGCGTAGAGTTATACAAAGGGTGAGTGGGTGTTAACATTTAAGATGTGCGTAATTAATGAGGTTTTAAAACATCTCTCTCATTAGGGCTACTGGAATGAGTATCGATGTGTTTGCATAGAATGCTTATCGTTCTCAGAGCATCTGTGTCTTGTGTAAGGATTTAGGATGTTCGGGAGATCATTATAAAGTGTGTATTGGAATAAAAAATTATCACGGATAATGTGTTTCATCAGAAATGCTTATTGGAAATCCGCTTCCAATAATGAATGCTTTGTTTTCCCTGAAAAATGTGTGCAAGTGAAGATTTTCCTGAAACATTAAACAGGCCTGTGCAAATATGTTATATTTTTAATGAACTATGAAGAGAGGATATTTTCAACTGGAGCCGCTACAAGCAGACTCCGATGACAAAGGACAAACAACTTACAATGGAGAGGTCCCCGGTTCAAATCCGGGTGCCCCCTCACCTTTTATGAACCGTGATTTCTCAGGGGATAGAGCGTTCTCCTTCCAATGAGGTGAACCGGATTCGAACCTCAAAGATGGCAAATCGATACGAATTGTAGCGTATCTACCACTACAAAATTACAACTACAATTCACTAGTATATAATACATGTTAACTCGACTCTATGTCGGGGTACCTTTTCATAGATGACGGTTGGCATGGTCGATAACTCCGCCCCCACATTGGTGACCTTCGAGCGTGATTTGATCACGCAGTAACGCCCACTTCACAATCTCTTGATGGTAACGCCTACTTCGATGGATAGTCCACATTGAACAGTTGACTTGCTATTTGTGAATGCATCATTCACCTCCTCGCGCTGTTGCTACTCAGTCTCGCCTCGATCATGCACAACGTCAGCTTGCATACTTGTGATTACTCGACTGCTAACGGCAGCAGAGGAGCGACTACGACCGTGAAATTAATACACCTCTCACATTCAGCACTCAAAAAATACGGTGATCTTAATACAGCTCTCCCGGCTTCTCACAAAACAGCAATGAATCAACTAGTGGTATTCGTTCACCGAATTCTATCACAGATATAATTCTAGTGGAGGAGTACTGTAGCGTATCTACCACTACAAAATTACAACTACAATTCACTGGTATATAAGACATGTTAACTCGACTCTATGTCGGGGTACCTTTTCATAGATGACGGTTGGCATGGTCGATAACTCCGCCCCCACACGAATCCTTATCCGGCTTGCACCGACCACAGTTCTGACGTGAAATACCCTCAATGGTAGACGGATCATCTGTTAGAGTCCCCTAACAGTTAGGCTAACCGTGGGAGGGTTTTGTGGTTTTCCACTCCATGTAACGCAAATGCGGGTTAGTTCCATCAAAAAAGTCCTCCACGAAGGCAAATTTTTCCCAATACTTGATCCAGGAGCTCCCTTGTCTTCTCGATTGGGTTCAAAATGACAAGGCTGCGGTGTTGAACATTAGAAGCCGTAAGCTCAAAAATTGGGTCGGCTGTTCAACGACTGTTATAAAATAAAACAAAATATGTGACTAGTCTCGAGAGCAAATTTCCCCTCAGTAAGTTTTATATTATGACTGCGGCTCAACTCGGTGGAAGGGCTGAACTTCAGATCTAATTTTGTAAAACAATTCTACAGACTATTTCTGCATTCAATAACACAGGTACAGGATCCAAACTTTAGGACAGTAATATAAAATAGTTGAATCAGTAACCCTAATTTTAAGGTCACGTAAAAAATACACTACATCAGAGGTCGCCAAAGTGGTCTATATAGAGCCCCAGGGGTCTATTTAACATAAGCGGGGGTCGATCTGAGCCAGGGGGTCGATTGATCGAAGGATTATCAGTATTTTTCAGATATGTGACAATTAGAAATAAAATAAGACTTGTAAATATATACAGGTAATCTTCAAAAATTGAGCGACAATTTTAAACTGCGTTTTGTTGATTTGAAAAACATTGACATCTCTGATTGGATTATTGTGCCATTTTCTGCTCAAATTGAAAACGTGGACATCAACCTGCAAGATGAGCTTGCTGAATTATTGTGGGGATTTGAAGCAAAGACGCTTTTTAAAAATGTAACAATAAGCAAATTTTGGACAAATATAAATATAATGCAAAAATATGTAGAACTTTATAAAATAGCTCAGCCATTTATGATAGCATTTCCAAGTTCCTATTTGGTTGAAGCCGGTTTCAGTCACGTAAATTCAATCTTAACTAGGAGCAGAAATAAATTAAATGTGGAGTTTCGAGGGGATTTAAGATTACAATTGACCAATTTTGAACCCAATATGACGAACCTTGCAGAAAAAAAAACACCAGGCACACCCATGTTATTAATTAAGAAGCAATAAATCCGTAGTTACTTTACTTATTATTTCTACTTACTTATAATTACTTATTATTTCATAAATATTAAGGTATTTATATTTCAACATTAAATAAATGTTCAAAATCATAAAATAAATGTACTAACACAGTATCTAATAGAGTTTTATTTTAATTAACAGAAAATTACTTTTATGGGGGTCGATGGAGATTTCGAAAAATTATGTAGGGGTCGATGATCAAAAAAGTTTGGCAACCCCTGCACTACACGCATGTTTACCTTTTTTCTTCATGTTACTCAGATGTTACAAACACCTTTTGTGAACTGCTACCTTAGAAAACCAAACCTGATAGAATAGTCAAAAGCTTATTCGATGAGGGGATGATATACACACAATTATTTCTTCTGTGCAAAATAAAAAAAGAGAGATCACCTTAAATAATTTTTTGATTCAATCTTAATAGTTGAAAGGAGTGACCTCAAGTATACCAATGAATGAAAACTATTTATGTAGTATAATGAGGTGAAATAGTTTCTGAGTTCAGAGAATCCTGATTTTTAAAAACTTCTATTCAATCTATTTTGCTATAAAAATTTCTATCTGATCTATTTTGCTCAGACTTTGTATTTTGCCATTTCGATGAACATGGTTTAAGAAGAAGCAAAAATTCGAATACCTTACAGCACAAAAAAATTTTCTACCCTCTTTAAATAAAATAGCAAGAAATATAAAAATAGTTATAAAGATTAATTTTTAACATGGAATTATATTAGGATAAATGAATTTTATAATTGTATTCAAACAATTATCGTTTCCCGAGATTCAGAAGGCTATTTAAAACACATTATTTCTGTTTACGATCAACTTAACAATCAATTGTTCAGTTTTCTGCGTTAACTTGTCTGGCCCTATCTATGGCACCAACACTATGTGGGAAGGGGAATATTCTAAATTCATTGAAATCGCCGTTTATGCAGCGAGAATCACAGCACAGAACTTGAAAGTGTGTGAGTTAACTTTGTTAAGTGAATATTAAGCGTCGAGATAAATGAAGTTAATTTTTCTCACACCATCTGTTGATAACACATCAATAATAGTCGATACGAGTTTCGCAGTGCTGACGTAAAATATCCTCTGTGGTAGACGGATCATGGGTTAGTCACCTTGCCATCAGGCTAAACGTGGGAGGTTTTCGTGGTTTTCCACCCCATGTGATACAAATGCGGATTAGCTCCATCAAACAGCCCTCCACGAAGGTAAATTTTAACCAAATACTTGATCCAGGAATTCCCTTGTCTTTTGGATTGGAAGCAAAACTACAAGGCTACAGATTTGAACATTAGTAGCTGAAGACCCTTAAAATTGGGTCGACTGTTCAACGACGGTTATAAAATATAAAATAAAGCACATGCATAACGTAGAAAATGGGTTCTCCCCGAGAGTTGTTACACTTCAAAGATGGAAAAACTGCGAAAAGCATTGAGAACGACGAGACTGAATAATCGGAGGGGAATTTCTAACAAAAAACTGTTCATTCCGATTTTCAAATCTTACTTTTTTTTCTATCATCGAAAATTGTAATTTTTTTTGTTGAAATTTTTGGGTGATGTAAACAAAATCTTGTAATATTCATGTATATTTTGTAATAATCATGTATATTATCAAATTATCTCAAACTCACAAAATCAACTTTATTGGAGCTCTTTCCCCATATTCCACTCCAAATGGGATTATTTTGAGTAATCACAACTTTAAATTAATATATTTTAAAAAAGTATACCTTTTATTTAATGAAACGTTTTAAAGAGAAAATATAATAAATAATATATTGGTGAATATTATGAATTAGTCACTTAACACTATTCATATATATTCTCAATTCATAATGTATTTTTAATATTTCAAAATAAATAATACATTATGAATTGTATTCAGGTATCTAAGTTTTCATATTCGAAACCAAAACATGAAATCAAATACGTAACGTTAATTGCCTTTATAACTTGCAACAAACAGTGCTTTATAACTTAACTGAATATTAAACTGAAAAGACTGTTTATTTTATTACCAATTGTAATGGATTAGTAAACAGCAAATATAAATGCAATGTTTGACAATTAAAAGACTACTTTCTTAACAATAACAAACGACCTATTTAATGTAACTTCCACGCTAAGCGGTTTTCAATCAATAAAGTGATGCAATTCTTCAAAAACAATATTGTGAGTTACGCCATGGATTTCACATTTTCAGCTAAACAATCAACAAATTATTCTTAATATGTGGAACTGGGTGACTTTTCTTGCTCATTATTTTTTCTTTTTTTAGTCTTGGTGATCATTTGATAAAATAAAATTATCGCTTCGAAGGACAAAAACGATTTAAAGAAAATCACTTCAAGCGCGAAGCATTAGAAATCTTAAGCACACTACAATTAAAATTTCATTTGTTAAGAATGTTTGTATTATTTTTTTTTTGTTCAAATTTTGGCTGAAATCCTATTTTCCAGATGGCGGCTATCCCCCAGTATTTTAAGCGCCAAATATATCAACAACAAAAATATTTTAAGTTTGAGAAGTACTTTTTTGTGACCGGTGTGGGCATTTTATTCTGTGTAAACTTAGTACCCTTATTAAAGTCGAGTCGAACCCTTAAGATTTCATTTAATAAATCCGAAATGAAGAATTTTTTCAAAGTGTGTCGTTTTTAACCTTCACTGTACAGTCCCTGTCTAAATTATTATTCGCAGTACAAGATTATCTGTAAAATCTTAATTACCAGGTGATATTTTACAGCTTTATTGTTTATTCTCGATTGAAACCGGTTTACACTTGTTTACGTTATTGTATCTATTGGATAAATTAGACGTTTCATAATATAAATTTGTTGACAGTATGAATTAGACGATATATTAAATAACTATAGTATATTTATTATGTCAAGCGTTATATTAGTACATTATAATAAATAAATCAAATTATGAAACGCACTGTAGTTTTTTAATAATGACATGTTTTGCACGAGCTTATAGGCAATCTATATGTATATTTCTCTTACACGGCACCAAAAAAACGCCTCATTACAACTCCCCGAATGGCAACGTTAGAAAATCGACCAATAATTGCTGCTAAAAATGTCACATGGCAAATCTAGTTGAGGTGGCTCAACATATAGCGCTTTTAAAAACGGAAACTGAAATAACCAGAGAGAGCATCAGCCTGTTGTTCAATTCAGCTGCTGCAATCTGATACTATTAAGCTAGGCAGAAGTGAGTAATCTTTGTCGATAGATCTCTATTTTAGTATTTTGTCGAAAGCGCTTTTTCTCACGAATTTATATAGACTAAACCAGTTTTTAGTCATGGACAACTTAATGTTGGCCTCTCTAGGGTTAGATCATTTGACAGCCTAACAATGATAGCTCCAAGTCCAGAAATTTATAATTGTGTGTTTAAGGAAGTTCTTAATCTTTAATAGTAATTATTTTTTTCTAAGCCCTTAATCTTTCTCACTATTTGTTCGCATTTAGTATTTATTGCAAATTAATGTTTAGTTTCTGCAAGTTTTTCTTTTGTATGTCAAACTTCTAAGACTTATACTTACGTTTTTAACAAAGTTGTGAATCGTTCATGGTTATTATTTTTTAAAAACATAACGTTTTGTTTATGCAGGTTTTTCCATTGCAATTCACTTATTTCAATTTTTAATAGACTGAATTATAACCAAAATTTTAACATTTTTGAAGAGATATCAGTTTTAGAAATTTTATCTTAAGATTTTATACTATAGCACATTTCTAATGGGTTTAACGAATTACATGTCATTTATTTGAATTCAAATTTATTTTAATGACTTAGTATTTACTAAAAAGATGTATTTTTTTTTTAAAGAAGTTGTTATATGGATTTGAATGATTGTTTTAAATTCTTAGAATTTTGTGCATTTGCAATGTACCTAAGTTAGTAGCGAGCGAAGCGAGCTTGGTTTGCGAAGTAAACCATATAATATTGCGTAGCAATTTTCGGGGGTTAGAGAGCGTTAGCGAGCAGGGGGCGCAACCCTCTAGTAATGAATAATTCTCTCCTCTAATGTTGTCAATAACAATTTTATGAATAGTTTTATTAAAATCTTTTAGGACTGTATGACTCAAACTTTTCCAAATATCCTTCCTGAGCTTTAATCTTCCATAAAGTTATTTGTTTTTGGAATCCCACCAGTTTGTCTGTTGAGTTTAATATATTTTCTTTCGGCTCTTGCATACTTAAATTTTTGTTGTTAAAAATAACAAAAATGTCTGATAAGTTAGCTAGTACTTTTATATTTAAACATACATGTAATGGGTTTTTATTCAGGAGATTTTTTTTATAGACTTTCTATTTGTATCTATTTCCAGCGTATTGCATTACAATGTTAATTCATTGATACAGGAGCATAATCAAATGCCAATCGGTTTCATGAGAGTAAAAACAATAGGGGAGAGTGGGGTCAATTGTAACAGGATACGATTGTAACAGAGCAGAAATTTCGAGTGTCGGGTTCTACATTTGGTTCCTAGGTGGCGCACAAGGTTTATTTAATAAATCTACATGTACACCTCTGCTGGCAACCATTTTTATGTACTTTTGAAAGAGTTACATCACAAAAGATATTTTCACTCTACGTAAGTACTTTTTTTGGTATTAGAATACTATATTGTAGCAAAGTAATTTTAATTAAACAAATAAAAATTATTAACCGAATATGTAAGTGGACACCTTAATTAACATTTCAATGAAAAAATATTAGTTTTGTTAATTAACTATCATTGTTTTTAACAAATGAAGCTGAAATGGCGCCTTGGGGATGATTGTAACAATAAGTAAAGGGACGATTGTAACAGCTGAAAATAAATAATCTTATGTTTACAAACCATTACTTAACTCTTTAAGAACCACCATTAGTTTCCTATATCATTTATATTATGTTGCATGTGCATTATTTTATTTGTCACCTTTCACAGCATGAATTAAAATTTTTAGCCCCTTAAAGTTAAAAGTTTAACCCTTTAGGTCTCTGCTCACTATTATTTTTACTCCTAAAATATCACTACTATTTTGATCAATCAAAAAATATATCACAATTATGATAATATGTATAAATAACTATGTTTCAGTTGAATTTAAGTAGACCCCGTAAAGTGACCCCGTAAGTGGGGACAATTGTAACAAGTGCACGACTGACAAAAATTGTTAATAACTAATATAATAATATTTAAAATCAGGTATTTATTTTTTTTCTAGTAGAGGATAGTCTACTTTAGTTGTCTGTCAATTAATACTAATAATATATTGGATTTTTTATTAGTTAAAAATAGTTAAGTAAAAAATGTTACAATAGACCCCACTCTCCCCTACAGTTGTATAGTATCACCTGATTATTGTAATTTTACATAGAATCTTATAATGCGTCTAATAATTTGGCCAGGGACTGTAAATTCGAAATGAAGAATTTTTTCAAAGTGTGTATTTTTTAATCTACACTGTACTCATAATTTTTTTTTTCTCGCGAGATTTGAGTATTTAGAAAGCCTTAAACAGATTGAATCTCCCATTTTCGAATGATTATTCGTAATGTCAGAAACAGGGTTTGAAATGAAGCGCGATATAATGCCATTTCATTTCCGTGCGGATAATTAGCTTTTGGACCCCTTTCACTCAGGATGGTTTCGCTTTTATTTTTAATGCGGAGAGGGGTCGTCAAGTAATGCGGAAAATTAATTGTTAAACATCCTAAACTAATTTGGCTTGTTCGAACTGGAAAATGATTCATCTTTCATTATTAACATCATCAAAATAGCGACGGCATTTGGCATTTCTCTCGCTTTACATATGGAATGTCACTTAAAGCAACGTTTATTTCCAAAATCTGGAAATTAAATACCGGTCCTTCAGCGGCAAACCCCCCCCCCTTCCCCCACTCATTTTACGATTCTTCGGCTTCATTAATAAAACATTCGAGAAAGAACCACACCTGGGAATTCTTTCGAATGTTTCCTGATTAAAATAACTCTTGTGTATATTAAAAGCGTGTTCTTTAATCGACCTTTGTTTTTTAAAACCCCTTGATCAATAATACTCCCCCCCCCAGCATAATTTGAGAAAGAATTTAATAACGAAATCTAGTCTTTAAGGAAGAATAAATCAAAGAACTCACTTAAATTTTTAAGCCTTTAGCGAATATGTTTATCACTCTATAAATCTGCCCAATAAATGTTATCACTGTCGACATAATGTACATCACTGAACAGTCGATCACTGTCGATACAATGTATATCACTGAACAGTTTATCACTGTTGATATAATGCATGTAACTAAACAGTCGATCACTGTTGATAAAATGTATATTACTAAACGGTCGATCACGGTATACACTGAACAGCCGATCACTGTCAATATAATGTATATCACTAAACAGCCGATCAGTGTCGATACAATGTATATCATTGAACAGTCGATCACTGACGATACAATGCATATCACTGAACAACCGATCACTGTCGATACAATGTATATCACTGAACAGTTTATCACTGTTGATATAATGCATGTAACTAAACAGTCGATCACTGTTGATAAAATGTATATTACTAAACGGTCGATCACGGTATACACTGAACAGCCGATCACTGTCAATATAATGTATATCACTAAACAGCCGATCAGTGTCGATACAATGTATATCATTGAACAGTCGATCACTGACGATACAATGCATATCACTGAACAACCGATCACTGTCGATACAATGTATATCACTGAACAGTCAATATAAAGTAATCACTGAACAGTCGATATAACGTATATCCCTGAACAGCCGATCCGTGTGCAATCAATGTTCAATCAATTTAATCAATTGCATCAATTTAAATCCAACCCCGGAGGGAATCAATAATTTTATCTGTTTTATCGTGTCCTTTTAAAAATCTTGAATTTCAGGAACAAAATTATAATTAATTTCTTATGTCATTTAAATGTAGAGCATAGTACGTGAAGGAAAGTAGTTCCTAAATTGAAGCACCATTTAGTATTATCTGAAAATAAGGTGGTCATAAGTATGTTTTGCTAGGTTTAACAAGGTCGACGGTCTGTCATTCTTAGAATTACACATTTCAGCAACCGTACTTCGTTACTGAATGAAATCAATCCATGATTCCTTCCCATAGAAGTCAGAAGATACCATTCTTTCTTCACGGAAAATGCTTCAGTTTTTTTTTTTTTTTTAAAGAAAAAGCGCAATAGTGACGGGGAATGTTCGACCCCTGACATGTTTTAACTTGCATTTAAATAATCCATATGCGCTTTTGTAACTGCGTGCAATGTTAAAGAGTATGAGGAAGGAAAAAAAAGGGGACAGTGTATTTATACGTAAGAAATAAGGGGCTCATTCGGATATCGATTCCTAAGAAGAGAGAATCTTTCCTGACGACTTAGACCCATTTGGCAAATAGCCAAGAACACGCTCGCCAGAGTCGTTTTATACAGGATTATATTCGCACAACCCCCACCACCTCCACCACACACACTTCCGTTGATGAAATTTCTGTCGATACAAGTTTCATTGACGTGGCATTTATGCTTTGTTTTTTTATTGCAACCACGATTTTGTAACCGAGTGTAAACTTAAATTACAACTAAACACACTAACGGGCGAGATTCTTTTTTTTTATTTTTATAGGGAATTTTAAATTGAAGTGAAGTGAAAAACATATCTGATAAAAAACGATTGTCGAAATTTCTCTGGGATGAGTTACTTTTTTGATGGGGAAGCAATTTATTTCTACCTTTTATTGCTTGCTTTTATTTATATAGTGATAATAGGACACGATTATTTTTTTTTAATTCCTTTTTTTCACATGCATAAACATTTTTTTTTTGTCAACAGACAAAAAATTTTATGTCATTGAGTATATTTTATGTCAGCATTGTGGTTAGTGCGAGCCGGTAGTGGAATTCGTATCGATCAACCACCAGTGGGATTCGAACCCTCCCCCTCATTGGGAAGAGAGCGCTCTATCCCCTGAGCCACCACGGCTCCACAGGAGAGTATTGAAGAGTTTTCATTCCAATGCTAAAACAGCAAGTTAAGAAAGCGAAGTAATTTTTTTTACCTAAAGTATACAGCGCCCTCTTTTGGTAATAAGCCTAACTACGAATAGAGCAGTTTTCGTCCATTGTCTTTAGTTGAATTAATGAAATTCTCTCTAATTGCTTAGGTATTTTATTTTGTTGTTTCATTTCATTTCAATAATGCGGTTGGAGGTTTTCTCTTTAAAAATACAAAATGTTAATTTAGACAAAAGTACATTTTTTTTTGTACCTTAAAATACTTTTCTTGTTCTTAATATTATTTCTATGTATAATATGAGTGACGTGCACTGTTTAAATAATTCGAAAAATGTATGCGGGTAAGTGTTATTGTTAGTAATTCTTGCATAAGCGATTTTCGATAACTTATAGTAGAATTTATCATAGAAAAAAAAAACGGTTCAATCAGCACATCAAATTTCATACCTCTAAAAGTATTGATAGATGTCAAAAGTTGTAATATTATTTAATCTTATATAACAGCTGTTAAGATTCGGGAGTCATTTTCTAGACCGGCAGTATTATATCATCGATCTGATCTCCTGTCGCCTCCACCTTTATTCATTAATTTGCTTATTTAATTCCTACTATAAGTTCACACTCCTATATTTTGTTCAAATTTTCAATAGTTAATAAAATAATTTTTATTCATCCACTTCACTTGATGGAATACACTTGATGTTAATACAGTTATTTTCAATATTAATTCATTCATTAAATAGGGATGAACGAAAAACGAAATGGAATTTTCTGATGGGTTAAGCCTTAGTCATTGTTTTAAAATTTTACTATAAGCGATTTAGATTTTACACATATTTTATAGATAACATCAGTGATAACTTCTAACTTATAGCTCTAGTTGAAAAAAAAAGTTTTTTGAGCACTTTAAATATTTAATTATTTTATATTCGCTGTGTCAGATAAATTTAACACAGAACATTACGTGGTAGCACGTGTGGTCCACTTCACCAAATTTATACTTTTATAGTTGCCTGATAGCCTTTTATTTTTTCAATTCCTACTATTAGTTCACACTCTCTCTATATATATTTATACTAGGAGGCTTCGCCCCCTGCTCGCTAGCGCTCGCCAACCCCCGGAACTGCTTTCGCAGTTCACTTCGGATTGCTTCGCAATCCGATGCTCGCTTTGCTCGCTCATTGGATACGTTCTTAACGTCTAGCTTTTGTATACTTTTTTGAACACTGAAGTTCTGAAAACTTTTCACTGCAGAAAATTCTAAAACTGTGCATTTCAATATTAATTTGAAATTGCAAACAGTTCACATATTTTTCTTAATCTCACTATTCTAAATTTCAGTTGTTGAGAAAAGTAACTGTTGTAAGTTTTGTTTTAAAGTCTTTCCCACCAGAAGGCTAAAACAATGCGTTGTAAAACAACATGAAATAGTACTGAACTCCGGATGTAAAGCATCGGCTTCGATGAAGATAATTTTGTGAGAATTTTTTTGATAATTCGGTGAGAATTCACCCGATTAGACATATGATATGCTCACTACGTGCTCTTGCGCCCCGAATCCTATCAATTAAAAATGAAAACTGTTGCCAACGCGAGAAAAGAAATATCATCGGTTTTATTGATACATACGTACGTATAAGCGTTTTATATAATATAGATAGATATCTTGTTCAAATTTTCAGTCATTAATGAAATACTTTTTAATCATCTATTCAAATTCAAATACATCTTTTTGAACTTGTAGTGGATCACACTTGATGTTAATACAGTTTTTTTTTTAAACATTAATTCATTTATTAAATTAAATTCATTAATTTTAGTTTCATATGGGAGAAAAAATTTTAATTATTTAATAAAAAGTAACTAGAAGAAGTAAAAGTAACTTTGTTGAGCTAAATAGTAATGGACTTTAAAAAAAAAATATTAATTGTTTTCTTTATCAAGATATGGTTATGTTACATCGAAATTAAAAATATCTCAAGATAAATTATTTAATTAGTGCAGGTTTTCGATTCTATTGATATAAAATGTAAATGGATTTGCTCCTTAACCGTTCGAATTCAGTAAAAAATTTTCTTTTTTAATTATTTGGTTGTTATAAAAACTCATTGAATAATTTCACTTCAAAAAGATTATTAAAAAATTGAAGGTGGAAGTTAACAATGCTTTACAATTTTGTGTACATCATTTTTCATTACATAGGGTGACATAAAGCTTATAATAAAAATGGATATAACGTATGTACAGTTTTGAAACTGCGAAACGGGTTAATGAGTTAGATTTTAATATATTTTGGTACCAATAAGGTTTAGGATCTTAGGATTTCTTAATAACAAACCGCTTTAAATTTTCAGGTTTTAATTTTGAGTAACAATGAACGTTGTATTAACACATCAAAAAAACTTTCTAGAAATAATTGTTAAATAAGGGACAAATAAATATTTTACACATACCTTTTGTTCTGTTAATAGTGATAAAAACCAAAGAGGAATCAGAGCAACAAACGTTAAAATCTCATTCACTCGTTTGCATCATCATGTCCTTGTATTAAATATAAAATATGTTATGATTAATAAATATAAAATGTTATGATTAATATGATGGCCTTTTCATAATAATGGATTAAATCGCTATATTTGGGTGAAATATGTAACGATTTGGGCGAAATATAACGAATTGTCTGTCACCTAATAGGGCGCATCTCATTTGCATGTTAGTATTATTATATGTTTAAATAAATAGGGAATTATTTTGTATATTTTATAATATTTTGAAAATGTCACAACTGTTTCTTGAAATTTTCTACATTTTGAAAATGAAACTTGACATGTTCTTATAAGATACGCTTAAAAAAAAATGCCTTACATTACTAATATATACATTTTTACCCATTGGAAAAATGGTTGTTGGAGTTGTTTTGGGTTTGATGGCATGCGCACCTTATTTGGACGCTATCACACTTTTGAACTGTGTTCAACAGTTCTAGTAAACAGTGCGTATGCGTCGTCATTGCATGTGTTGCTATGGCGACCGCTACCGTTTGATAATTTTTTTAGAATTCTTTTTTAAATATTGTCTTAAGTTAAAACTTTAAAATGAACTGGATAACTTCGATCAACATCAAAACCATAATCTCAAATATAGAATTGTATAAGTCATTAAAAATCATTAATAAAAATCGATACAGCAAGATCAAATAAAAAAAGTGGATAATGATTTTGGAATTTCTTGGAATTGATTGTTTTCACTTCTGAGTTTTTCCTTTTAATTTCCCCGACAAATATTTTTAATGTTTCTATATAATGTTAATTCAAATTATTTTAATATTCATTTTGTGATTCACTTATTTATAATTGCTATCTTGGCGGTGATTATATATGATATAAATATGAATACTGAAGAAGGAAAAGAATTTTATGACGTCTTAAGAAATTTATATTGATTGATTGGAAACCGAAGAAGCACGATGAGCGGACAAATCGATGCAGTTTTTGCAACCAATGACAATTTTTGTTTATAAAAGTCTATTAAGTAAGGAAAAGAAACATTTGACGAATGGGTAACCAGTGATTGCAATAATACAATCACAATTTTCTTTCTTTCGTAATTTTATTTTTTAAATTAAAATTGTTTCCTTTAAAAAGAAAAGTATAAATTTCGTTTTGTACAACTCTTACTTATTTTGAATAAACTTCTTTTAATGACTCTATCATTTATTGTCATTGTTTTCTGAATGAAAAAAGATTTTTTTTTCTTTTTTATTGTTTAAAATTTTCAAATTCTGAGAAAAGAGTCTACATGTTAAAAATGCTAGTTGCAAAATTTTGCTTTGCACATGCATATCAGATTTACTAGTTCATTGATTGGCGAGAATTACAACCATGTTTCTTTAAAACAATGTAGGTAAGTACATGGTTAGAGAAATTATAAATGTGTTGTTGTTTCAGATGGTGACCAGGACGAAGAAAGTCTTTGTGGGCGGACTATCAGCTCCGACGACACTGGACGATGTTAAAAACTATTTTCAACAATTTGGAAAGGTCAATATTTCCGTTTTATCCCTTCTTCATTTTAAAAAATAATAACAATTTTTCTTTTGTGTATTGTCAATTGAGTAAATTTAAAATTACGGCAAATTCCTAAAATTACTTTGAAAATTATGTTCATAGTTCATATTTTCACGAATTCTAACTCATATGTAATATTTTTTTAATTATATAGCCTAATGTTGGTTTGCCGATCTCATCACGTTTTGCTAAACATTCTATCATTACAATAGGCAGCGAACCCAAGTGCAAATATGTTTAGCGTAGTTGTAATAAATGCAAAATGGAACCTGTAGGGGGAAAAAATTAAATAAATGTTTAATTTTTGTCCGATAATAAAAAATTTGCTTATGGAAGAAAAAAATTTTATTTTTAAACGCATAAGGAAGGAAAATGATATTTGCTTTTTCAAACCTTAAAACCTTAAAAACGTTTTTTTTTTTTTTTTTAAATTTTTTATTACAAATCGGAATTTTTTTCGATCAATTCGGTGCTTTTATTTCCTTTTCCGTGATACACTTCCTTATAATCACGTTTTTAATCAAAGTTAAAGTGTTTTTTTTTTTAAATTTATTCAAAATAATATTTAAATCATCGTTCCTCGTTATCTTAAATAAACAGTTAATTAATTGCTAAACTAAAGTTAGTAACTCGAGTTAAATACCTATATCAATGCAAAGTTTATAAAAAATATTATTTTTTATACCATTGGGTTAAGAAAAATGAGCACAATTCTTTTATTTATTTCAATTAACTATTAACTTTGATTCATAAAAACAGGTTTCAGAAGTTTAAGCTAGATTTAAAATAATACATTTGTCACTGTGCGCTAATAATCGATCCAATAACTATTGAAGAAGACGTCGAAAGTGAAACTAAATAAAAATGGTGGCTATTGAAGGAGCTTTCTTTTATTATTATTATACCCAAGCTTTGAATGGGAAAATGTGTTTATTTTATTGTTCTTACTTTATTTTGTGGGCAGATAACGTTCCTCTGGATTTGCCGAGTCATGGATTCCATATGGAAACAGTAAGAATGAATTATATAATGAAACATACTCATAGATAGTCTCTACATTTAGAAACACCCCCTCTTCTCTCGCTCGGTTGTCTCTCATTTTTCACCAACAAAGGAATTAATTGCCCTTATCAAGCTTTTATTTATATATGAACCTATCCTTAAAAAGAACAAATAATATCAGACCCCGCTATAATAAAAATCTCACTTCAGCTTCTAGAAATAACTTATCGTAAACCTGGGCGAGTCTACCCATTTTTTCAGTTTTTTAAATTCTCAAGTAGTCAAACTTTTGTAAATATTAAAGAAAAAAGGCTTTTAATAGGTGTTTCGGAATCGCTATTTATCCCTCTTTAAAGCTGTGAAATCGATTTTAATAAATATTAACAGTTACGCTGTTACTGTATATTTTTATAGAACTGCTGACAAATCTCTCGTATGGGGCGAGTCTACCCATTCTACTAAAATGAATGTTAACATTGTAAATAATCAAATTTTACTATAAAATTGTTATTTTAGTTACTATATAGGATATTTATGAAGTAAAATTCATAACTTTATTATATATTCCATTTTTTTTATTTATAAAATAACACAAATTGAGTACTTGATCGATTGTCACATTTTGATCACAGTTTTGTTTTTATAATCATTAACATTATAAAATAACATTTTTTTCTGATTATTGTTGATAAAAATAAATTAAAATTAATATAAATTTACAATTGAATAATTAATAAATAATAATAATTAAAGATTATTAACAAAATCATGGCATTTTTTGTAACATTTAAATCCATTTGTTTTGCGAATATAATTTCGAACCATCTGTAATAATAAATAATAATTTATTTAACTTGCATTAAATAAAAAAAGTTAATTTTGTAATATAAAAATTGAAAAAATAGGTAAAATAAACATATTTTATATTTACATTTATATTTTACCTATAAATTTTCTTATTAATGATAAATTTATCAATGCAGAATTAAAATAATATACTCAAATTCATTTAAAATGACTTAATTTTAATATAAACAAAGTTCTAAATTATATTATTATGCTTTATTAAAACTAAATACGAATGGGTAGACTCGCCCCGCGAATTCTGGCTTTTTGTTTACAACAGCAAAACTTACATTCTTTTTGTTGTTTTTTCATATAAAGTTAATGTAATCTTAGTCTTAGATAAGTTTATCACTTAACCAAAGTGAAAATAGTAATAATAATAATATACTTACGGAGCACCAACTAAAAGTTTGCTGATCTCTCAAAAGACGTTTGAACAGGTCGGTTAAAAAGACACCAAATAAATAAAAACGGATCAAACTACTACAGCGCCCTCTTCCTTAGAGTCTGAACTAAGTCCTCCGTCGGTAAAAACCTCCGTCGGTAAGACTCGCCCCTGGATGGGTAGACTCGCCTCGGTTTACGGTACGTTATTTCATACTCTTACGAAATATTCTTGGATTTTTTTGTATTTAAATAAAGATTTTTATTAAGAGTCGTTATTAAGAGTCAAAAATTATATGACTCTTAATTAGAAAGGAGTGTTAAAAACGAGTCACTGCGAATAGTTCCAAAAGAAGCACATAGGAAAAAGAATCAATCGGTAGTATAGAAATTTAACTTTTGATTGCAATTTTTCTTCTTTTTTTTTTCAAAAATAGTGGATTAGAAAAATAAACATGTAAGAACTAACGAAAACTGAGGAGATAAACGCTTAAAATAGTTGGGTGACAACCACTTCGTTATATGGGGAATTTTTTAATGTTATTTAACGTAATAAATTTCGTAATAAACAGAATCTCGGTGTAAGAAAACTACATTGCTGAAAGACAGCATATTTAGTCTATTAATAATTTATGAAGTAAAATATGTAGTTTTGCAATCACAATTTCCAACATTACCATTGCAATATATATATATATATTTTTTTTTTGCAACGATTTTGAAATGAGTGAACTATCTTTTATAGTGGACTCTTTACTAGCACCACACACGGATCACTATAGCGGGGTCCGAGTTTATTTAATAGATGAAGAAGAAAAAAATCACTCACAACAACGATTATTCATTGTAGATTTTTACTTCCAATTTTTATTCTTCAAAACAAATTCTTCAACTTTTAAATACTCTAAAGTTTTAATTCCTAAGTCGCAGTATTTTCATTGAAGATAGATTTTAAATTTTAATCTTTGAAACAAAACAGAAAAATACACGAATGTTTGAAATTTCATTATTTGAGAATTCAAAAAACTTCATCCAAAAATTAGTGAGTGGATCGAAAATGGTTTTATTGTCCATTTTAAGGAGACACTCTTACAGATGATGAAGCCAACCTCTCTTTGGAAACTAATGATCATGGATTCGACTCTGACATTATGAGAAATGTATCAACAAGTCTGTTAATAAAATAACAACTATGAGAATGTATAAAACCTCGATAAGTGGATGTTGTTTGAGTTGCTAAGAAGTTGTAATAATAAACGATCGACATTTCTTCAAATGAATGAAACGAACCACCCCAATTATTTTGCAATTAGTTTTTAATAACTTTTATAACATTTATAAATTAATAAATTAATAATTTATAAATTAATAAGTTTAATAACATTTATTTTCCCCACCTTGTTTCTACCTTAAGAGTGAAGTATAGTTCGTTCACCAGGTGTTGGCACTTGGCTCCACCTCCTCGGACGCAAGAGTTAATTTCAGGGTGGGAGTAAGAGGAGAAACATCTCCGCGCTTGAAAATTAGACAACCCTTAATGCGCGCCAAACGCAAACAGTGAATTCTTTTCCAGCCACTTACTTCGCTTTATCACCTGCTATGATTTTTTTCGTTACTCTAGCTAATTAAATATATTTTAATTTTAAAAACTGCTGTTTCCCCAGCAAAATGTCTCAAAAAGGACAAACTGTTCAATCAAAAGAGAGAAATATCATCAAATTTATGAAATAATTAATGTTAAAAAAATGCACATAAAATCGATATGTTTGTCATACGATCGCCAAATAGTTATCTTGTTTAAGATGGATTATTCACATTCTTCTCCCAAAAATAGTTAAACAATGTCGTCGGATACCACGTGATGAAGGCGGAGCCAAGCTCCAACTCCTGGTGAACGAACTATATACGTCAAGGTTGTGAGTGATTCGTGTAATTTGAAACCTTAGATACCAAAAAAATTCCTTGTTGGTGAATGAATTTTCCTTTTTTTTTATAGACTATTTAAAACTAGATATTTCATTTTTCTAATTAGTCTCTACTGTGCTGAGAGAGGTCGGCATTTATTTACTTAAAATAGTATTAATATGCATGTGGAGATCTCTTAGCTGTTTATAGTCCAGTGGTATTTAAACACATTCAGTTTCCTTTAGAATTGCCTGGAAGATTAACAGAGAATCCATCAGAGAAACATGCTATATCCAATAGATTTTTGTTAAATGGATGCTCAGGGTGTTTTCTAAACAACGCTCTTGCAAATGCACTTCTCTGAAACGTTATTGAGAATGGACACAGAGTGCATAGTAAAAAAAGGTGTCCGATTTCAAAATGAATTCACTTTGAAACACTTAATGGACTCTATGAATGTCAGGACATAGTTACAAAAATTAGAGGGCAACATTAAACCGTAATTTGAAATGGCGCCATCTTGCTATGGAACAAATGTTGAACGATCATTCGGAATACTATTTATGGTTGAAGAATGATTTTAACAGAAGTTTATATTAATTACGAAAGAAGCTAAAATTGACAAAAATTAAATCTGATTTGAAGACCAAAGGGGTGACCATGAAAGTGGAGAAGATAGTAAAGATTTTTCCACAGGATTGTGTAAAAATTCTCTGGAGAAACCTATTTTTCACGTTATTGATTTGTCAAAAATCTTCAAAATGCGGCCATCCATTTTTTGGAAAAATGAACATAAACCGTTCCTCTCTCTTGGACTTAATTTGAAATTTATTTTCGATAGAGCTGTGATATTTCAGAACATTATTCCAGTAAATGTACTTCGGAGCTGCTTTCTTTATTTAACATATTTTGAAAATGACACTCTCATAGTTTTCTCTATCAGTAAACCAATTCTAAATTAATATATTCAATTTTTCTTTAAGTGATACTTAAGACAGTCACAATAATGCATAAAAGATGACTATATTTGAATTTCCTTTGAATTTTCTACCATTGAATCTCCTTTATACTCCTATGATTTAATATACCGAGAATGTTCACAACTAGGTGTGAAATATATCTGCCTTTTGTACCAATAACACTGAAATTTGTTAGTACATTAAGATAAGACACACATAACAGTCAATAAAATTTTAAGATACACTAATTTTTAAAATGTAATTAGTTATAAATCAAACACAGTACAGAGAGAATATTAATCGGAGAAAAGGATAGAAATTATACAATTTACAGTTATTTAAAAATTAAATATCTTAATTAGGTTTATATCCGTCTTTGAAAAGCCAGCCCAATTTTGGGTTTACGACAACTAATGTTCAACTCCATAGCCTTGTCATTTTGAACCACTCCAGAAGACAAGAAGGAAACTCCTGGATCAGTACCTCCAGGGGTATTGATTTGTAATGGGAATATGGAGGACTTTGCGACTCCAAGGATTTTACGTACATCGGTCACCGTTTACTACACGGGGAGTCTTCAGCCGGCGGGGATCGAACCCACGAACGTTTGGACATGCTCCCAGTGCCCTACCAACCAGGCTATCCTGACCCATCTTTATTAGGTTACTGAAAACATATAAAATACATTTGTTGCATAGAAGACAAAATCACACCAAGTCATAAACAATTTACTGAAGATACGCCAACATTCGTATGGAAACGAAGAAAATTTCGTATGAATTGTATGCGCGTGAAATTGGTGCAAGCCCTGACGAGTCTTTAAATTCAGTTACACTCTATAAATTGAATATGCTTCACTTGAAATAGGGTTGCACATTTTCTGGTCCTTCAACATCAAATTCATGGAGACAGTACATTACAACTCTGAGTTGATTTTAAGAAGGATACGTAAAAGTTATTGCAAAAGCTAGTTGTGAATACTAACAAGTTTTGTGTGAAGAATACATTTTATTGAAAATCATTCCAAGAAGTGCTAAAAATCGACATCAAACCACAAAGTATTATTTTATAAATAAAACTATGCACTTAAGTGCAATTTTCTGGTTATAAAACACACACCAGTGGGGGGTGTATCTTATAACCAGGTTAATTGAACCATGTTATCGTATATTTTTATCGCTCATTCATGAAATCGGATACCTCTGCACTCTATTTTGTGAAATAATCATTGCTGAATTATTCTTCTACCTGATTTTATCTTAATCTTCAGAATGATTGATCTTAAATTTTTTCATTTAATTAGTAAGCACTCAAAGTCCCAAAGATTGTATTTTTTAGAGGTGCATTTTATCAAGAGTGACAGTTATAGAACACCCCGTGTGTTTATTTCAGATTTTAAAAAAATTATTTGTGATATGTATTTATTTTTACTATGACCTGTATGTGATAATGCAATTTGATTTTTAATTTATTTCTACCAATTTTTGTTACTACGATTTTCTTTCTATAACTATGAATTTTGTTTTTATTTTTTACTAATGATTTTTTTTTTGTAATATTCGAGGAAAGAATATTTTATTTTTCTATTTTCAGGCAGAATAAAATACTTTCAATTTTTTTTTTTAATGAATCGAGCCCTGGAAGCGGAATTAATCTTTTGATTATTTCCCACATATGATGAGCACACATTATTTAGACAGTAATGCAATGCATATGAGTTTTATAAAAGTGCTTAAGAAAGTAAAATCTGACCTGATCATAAGCTAATCGTCATAAAATAATTCTCTTCTAAAGTTATTCATAACACTTTCACTGAATGAACTTCTGAAAATAACAGATTTTAAAGAAACTTTGGTACTAAAAATAATTTTTAATAATCATTTTTAATGTTATGAAAAATTATTTTAGCTGTGGAATTTCTCTTTCAATTTTGCGTTCAACCATAAAATGACAGTATTTAATAGGATTCTTTAGTGTTTTTCTTTCTAGAAAAGAGGATATTTTGACAAATAGTGTGAACAATTGGACAATATTTTGAAAGAAAGCATAATTTTAAAAGCGTTTTCACGAAATCTTAGGTCGCCATTTTAGTCAAAATATTTTTTCTTCACTACGTTAAAAAAAACTTACATTTTTAAAAATTCTTTAAACAACACTCATTTAAGTATTTATTTGATTACTTTTCTCCAAACAAATCTGTGCGAGAGGACATCATTTAGTCATACGAGAATTAAGATTTCTTCACAAAAAAAAATCTAATCTATTTTCAATTGTTTTTGATATAAATGTTTTGACGAGGTGGAGCAAAATCAGTCTTGTCAGCAAAATCAAGAAATGTAAAATCAGTCTTCTCCCACTCGACGAATACTAAAAGAAAAATCTACTTGAAATTACAGAATCCTTTTTTTAATTTTATGCTCTCATCAGCAATTTATAAATTTAGACTAGATAATTTTACTTTATCTTTAATAACTTTTTTTTCACGTTGTCTAAAACCTGTTTATTTAAAATCCTTTTTTACATGTAACATAAATAATTTCATTCATTTAAAACAGAAGATGGTTAAAATTCCCCCAAAACTAATTCAAACTATTACTATATTATATCTTTTTTCTAATTCTCCTACCATATAACAGTAAATTTCTGCTATGTTAATGGCTAGTCAGTTTGTTTTATTTTGATGTTAATCGTTCTACAGCGTTTTTAATGTTTAACTTCATTACGTTACATTATTAAACTCGCATTTTTTACGTATATATGTATATACAGTCGAACTCGTTTATAACGAGCTCGGATTTAACGAGAACTCGGATTTACCGAGGGAAACGAGAATATTTGGTTGGATCAATGTTAAGTCTATGGAACAGAAGTCGCTTTTAACGAGCAAGACCCTGTTTTAGCGAGCAATATTTTTCTGTCTGACAATCTTTTTTCTCATCTTTCTAGCCTTTCTGTCTTATCTTTTTTTCAAAATGATGAGAAATGCGTGAAATCAAAAAAAAAAAAAGAACCGCGAACTGAAATTTAATTGCCCTTATCGCTCTAATCTTTTGCATGTTGGGGAGGTTAGTTGTCATTAAATTAAGAAAAGTATTTAATTAAATTAATTAATGTAATTAAAGTAAGTAAATATCAATTAAATTTTAAGTAAACTCAATCATTTGACCTCCCAAGCCCCCCTCCCTCTTCTGGTTGCACGCTTGCCTTAAGGATCCGTTTATTACGAGCACTCGGATTTAACGAGTACAATGTTACGGTCCCTTTGTGCTCGTTAGAAACGAGTTCGACTGTATATTACATAGTTTACAAATATTTCTTTAAATCAAGGAAATGTTGTTTCGCTTATCATTTCGTGTTATTCTTTCAGGTGGAAGATGCAATGCTCATGTTTGACAAACAGACCAACAGGCACAGAGGTAATTCTTCTTTTATATGTTTTTAAACTTTTCCTAAAAAAACAGATGGATGGAACAATAAATAACATTCGCAATATACAAAACTTTTTCATTTAATATAATAATCCTTTCTTTAGCAACCGCTACTAAAAATGTTGGTGTGAATGTTTTTATAACGGTTGCCGAAACAAGTAACCTTTTTTAAAGTATATGGCCAAAAATTTTTGGTCATACTTTTAAAAAAAAAGATCATTAAATTGTACCACCTATAATAATCAAGATAAGGAATAATTTTTCTAATGGTTTCTAAAAAATGTTCTAATATAGGTTATGTTTATTTCTCGGACGATATGTTGAGGCATGTTCTTTAAAAGCATTCTTTCATTTTAAAGTATGCACCATACCTCTTAAAACAGTTTATAAAATACGAATGACTGTTGAGACCTTTTAAGAACAAAATGTAAAGAGCATAAAATAAAAAGAGCATAACAAGCTTACATGAGGCCTAAAAGCAACAAATTAACGTTGTTTAAGTTTGTATCCGTGCTCGACTTGAAATTTCGGTTCATTTAGATTTGAACATTTTAAAAAGTATAAATCGAAGGAATTTCTTTCCAGTTAGAACCGGTCAAAATAATCATTCAAGAGTGATTTTTTTCGCACTATCTAGAATGTCGCATTTCTGTTACCTCTGTTAATTGTAACTGTTATTCATTTCATAGGTTTCGGTTTTGTTACCTTCGAGAACGAAGACGTGGTAGACAAAGTGTGCGAAATACATTTCCATGAAATCAACAGTAAAATGGTAAGAGTTTTCACTGATTTTCTGTAAATTGCTTTGCTTCTGAAACTATTCCAGAAGCGTTAATGAAATTTTGCCTGCATAAAGTATGTGTTCAAGAATATCGCACGATAACAGTTACAGAATTTCGAAATTTGAAGAGGACAACATTTATTACCCGTTGGCAAAATGGGTCTTGTTTTGGATTTGATGGCGTCCACACATTTTACAACTGTGTTTAAGAGTAACAGTAAACAGTGCGCATGCGTCGTCATTGCATGCGTTTCTATGGCGACAACTGCAGTTTTTATTTTTATTTTCCCTAGCAGGCATTTGTAATGTATTTACATAATAATAATTTAAAGTATTTTTAAATTCTTTTTATTATTAACGTATAATTACTATCTTTACGGTGATTTTAATATAAATATGAATGCTTAAGAAGGAAAAGTATTTCGTGACGTCTTGAAACACTGGATGGACATGAAAATCAATCAGACGACAAACATCAATGGAGACAGTTTTTGCAACCCATGATTTGAAATGTTTTATTTCCAATGAGCTGCACAATCGGTCTTGCCGATGAGCAGACCTAGTGCGTTCTCCAGAGGTGGTATCCACTCTTTCAGGACCACCACAATGGGTGAGATACCGTTGGTCATGTTGATTTGGACGTCTAGTTTCTGCCACACTAGATGGCAGCACCGAGACTCTATTTTGGATGCACTAGGAATTTAATTTTGCCGGAAATGCCAAGAGTCAATAAGGCACTCTAGGGATCTTTTACATGCCGCATAATCATACGACATGACCGCTGAGGATTTTCTGCATCCCGAAAATCCGGTGTCTGGGCTGGGGATCGAACCAGATTTGAAATGTTTTCGCGTTTAATGGAGTCAATCCAGAACGAAAAAGCATTTGACAAATGGGTAACCAGTAATCGTAGTATGGCGATCACAACTTTGTTTCAATTCATTTCACAAAATTTTGAGTAGAAAATTGAGTAAAATTTAGAACATTGCTCATTTCCATTCTTCCGCTTGTTTATTTATTTTGTGAAACGTTATCAGGAGATTAAAAATGTACATAGTTGAAATAATGCAAGAGACATGACAGAGCTAGAGGGAGATGAAGAAAACAATTTAAAAGTGTTCGCAATCAGCTCTATTGTACGCTTTTTGCCGAGATAAAGGCACACATTTTTGCTTTCCGGCATTTTGTTTTTACCTATCTAATCTGCGGATGGATGTAGGGTGACATGTTTCAAAAATACCCATGTGTTCAACTGTCTACTTCTGCTGCCACTAACATCCATCTATCTGTTTCAGCAACAATTCCTGCCCTTACTTTTAGAATCAGTTTGTGTCGCGTACATTTTTATTTTCTGAATTTGCGTATTTTAGCTTCTGCCTTTTTTATGTCCTCTATTAAATAATGCATACTTGGTCTGCGTTAGAAAAATAGACAGAATTTCTAGAAAAATAGTAAAATGGAGCTAGCAATGGGGAGTCAATAATTTCCAAATATATCTCAAGAGAGACCTCGAGGAATGAAAGAATATTAATTGCTCGAACTAAGTCAGTTGTTTAGTATAATTATGTTGCATTTTTCTAATGATTCTGTGGCGTGATTAAACAAAATTCTAAGGAATAAAACTATAACTTACAGAAACTAGTTTTTGTGTATAATTTGTTTTTTCTTGGACACATTGATCTACAGATCTTCAGAAACGTTATATGACACTAAAGCGTGCTTAAAAATTGATAACTCGCCAAATACGTGTACCAATATACATAAGTCTATACACCGAAGAGCCCTTACACTATGACCACCCTCCATCTATAACAATGGGCTCGCCCAGGTTTTCATGGTTTCTTTGCTCAGGAACAATGTTTTCATGGGGCACATTAGGACTCATAATCCTCATAGAACAATCCCTGACGTCTGTCAGCTACTTAAACATAGTTGCAGACCAGGTTCATCCATTCATGGCAACAGTTTTTCCTGCGGGGGATGGTGTTTACCAACAGGATAATGCACCATGTCATAAGGGTCAAATCGTCATGGATTGGTTCGAGGAACATTCTAGTGACTTTCAAGTCATGTCTTGGCCCCCAAATTCACCTGACCTTTATCCAATAGAGCATTTGTGGTCCTACTTGGAAAACCAAATTCGTAAAGCCATGCTACCCCCTCGCAATGTGAGGGAATTACAGGACCAGTTGCTGAGCGCTTGGTACCAGATACCTCAGACTACCTATCAGCACCTCGTGGAATCAATGCCACGGCGGGTGCTAGCAGTTTTGAGGGCTAAAGGTGGTCCTACATGTTATTAGCAGGGTGGTCATAATGTAATGGCTCTTCGATGTATGTCAGCCAATGACAACGAAAGGAAGTTTTTGTGATATCTTTAATGAAGCAAACGGTTCTATAAAATGAGTTTTTAAAACGTGAAGATGCACGATGTATTTAAAGTTTAATAAAAAATCTGATTTTGTCAGTTCTATAAAAGTTCGCTGATATAAATTCTGCGACAACAAGAATGCGAATTGTTGTCTACAAATTGCCGGAAAAGTTGTTTCCATTATTTCAGTGATAAACATCGAGAAAGCATGTAACCTTAAGACAACCTTGTGTTGGAATTAACTCTTTATTGTCAAGAAAATGTTTACACTAAAAACCTTTTTTCAATAAAGGAAAAATATTGCAGTTTCATACCTTTCATCCTAAAAGAATTAAGCATTATTTTTAAAGCTTTTTTAAATAGTATTATCACTTAGGTAGCTGAGCATACAAGACTTTGCGAAAAGAAACCTTATAATGACCGATTTATATAACCCCCGATTAACGATTATTTTTACCTTAAGTCATGCCTTATTCAAGGATTTTTTCACGCTTGAAAATCGTAAGACAACCTTGATTTTTCAGGTTTTAATATAGAAAGTTGTTTTCCAAGATTCTGGATTTGGGTAATGTGGGTAGAATAGAGCAGATAGTCGCAGATCTCGTTTAGAGGTTAGAAGGTTTACACGCAAACCTCATAAAAACCTTTTTAGTTTCACATTAACAAGTTTTTGCCGAGTTAAAATAAACCTTATTTTGCTAACTGGGTGAGAGCAAGAATGTGGATCTATATGCGATGGTCACAAGGTTTTTTTCAACTCTATGGATGACGTTAAAATTTTACGGCACGATATACTTTAATCGTGGCATAGAAGTGGGAATTGCATGATTGCAACTGAAATAACAAAGCTTCGTGGAATCTTCTCTAAAGAACTGAAATGTTCAAAACTTTATAAAAAAAATATTTATCGTAATTTTCTTTCTAAAACATGGCGCTTCATGGCGTAAAACATTAAAGCCCCACTTCTATCACGTGATAAAAGACTCCCTTTCTTATATTGGTGAAAAAGAATTGAAATTCTGTTATTGAATAACAAAACTCTTGAGCGCATACTTTCTGCATTCCGTGGATTGTTTTGTAAACCTTTTTGTTGTATGTTTCAGGTGGAATGCAAAAAAGCTCAACCCAAAGAGGTGATGATGCCCAACAGCACTTCTCGTGGTAGGATAATAGGCTTGAGATTCTTTTATTATTATTATTTTATATAAGCTTTTATTTTTGCCAAAATGTCCGCTCCAGCTGCGTCAAATGTTTTTGCGCTACATTTGCAAACAGTTTGATTATAAATATCTTTAAAACAAAATGACACCTCTGGAAAACAACACAAAAAAGTGAGTTAGTTGGAGAGTGTGGTTCTCATATAACTAAGTATCGTGAATTTTCACTCCCTAATGTGGTTCGAGAAAATGTGCCATTTTCTTTTGTACAATGCTCTAAAGAAGCAAATCATCTCGAATAACTTTTGATTTAATGATCCGAATTTCACGTCCTAAGAACAAAGACATGCTTAGTCAGAGAAAGCACGTTTTTGTGTCCGATATTTTATAGCTTAAAATATCGTCTTCGCAAATTAATTAGCATATTCACCCCCGAACCATTAATTAACTAAATAAGTGAGGCATTGTTTCTTTGTGTATTTCTTACGTTGAATCGTATGATCGCTATACATGAGTCTCGGTATCGGTCTCACTCAATTCACGGTGAAAAAATAACGGTGAACGAAAATAACGGTGTACAAAAACGTAACCGTGACATTATGGTGAAATTCAATTCTTTTCCTCAATCACCACAATTCTTTCAAGCAAGAAAAAAGCGTACAGAGAGAATTTTTCGGGTAGCATAACATAAAATCTTGGGTATTCATTTTCCTGGAGAAAATGTCTAATTGTACTGTACTATATATAAAATAAAAATAATAAAGACAATTTTTATTTCTACTCTGTTCTTCGAAGCATTTGACCAAGTGGAAACATGCCAAAAAAAAGAAAGTATTTCAAACTTGACCAACTACGACAATATATTAAACGGAGTTGTTCGGTTTCGTAACGACTCAGCCTAAACTTAAGCAGCTTGATTTTAGTTAAGAAAAATAAATCGAAAGAGAAGCCTTAAAAAAGATCATTCATCATTTTTTGAATAAGGCACACAAAGCAAAGTTGTTTTTAAAAAATTGTCGAAGAGAATCTATTTCTTTTTAATTCAAAATTTTATATTTATAAAAAAAGACTAGAAATTTCTTTTATTGTAATAAATGTCTTTAATTTTCATTTTTTATCGTATTTTTCCACATTCGAATCCTCTAACTTAAGACGTACAGCCTATGGGCATATGCATACGTACTATTTGATGTATATATTATTCTATGTATGTATTATTTCATTTTTTAAAAAAAAGCATATCCATACGTTTTAATCTGTTTCTTTTCAAACAACATGTGAAGACCTGGTCTGGCCTTTAGGAGCTCTCACAGACGGTAAGTGTTCGAATTTTATTGTTCGTTTCATTTGGAATTCTGTTGTTGTCATATGGGCGATGAAAGGAGAATATATTATTAAAGTGAGCAGAAGGCCGTAACTTTAGAACCATGCCACGGTCTTTGAGACCACGGGAAAAGCCTGCTACAATTGGGAATGGTGGTTTCATGTCATCGAGTTATTTTTTTTATAATGGGCCCAAGTCCTCCATGTTGCCATAACAAATCAATACCTCTGGGGGTACTGATAAAGGAGCTCCTTTGTCTTCTGGATTGGGTTCAGAATGACAGGGCTACTGAGTTGAACATTGATAGTCGTAAACCCGTAAAATTGAGTCGGCTGTTCAACGACGGTTATAAAATAAAATAAAATGGCTGGCACTTGGGTCTCAGAAATTATACTATAGGCCAGAATATACTCTTTCACCCAGTGGTCACATGCGCCTTATGCCGCGGTGACGGGTGGAGCAGCGTCTCCCACGTCATACAACCACAAACTCGTTTATAGGGCGGGTAGAAAAAGACATTGAACACTTGAGAGAGAAAGTTACATCCTTGCCTACTGTGGGATTCAAATCCACAACTACCGGGCCCGTAGTCCAGTACAGTAACCACTAGGCAAGTGATCGGTAACTCAAGTTGACCAATTAGTTAACTCAAGTTATTTTAGGTGTCCATTTTGGACAAAGCAGTCTGCTGTAGTACTGGACTACGCTTAAAAGCTCCTTCTGGCTATTTGTTACTGTCATGAGCAAGCCGAGAAGAGCAGTCTCAAAGTTCTTGACGATATATTATTTTCACCTGAGTGAAGTTAAGGAGTCCGATACGCACAAGATTCTTAATACTTCTCTTTTTTTTTTCTTTAGAAAAACGAATCGCATTTTCTTTCAATGATATTTACGTCGTATTAAAAGTTGTTTGTTTTTCTACGTAATCTCGAAATCTTCGATTCGATCACTGTCCCTCTAGTTCCTAGTCATGTACTTGAGAATTCTTTGAACCTTATTTTACACTTCATCATAAGAAAAAAAGTTTAAAATTTTAGTTGATGTCTGCTGATAGATTAAACTTCGATTGGCAGCTATCTGTCATTCTATTTGATAAAGGTTTATAAGCCTAAATTGAGCATACAAGCCTGTTGATCCAATAAATACAAACACACTCACGTTGCCTAGACTTGGTACCGGTTCCCTAATTGGCTGGAACAATTAGCCGAAAGGTGATTCAGCTCTTTGATGCGGAGAAAGATGAAGTTGGAAATAACGAGCGAAGAAAAACTGTCTCTTACAAACGGTTTCTAACAAAAACTGTCTCAGTATTCTCCAAACTGCATCGGCAAATTAACGGTGAAACAAACTTTAAACTTTTAAGTAGTGTGAATAAAAAAACGGCTTTTTATATTTATAAAAAATAGGAGAATCGTACTTGATCTCGTTCTTATGCATGTTATGTTGACTCCCATTATCGTTCGTTCACCAGGAGTTGGCACTTGGCTCCACCTTCATCTTCACGTGGTATGCGACGACATTATTTCGCTATTTTTGAGAAAACGCTGTGAGCAATCTTGAACAAGGTTGTTATTTTGACAATCGTATGGCAAAAATATTTATTTCGCAAACGTTATCTGCATTGTCTTAACATTAAATGTTTCATAAATTTGATGATATTTCGTGCAATTTTTTGTGATGTTTCTTCCTTCTGAGAATGGTTTATCTTTTTTGGGGCATTTTGCTGGGAAAACAGCAGTTTTTAAATTTAAAATATATTTCATTAACTAGAGAAACGGAAGATATAATAGCGGATGATAAAGCGAAGTAAGTGACTGAAAAAGGAGTCACTGTTTGTGTTTGGCGAGCATTAAAGGTTGTCTCAATTTCAAGCGCGGCGACATTTCTTTCTTTACTTCCGCTCTGAAATGAACTCTGCGTCTGAGGAGGTGGAGCAAAGTGCCAACTCCTGGTGAACGAACTATATCTTGTGCTTTCGCTGTATATTATGTATAAACAGGGCCCGATTTAGCTAAACTGGAGTCCGGGATAAAAAAAAATTTGTGGTCCCCCTCTGCTTCACTCTTTCAGTAATACAGAACCAAACTTTATGGAGGCATTTAAATTTTTCACCTCATTATGCAACAAGAAAATTGACTAGAACCTAAAATATCTACAAATGTCCCCCTCCCTCCAATAGTCAAACGAAAGATCGTTCGGTCTATTTTATTGATTTTCTGACATTTCTAAGCCATTATGCCAGATGCAGTTTTCTGAATGTTAACTTTGTCATGTAGCATGTAAAAATTCATATCCTTGTTAACAATAGGGTGGAATTCAGCTAAATTTTCGCACCTACGATTGCTCAATTTAGCCAATCAGAAGTCTGTATTTTTGTAAACATATCCCATTTTGCGATACGTAAAATAAAAAGGCGTTTGATTGGCCAAATGTGTCCATCGTCATTGCGGAAATTTAGCTTAATTCCTCGCCAGAAAGCCATGAATTTACGAAATATAGATTTTTTTTTGTGTTCATACGAAAACTGGCGGATTTTACACTGTATTGATGTAAAAATTCATATCCTTGTTAACAATAGGGTGGAATTCAGCTAAATTTTCGCACCTACGATGGCTAAATTTAGCCAATCAGAAGTCTGTATTTTTGTAAACATATCCCATTTTGTGATATGTAAAATGAAAAGGCATTTGATTGGCCAAATGTGTCCGTCGTCATCGGAAATTTAGCTGAATTCCTCGCCAGAAAGCCATGAATTTACGAAATATAGATTTTTTTTTGTGTTCATACAAAAACTGGCGGATTTTACACTGTATTGATATTTTATTTAAAAAAAACGTTCATTAAAGAAGGAAGCCTAAAATAAACCTTCTATTCGATTTGGGTGCCTCGTCCTTAGTCACGCTCTGTGTATAAACGAGGTCTACCAATTATAAAGATCAAATAATCTAACTAATGTGTGAATCCTTATTAGATAATTACTTTTAGATTAAGATTTTTTTTTCTTCCACAGCGGGATTCACGACGTTCGGCTATGGTCGAGGAATTCCTGGCTACCCTAGCTTTGGCTACTCTTTCCCAGGTATGAACCTTAATGTGCCTCAGATATGTATACCATATCCTCTGGAACACTTGAATATCTTCAATCTACACGCAATGCAAATCTGAATAAATAAAATAAATAAAAATGCATAATAAACGAATCTTCAGGTGAAGAATCATTTTAACACAGAGGGAATATTCTACGTCATAGATTGTCATCCTATTTCGAAAAAAAAATAAATAAATATCGGTGATACATCATGTGCAAAAATACACTAAATAAAAGCATTGTAGCTTCTGAATAACTCTCTTATGTTCACACATCATTGAAATTTTTTGTTAATAGTGTAAACGATGATGTATTTCTGTTTAGTAAAAGAAACAAAAAAGATTTGTTAACTGTGAAAAAAATAATAGTACAGGAAGTTTGTACAGAAAGATTTAGCCTTATACTCCTTTAGCCTTGCAGTCCAATGCTACCAAATCAAACGAAGCATAATGTGGTAAACTAATACTTGGTGTATTTTTGCATGAAAAAAGGACTATTTTGTGTAATTTAAGCAATAATTCTTCTCGCAGTCTTCCTTTGTAATCAATGTAATAATATGTGTATGTGTGCTTATCTTGTTCAAAACCGTAGTGGAAGAAGGATCCTCAAAACCCAGGTGATGATTATACTTCAGAAGAAGAAGCCTATTTTTAGAATAGTATTTTATTTCTTTGTCATGACCACGAATACTAGGCTGTCATAAGTTATTCTAAACTTCAGAGACGAACAAAACTCAACAGGTAACTGTTAAGTTTTGTTTATCTTAAGCAAGCGTTCTCTATGCTGGTAGCGAAGTATTATAAGGAGGAAACTTTAAATGCTTTTAAAATGAAAAAAAAATCGTTTGATTTAATTTTTTAATAATTTTAAATTACGCTAACACTGAATCACTCATAAAAATATACAAAAATTTAAAATTATTCATTGACCTTCAGTCATCTACGTGGAAAAAAAAATCTCACCAAATTACTGATTTATAAAAAAAACGTTTAATATTCCTAAAGATATTTATCGTTTTATAATTTTGGTCAATGCATTACCGCGAGAAAGCTTAGATAATGAAAACTTAAAGCTTTTTGCTCGAGTTTAAGGTTCATTTCTATTGTTGAAAGAGCTTCAGAAAAAAGCAGCCTTAAGATGAATACATTTCTTTTTTTCCCAAATCTGTTTTGGGATTGTTTAACTCTTGTGTAGTGAGGTATGCTTTAAAGTTTCTTTTTTTTTTCAATTTGTAAGATAGCAGCTGCGATGATGTTGGACCATATACAACTGCATTTTTTTATACATACTTTTTTTTTCACTTTGTAAGGCGTGCAACCCTGTAATACAGCCAAAGGGAATATTCCAGAATATTATTCCATTGATCTGTTTTGAAAATGTATGAATAAATTATGTATGCATCATTGTTTTTTGGTGGGGGAGGATTATCAAAGCAATCATTTCATCGAAGATTTTCTGTTTAAATAACTCTACAGCAATAAGAAAAATAAAAGTGCCGGAATCGCTGTTGTGAGAAAACTACCCTGGATTCATTTAAAAGGCTAAATAAACGAGTGAAAAAAAATCGTGATAGTTTTTAAAACGGAATTTTCTTAAATTATTATCTGAGTAGCCAGAATTTAAAGCAAAACATTCTCACAATATTTGCTTTCTAAAATAACTTCAGTTAAACCATTATTGTTATCAATGAAAACTTTTTTTTTCTCACCTAAAAATGTTAAGTTACTTTTGATTTGATCTAAACTTGGCGCTTTTTTTGACGATTATAGTTAATTTTTTGGACTTCAAAAAGTCCCTCAAGGGAGTTTCGCAATTGATTTCAATTTTGCGTGCATCCGATTCATTCTACCTTCAACCATTTTTTTTAAAGTCTCCAAAAGCTCTCTGTTATGATGGTGAATCAACATTTAATTCGAAAACGCCGAAAATAAGTGAGAATTTTATTTTTCGCAGTTGTGGATACATCGAAAATGCTTTTTGTGAATATCGAGCTTTCACTCTAAACAACTGTGTTCAACTTCTTTCGAAAAGTCTCCCTTGTGAATTTCTTGCTCCAAAAATATTTAAATGATAAGATTTCCTGCGGAAACTTTGATGAAATAATTGCTTCTTCTTTTTTTAAAAGCTTCAAAAAGAGTGATTTGAATAAGGAATCGGCAATCTAGTTCTACTCGTGAAATCTATTTAATACCGCATTTAATTTGAAGTAATTCTAAATCAGAACCCCAGCTTCTTTATTATTATGAAATAAACAAGCGCGGTTTGCAATGAAGAACAAACGTTGAGAAACATAATTATTCATTCTTAAATTTAGTTTTTGTGAATTAGAGAGTTCGATGAGAAATACTTATTGAATTTTTAGAAATCGTTTTCATTCAATATACAATTATTGGTGGAAAAAAATTCTTTCCCTACTTTTCTATAACACTATTTCACCACTCTTACTTATTTCGATACTTTTTTCACTGCATAAAAAAGTTCATATAAACAAGCAAAATATTAAATAATTTATGGATTGGATAGAAATATAACTACTACTGGTTAAAAAAAATATCCTGATTCTAACTCACCTTTTGAGAACTGCTGATAAAAATAATTAAACGGAAAAAAATTATTTAGATTAAATTTAGTTCAAAGTTAATACAAGATGAATAACCAATTTCAGAATAAAAAATTACAACAGAAATGTCCCTAAATTTGTGTTTTTAAAGAATGAAATGAAGCTGTTGATTAGAACTAAAATGATATAATACTCGTCTGCGATAAAAGTTCATAAAGGAAAAGCGTGTTTAATAAGAAAATTCTTTTCCTTGAAAATTAGTACAAGAGTGAAAATTAGTACAAGATAAATAACCAATTTTCAAATGAAAAATTACAACAGAAATTTCTTTAAATTTTTGCTTTTAAAGAATGAAATAAAGCTGTTGGTTAGAACTAAAATGATATGAAACGTTTGCAAAAAAAGTTCAATGTGTTTTATAATAATTCTTTTCCTTATTTTTGAAAAGAATTTTTTATGTAAAAGAGATGTTCGCATTTTAATGCAAGACGGTGATAATACGCGAGGAATCGTTCAGAAGTGCAGACAACGTTTCTTCAAGAAAAGTTTTTTCAAAATTCTATTTATTCTAGTGAAAAGGATATCTAAATTATTAATTTTTATGACTTTCTTTATTGCAATAAAGTATCAATAATTTTTATTAAAATATCAATTCATTTACAGATTTTCATAAGAGGACTTATGAAAGTAAGCTCTCATTAGAAAACGCATTCGTTAATAGCAAAAAGAAAAATAGAGCAAGGAATAATACTGAAATATATAAAATCGTGTTTTCATGAGCGAAGGTTGCCGATTTCTGTGAGCCTTTTACAGTGCATATCTCTTTCATTACAGCCCTTCTTCTTCTTCTTCTACTTCTTCTTCTTAGTGACATTCTTAGAGTGCAAAACTTTTATGGGAACAAATTTAATAGTGATCTGATTTTTTTGTGATACTTCAGATCAATAAATGTAGTTGAGTAAAAAGAGTAGTGCTTTTGAAATTTTAATGTGACGAGAAAAAAAAAACAGACTATATTTAGAATCTTCAAAGCAAAGTTGGCAATCATTTTAGTGAACAGGGTGCTGCTTTGACATTCTTCATCAAGATAGCAAATCTTATGAGAATCTCTTTTTTTTTTAATTTATTTTTCATAACCGTCGTTGAACAGCAGACACAATTGTAAGGTTTACGACTACTAATGTTCAACTCCGTGGCCTCGAAATTTTGAACCCAATCTAGAAGATGAGGTAACGCTTGGATCAAGTATTGGGAGAAATTTGCCTTCATGGAGGATTTTTAGATGGAACTAACCCGCAATTGTATTACAGGGAGAGGAAAACCACCAAAACCTCCCATGTTTAGCCTGACGACTCGGGGATTTTAACTCGTGATCTGTTTATGTCTATACAGAGTCTCAATTTCTTACCAGCCCACAAAACTGCGTCAAAATTGCAATAACTATCGAAAAATTGATTCGGCTTTTTAAGCATGAAATTTTACTTCGAGTTCGGTCAGAAATTTTCTATAAGAAACAATTTTCTAGCAAAAAATATTTTTTTTTGGAAGGAAAGTTTGTAGTTTTCTAGTATTTAATGATAAAAAATACCAAATACTGATGAAAGTTCACAAGCATATTTGGCACTCATTTTGTGAATAGTTAAAATATATTTTCAATGCAAGGAATTTGTTTCTGAGAATCTGTAAGATGTTCCATAGTAACTCTATGGGAAAATTTTTGTTTCAATTCACTTTGATAAATTTCGATTATTAGCCAATCACAGCTCTCTACATTTTATTTTTATAATGGAACTCAAATATATCCGCTATTTCAGCAGAAGTAATTTCGGAAAAAAGATGTCATTTTAATTGTAAATATACTTTTTTTAAAAATTGTTTTTATTTACCCTTGAAAAACTTAATGATTTGCTTTTCTTTTCTAAAACCTTTCACTCACTTTTTTTAAAACATTCCATCACTTTTGCGAAAGCGTCTCAAATTTCAAGTGCTATTTAATACTAAAATAAGTTTATAATATATTAAGAAGGTTATAATATAAAAAGAAGTTTTTAACATCATTCACTGAAAAGATCTCTTGATTTTAGTTTACCTGTAACTTTTAAACTATTTCGTTTGCATCTAAAGTGAAATATTTTAAATAACTTTAAAATTGTTTTTTTAAACTTCGTAATTTAAAATTTACGATACAAAAACATTTTTTTTTAATTAAACACTGTTCTAAACTTTCTTTGTAAGAATATTTATTTGTTTATTTTTGATAAAATATTCACTTCAATTTTAATCAATGATCGTGCAAGCTATTACAACGAATGGTTTAAACCCTCTTCACTAACAATGGTTCCAAGTTTGCTTTGTTGCTAGATTGTGTGATAAAACAGAGTAGATTAATTGTCTAGGGTAATCATTTAAAAAAAAGAGCCCACACGTAGACTCAAAAAAAAAAAAAATATTTGTAAGTTTTGTGCCTTGTTTTTGAAACATAATAAAATAGATATAGTCATATTTTAAAACATTTTAGATTTTTAATCCTGGTTTACTATTGTATAACCTCATATTTGCCTTAGATATTGAAGATGAGGGGAATTTTTTCTTTTCTTACGATCTGTGCCTAAATAAGAATTTAACATATATATGTATCACATTTGTAAGAATAATTTTAAGAATGAATTTATAATTACATGATAACCACTTATCTTTTTTTTTTCTCTCTCGTCGCCATGCAAACTATGTCTATCAATCAGTAGAAAAATAATCTTAAATGGATTGAGTTATTCTCATTACAGTACCTTGCCATATTATTAGACGAACTATAAGATTCCATGTAAAATTATAATTATCACGTGATACTATATTGTTTTTGCTCGGATGAAACCGGTTTGCACTGGTTTACGCTTCTGCATCCATTGGCTAACATTGTCATGCAATACGTTAAGAATAAATGCAAATAGGAAGTATGGGAAAAATATCCTGAATAAAAACCCATTACATACATGCAGGGCCGGATTAACCTATAGGCACACTAGGCACGTGCCTAGGGTCTACGAAATTCAGGGGCCTACGAAAAACTTGGGAGAAAAAAATTTGTTGACAAAAATAATTTAGCTTTAAAAACAACAAGTGTATTTTGCACAAAATTATGAAGATACATATAAAAATATAATATTTTTCGGTAATAAATTATTTTGCAGAATCTTATGATATAATATATTACTTTTTCGCGATTTTTGGATTCAACGAAATCTTGTATTATGCTGTCGAATTCCGAGACTACGCAAAATGTCGTATTCAATAGACATAAGTGCGAGCGATGCTAAGCGATCATTGTTGAACGCAAATAATTTTTTATCAATTTTAATCTGTCCTTCTGCATTTGATCCAAGAATCGACAAATATATTCTTAATGCAATGTGAACGCTAGGAAAAGTATTCACAAGTTTATCTTTAACATTGTTATCGATCGAACTAATCATAATGGTATTGTCGATATCTACTGCAATATCGGCAGTATGTCGGTGTCGCAGATAAAGTTTGATAAACAAATTTGTAAATTAAAATCCATATTAATAAAAATGTAAAAAAAAATATGCAAGAAAATATTAGCATATATTTTGAAAAGAGGGGAGGAGTGGGGGAAGGAGGGGAGGGCCCAAAAACGGCTATGCCTAGGGCCCACGAAAGGTATAATCCGGCTCTGCATTTATGTTTAAATATAAAAGTATTACCTATAAACTCGTGCAAATCATGTCGTTATTAAAACACTACAGTACGTCTACTAATTTGATCTAATTATTACAATATAATAATATAATACCTGATATAATAAATATTATATATTTATATAATATATCGTCTCAATTATCCTATCGTCAAATTTATATGATATATCGTCTAATATAAACAATGGAGGATACACGAACGATAAACAAGTGAAAACAGTCGGATAAAAACAATAAATCAGTATAGTATTATCTGATAATTAAGATTTAACATAGAATCTTATAGTTCGTCTAATAATTAGACCAGGGACTGTAGCTGAATTTAGTTGCCAATATTGTCCTAAATTAAACATCCATTTTAATTTTTATTTCATTCGAATTTTTTCTTTTCATTGCGTAACTAAGCTTCGTTCATAAGAAGGCGTTGCGTGGTGATATTGAGAAGAAAAAAAATATGATATGAAAAGAACATTCAGATCTAAAACCTATTTCGGTGCTATACTCATGTGCAAAAGGAAAATCTGATTAAATAAGAGGTGCCTCATACAGTCATTCTAAACTGATCACAGAGTAATCGTTTTTTTTTATATCGATACAAGAAACGATTACAAGATAACAAAAAAAAAATTTAACTTTTTAAATGAATCAAAATTTGCACTAAAACTCATTCTTCCTTCATTCGTTTGATTTTTAACAAAAAAAGAATTGCTTTATATGTTATTATACTTTTAATATTTGCTTTTTAGTCACTCTAATATTGTTTTTGATCTGTAAAATATGAGCGGTTTCTGCGGTTCAAACCAAATAGGTTTAATGGACTCGAAAGTTCAGACATTTCATAAACTATTTGGTTTGATCCGTAAAACTGACCATCCATTTGTACCATTTAAAATGAGTTCGAAGGATTATTGTACAAAATTTGAAAATATTTGTTCATTCAGAAGCCTTGATCTGCATGTATTCATTACCTACATAAATATTTTCTATTTATTCTGTACAACTTACTTATCATGTAAAGCATATCATTGTAATCTTTTTTTTTACTATTTTACATGTTTACATGTCTCGGACTAATGTTATATATATATATATATAATGTTTTGTACACACTTGATGTATGAAATAAGAATTTAATTAGATACTCTTTACGGAAAATAATTTTGACAATTCACCCCTTATGTATAAGTTTTTGCTTAAACATCAACCAACAGGCAACTAACTAATACTTTACTAAGATTCTCGGTAAGAAATAATCATTCTAAGAAAATAAGATGTGTCACCAAGCGTTACTTTTTAAATTCACTGTCAAATCTTATAATTCTGACCGTAGATCAAGAGAAAGCATTGTGAATTATTATCTGTCCTGACATTTTGTTACTTTCTTTGAGTATCATCCGGGTACATCTATGAGACTCTCATAGACCAAAAAATAATTTTTTGATAATTATTCTTCCGATTTTAATGCTAGTTATATTATGATGGGTACTTATCCGAATTTATTTCAGCAAGATGTTAACAAACCCAAATTGAAATTTTTGATGGTCTGATCAAAATATTTTGGTGGCTTATGTTGGTTTCAGTGCTGTTCCTGATGGTCCAACATCATTTGATGGTTACCATCGTCCAACATTTTCCATTCTTCGTTCATGGTTTCTGATATGCCAACAAATTTCCATCATTGCATGATGGAAAATGCTACTTTAATGCTATGATGGTTAACCGTCAAGAGAAGTTTGATTGCCATGAACCAATAATCCGTGGTGGTTCCAACTATACATTTCCATGATAGTTTAATGGGAATTCTTGTTGGTTCTCAGGAATATGATTCTGATGGTTCAACATTAACAAACCATCACAACAAGTTGCTATTCTTATGTTGAACCATCATAAATCAGTTCGAACTCCTACAATCGGGTGATGGTTACTTTTGTTGGTTACCATCAAGATTATGTTGGAAGACCATCGAAATTTTGACTTAGACACGTGTACACGTTTTTCGTTTTTTAAAGTAATATAACGGAAAATTAGATTTGCAATGAACAGGTCTATTTTTTCCCATACGAAAAATAATACCTTTTATAAAATTAATTAAAGGTGGGCAAAGATACCAGAATAAACCCCACTGTTTATAAAAAATTGTTTTCTAATTTTATTAATTCTTTTTATTTATATTAGTAAAAACTAAAATGAGTGCGCAAAGGAGCCGGTCTCTCTTATCTCAGATGGTAAACCTTTCCGAATTTAGAACTGAAGTTGAACAAAAAGTTGAGCTTTTTAAACCATTATAATGTCTTTTCTTCATAAATTCTATTTTGAGGAATATCGCAATGCATCGAAAAATATTTCTTAGAAATTGAGATAGCTAAAAAATACTGAATTGCTTTTTTATGATGCTAAAGTTTCTTTAGAGAAACGCCTAAGAAAATTCAGTTTTCATTCGCCTATTCTATGCCTTCATTCAATATTCAAGTTCCTTTTTTGTAACCCCGACACTATACTTCATTTTCTTCTAATGGTGTAGAGTATTTTTTTAATGTGATTATAAAAAAGCATTCATGCAAATTATAATATTTATTCCGATCCTCCTTTGTACCTCATTAAATATTTCCTTAGAATAAACCCCGCTAATGATTATTTTACGAGACATTTGAATTCAATTCACTCTTTAATAATCGTTATTTTTGAAATATTGGAATGTACGAAGGTTGGTGTTTGAGTGAAAAAGGTTCCACTGTAATTTGATGTATCAATGATTATTAAAATCTTAAAAATAAATAAATAAACGACTTTTTAGCTCTAAATTCACTTAATCAACTTTCAAAATTAACGACTCAATTATATATAAATATATATTAATTTTTCTGCACTAACCGATATCGACGCAAATGCTGTTCGTCAACTAGGAACCAGCTTTGAAATCAAAACTGAAACTTTATGTTCTAAGAACATTAACATTTATAGTTCTTTATACTTTATTCTTCTTTATACTTCCTTAACATATCAATCTTTAAAACCAGAATCGTGCCATAATCAAATAAGAAGACCACCAAATGATTCAGTTTAGAAACCTTGTTATAAAACATTCTTTTTTTAAAAAAAAAAATCGTTTTACTCACAGCTAAATGAAAGTGTGTAAAAAATAGCTTTATATTTTGTGCTCAACATTATTTTACTTTGTTTATCAAAGGAATTATTACGAAAATAATTTTCCAGTTAAAGGTTTGCCTTGCGCTGAATAGAGTGCTTGTTGATTAAGAAATAACTTTCGTGTGATATTTTATGGAATCTGCTTAAAACTGCAGCAAACAATCGAAATGCTATCAAGTCCGGTATTTAAAAGCACTTTTATCGTAGATATGCTTTTAAATTGAAAAAAAAATGTTGATTTCAGAACTAAAAAAATGAATTGGATGCTTTAAAGTAGCCATGAAAGACTATATATAAACGTGCCAACAAAAAACAACAGAATCCTTCTCAAAAATTAGGTGAGGAATCTGACCCATCTCTTTAATGTATTTGAAATACTGATTTTAATGTTTACAACCTCATCAATAGTGATTTATCGAGCAATATTTATTTTTTCCTCAAGTAAATACCGATTTCTGTGTACACAATAATGGCAGGTACTTTATTTCATTTAATATTCAAGTGTGAAATGTCATTTTTTTAAATATTTTTCAAAGAAAAAAAATTTTTTTTTGTTCAAACTGTTAGAAATTGTACAAATATATTCCAATGTAATTCATATTGCAATACTCATGTGCCCATTTGTCAAATTTGAATATACGTGTGCATGAACTTTGTATTTTTGTTGATACACGAAGAAATAAAACTCATCTTGTACATAATTTAAATGGCTTTGTCTGTGTAATCGCTTATTTTTTTTTAAAAATATAATTTTTTTAGTTTGTTTTGTGAAAAAAAATCGTATTTGAAATAATAATAAAAAAAGAGAAATTTCTCAAGTAAAACAGTTTTTAGTTTTTGTTAAAAAGTTTATGAACTGCAAAATGGAAACTTTGGTCAGTAAAAAAATAGTATATTTTAGTAAATGCGCATTTTTTTATCGCAATTTATATTCTTACTATAGTCAATGCATATTTGTAGATTGACTTATTTTAGTAATACTGAATAACTTTAAAATTAATAATAATTCTAAGCAATTTCTAATTCATCAATATTTTTATGTAAATAGCTTTCTTTCACAAAAAAAAGTAATGAGGTAATTTCATTATTCGCATAACCGATTAAAATTTCATTGAGCGATCATTAGAAGGGATGAACGATTCATCAAATAATATTTTCTTTTCATTCTAGAACAATACTTAACCACTATTCATTCCTTTATTTTCCAAACTAGATGGTTTCTCTACTTTTAAAACTTATTCAATAAATAGTATTTCACGATTTGCATTGTATGTTGTTAGTCATTTTAGTATGCATTTATATGACACTATGATGTATGTAGTTATATGTTTTAACACTTGTAGAAAGTATGTTGTTAATATTTAGAATAATCAAACACATTTCGATTTCTACAGAATGTGCCGGAGGGAAAAAATACTTTGCAGTAATACGAAAATTTAAAAAGTAAATACTGAGTGAAAAACGTTTCCAAACGTATGCATTGAATACCGTATTTTAAATGAAAATCTTTTGTAAACACGGTCTAAAATTATTTTAAAACTATACTGTTTTTATCATACTAAGTCAATTTGTCATTAATTTTTTTTACGAAATCTTTAATTAAATTTTAGCGTTATTTTACAATATAAAGTGGTTATAAAGTGATTGGATTTAACAAATAAGTTTAAATCGCGTCCTTCTGTAGAAAGCGAAATTGTGTCAGTAAAAAAACAAATCAATTTTTGGTGTTCACCATTAGAGAATGATGTAGTTTCGTTTCTTTTTTCGTTTTTGTTTTCTAATCTAAAGTGTAAAAAATTAATTGCTTGTGAAAAAAAAAATCTTGATAATGAATTTGTTTACACAGTTGCTTGATTTCTACACAATTCTTCTTCTCATTTCTTTTTTTTTTCTTAATATTTCTGTAGTAACTGAAAGAGACTTTTTTCTCATTTAGGCTTTTTTAGTAGATAGTTATTTAATCTTTGCTTTTACCTTTAACATCAATAGTTCATAAACTACACTGTCCAGTTCTGAAATAAGATTTTTTTAAAAGAAAAAAGGGCCCTCCTCTTAAGTACACCCTCCCATCAGGATTGACCATCGTATAAAATGTTCCAAGATGGGGACTGGACACTGTATTAGTTACATTAGATTATTAGGTTTAGAATGAAGTGAGAAAGTGAGCAGTTGCTTTATGGAACCTAGAGGTTTGCTTGCATGGCTATTTATTTTTACCTTGCATGAGTGCATGTCTATTAGATACCTTTTGTTGCTTGTTGACTGATTTATTATGAAATCCTCTCTTATACCCACAGCAAAGACCACCAGATGTTTCGTAGAAAATATGTTGCAAAAAAAAAACTAAAGAAATAGAATATTTTAAATAATCTGTATTTGAAATTTAGTTATTTCCAAGAAATTCAAGATAATAAATGAAATCCTGAGTAAAAGTTACCTATAACCTATAATAATCTATAGATATATTTTAAAAATACCGAAAACATTTCTCTAATGTTGGAAAAGCTAACTTTAGTGATAATTAAATCTAGCTGGAACATATATATATACACCAAAATGGCTGTTCTTAAACGATTTAAAAACATCATAGAAAAAATAAAAAGTGCTGCTTTTATTTTTTTATTTTTAATTTTACTTGAATATTTAATTTTTTTTAACAATTTTTATAGAAATAACGGACAATAGTTCTCATACTGATTCCATCCAGATGAAAAATGACCTAAGAATGTAAATTAAATCTTTAAATTTTTTAATGAGTTATAAAAAACACATTTTGTCAAATGAAATCATTTCAATAAATTAAAATAAATTTTGATGTTACTATCGAAGTTATAGGAAAGAAAAATATGCTAATTAATTTCTATCTGAAAATTCAAATTATCTGTTTTAACTTATTAAGATTATATATAATATAATATAAAATTATATATATTATTGTGAGAGCAGTTTTACATTAAAAAAAAGTAATTTTTCGCAATTTTATTGAAAATTTCTTTAGTTCTGCAGAACCTCATAATATATTTTAAGAAAAACCACAATACATGCAGATCAGTTTATAATACAGTCTTAAAAATATAGTTGCACAATAGATTGTCCCTCAAGAATAAAATTAAATAAATTAGCAGGTAAATTAGAAAAATTTATGCTAAGAATTTTAATAGGGGCGGCTGATCATATTTGCTAATTATGAAAAAAATGTTTCACTTGAAAGTCATTCTTCTTAAATTCTATCTTCCAACTCATTCGCAATTATAAAAATTATAATTATAAGAATTATAATTTCAAAAATAAAATGTCGATTCCATGATGGAAAATCACTCATTAGAATGTGAAATCGATGGAAAGCTCATTCATGAACTGAAAATAATTGAAGAAGAACGACAAAATAATTTCATTGATGCCGCAAAGAATATCTTAAGAATTTTCTCGATGCGTTTGACTAAAATTTAGCTCTATTTGTGAAGAATTTGAAAAGTCACATAAACAAATCGCTTTTCTAACACAAAGATCATTCCTAATGATGAGACGGAATAATAGAACTTAATTTATTTAGATCGTAGAACATAACAATTTTATTTAGATTTATTATCGTTTGCTTTTTAAAATAAAACGATACAAATTCCATCTTATAGCTCGCACACAATTCAATAATAAATAACTCACTCACCAAGTTATACTTGGTTGAAAACAACTCAAGTATCGCTTAAATATCTGCCACTCAAGTTCGGTTTAACGCAAAGCAAGTATTTTGATGAAATATAGGTGCATTAAACTCAAGTTGAGTTAAATCATTTACAACGTGATTATGAATTGAATTTTTCATAAAGTAAACAAGAATTTTCAAAGTAAACAAGAATACATAAAGAGAATTCATAAAGTAAACAAAAATATTGTTTATAGAATAATTTTTTCAGACACAGTAGACATTTCTTGATTCTTCGCATTCGGGAAAAAGTTAGCAAAATTCGTAACTTGCGCCGTCAAGTTACCCTGTTTTTTTTCAGATTTCTTGGATTGCAAAGAAGGAGACAAGGAAAGACCAACAATGGAAATCATAACAAATGTGAGTATTCTGAAAGGTCAAAAACACTTTCTGTCACTTTCTTATTCTTTTTTTTATGGCTTCTGATATTAATAATTTTATTTTCGCCTGCATGATATGATTTAAATTACGTTGTTTATTTTTTTTATTTTAAAATATTTTCGCTCAGAAATATGTCCAAAAAAAAGCGCACTGCTTTTTTTCATTTTCATTTTTTTTGTGCCTTGATTGCTTGGTTTACATTTAGTTTATTATTCGCTAAAAATTTTATTTCTGAAAAGAAAAAGTGAAAGAATTCCTTCAAAATCCAATCCACCTCTTGTTGTATTTTTTATATATCCTTTGCAATCCTCTCATCCAATTACATTTTTTTTTTTTTTGAAGAACTGAAATTGCTTGCCCAGATACAGAGCAAAATCTATTGCCGTTAAATCAACACAAATAGCCTAAAATTATATTTACTAAAATACTAGCTGAACATAACAAAAAAAATAACTAACATTGTTCTTAAACACCGCGAAAAGCTACTTTCGAGTCGAAAGAAAATATATTGAGGAATTAATTCTTGTGGGCATGTGACCGTCCTTGAAATTAATGGGTTAGAAAAGAAAGAAATAGAATTATTCTAGAAATAGTTCAACCCTAAATACAGACGATAACTTTATCAAAATTTATAACGAAAGTTCGCTCGAATCAGACTGTCTTTTTTATATATTACTTATAAGTGATTTGTATATTACATGTGGGTGAAATATCGAGCATTTATCATTTATATCTGAGTCCTTATATTTTTATCCTAATAAATAGATATTACTGAATGTGGGACGCATACGGTATTTCTTATTAAATAGTCTTAATAAATAACTGTATTCTATGTGTATTTTTAACAATAGTTTGGGAAATGAATGTTATTTTTCAAAAGATATTCAATCCTTCATCATTTGTAGTTTCAATAATGATTTGTAGCCCATAAAAATGTATCAGCATTCTTTTATCTAAACAAAATTTAGTATGCCAAGTTGAATAGCAATACTTTTCAAGAATATATAAAATATATCTCAATCGAAAGTTGACAGTTGCCCAGTCCACCATCTGACAAGGGAGGGGAACTGCTTTCCCTTAACAACAAAATCAAAAATTAATTTTTAGTAACGAGCCTATTTCTCTGTCCCTGATTTCTCTGACCCAATAATGATGGCGATTTGAATCTCGTGTATTCAGTGATATCCACGGTATTTCCATATCCACGTTTATCCATTCAGTCTTGAAAGAAATACAAAAAAAAAATTATTTAGGTCCAGTTTCAATGTCGAAGCTACCAAATTTTTGTCCTTCAACCTTTGTTCTCTTGTAAGATTAATATGAACCTTCTGCGACTGACAACAAGATATCATTTTCATGCTAATACAAATAACTACAACTCACTACAGGATATCATTTTCAAGTTAATAGAAATGACAACAACTCACTAAAGGATATTATTTTTCTCATTATTACAAATGATTTCAACATACAACAGCATATCATTTTAACGTTAATACAAATGACTACAACTCACTACAGGATATCATTTTCAAGTTAATAGAAATGACAACAACTCACTAAAGGATATTATTTTTCTCATTATTACAAATGATTTCAACATACAACAGGATATCATTTTAACGTTAATACAAATAACTACAACTCACTACAGGATATCATTTTCAAGTTAATAGAAATGACAACAACTCACTAAAGGATATTATTTTTCTCATTATTACAAATGATTTCAACATACAACAGGATATCATTTTAACGTTAATACAAATGACTACAACTCACTACAGGATATCATTTTCAAGTTAATAGAAATGACAACAACTCACTAAAGGATATTATTTTTCTCATTATTACAAATGATTTCAACATACAACAGGATATCATTTTAACATTAATACAAATGACTACAACTCACTACAGGATATCATTTTCAAGTTAATAGAAATGACAACAACTCACTAAAGGATATTATTTTTCTCATTATTACAAATGATTTCAACATACAACAGGATATCATTTTAACGTTAATACAAATGACTACAACTCACTACAGGATATCATTTTCACTTAGTAAAAATAATAAATGAATATATCCAACATTTTTGTTTTAAAGTGATGCATAAAATGTTTCGAAATCACATAATCATTTGTTTGTGCACTATCAATTTATATGTCTACATAGTTGAGTAATGGAATTAAATATTTTCTGACATTAAAACCACTGATTAAATCTCCTTTGCTTTTCCTAACCTTTTAAATTATATATATATTGGGAGAATTCATCGATCTCAGTAGTTATTGACTGAACAGAAAGTAATCCTTTGGCAGTCTTCTCGTTGTATACTTATAAAAATCACGAACATTCCAATCAGTCAAATCATTATTTTATTTTTTTTTAAATTAAGTCTCAGTAATCATGAGTTTTATAGTAACGCACTTTGTTTCTTTTTCTTTGAAAAACAATTTAGAGCTATAAAAACTTAATTTTCAGCAGAACTATCTTTTTAGAGCATTAATTGATGTTTAGAATAGAAACAAAAATTCAAATTAGAATTCTCTTTATAAAATTCTGGCTAAGATTCGGAACAAAATATCCCAGAAGGATTAAAAATAAAATAATCATTAAATTCCGAATAGGATAGGATTCTGCTTATAAAATGCAGAAAAGGATTAAAAATGAAATAGGTATCTAATCATATCATGCGGAATATTAATTTCTGGTTACATTAACAAACATGATGAAAAATTTCACCACAAATCGCCATATATCAGTATTTTTTTGTGAGTGAAACAAAATGAATTGTCATTGCATGCTCATATGTTTCGTCTGAAAAATCACCATTTTAGGGAGTCATGTGTAATTTCCTCAAAAAAGAGAACAATTTTTGCCTTTAAAATGTCAATTTAGTCTCTAACGATTAAATCTAGTGAGACAATTATGTATAAATATTAGATTAGTTTTTGACTGCGACTGAGCCATTCACCCTAATATACGTACTTTCTTTTAAACTTCAAATCGTAACGTGTAAGATTATATAATAATGTAAAACTATGTAAAAATCAACTTTGCTGTGCATTAAAATATACTTTCTTGGTGTGAAATATCTACTTTGTATCTTTTAATCAAGGCTTTCATGGATTCAGTTATATTCCTTCACCGGCGGCAACGGATCACCCCGCCTTCTTCGTCGATGCTTTCTCTGCAACAGCAGTGTCCACGGCAGCACTGGCAAATCACATGACCAGCGTGGGCCAAACAGAACCTCCCACTGGACTAGCTCCGATGGGAAACTCACCCATCAAGAGAGGTCACCCATTTGCTGCGCAAATACCCACTGGTAAGCGTGCTCCTTTATAAAGTGTGTCCCAAAATTAACGCAAGATTTGAATTTGCCGCCATTTTCGCAGTAAATTGTTGGCCACCCTGAAATAAGAACACTTTAACAGCTGAGAGTTTAGGGTTAGTAAAAATGGAGCGTTCAAGACTGTGCCACATGCCATACAGCTAGTGAAACAATTCAATTACTGCATGAGACACATCCTGGTCTCGTGTACCCTCTTGTTGCAGTCATCAGAATTGGCCCTCTAGATTGTGTGATTTAACACTATTAGATTTCTTCCTATGGGGTTATTTAAAGTAAAAGGTCTTTTTCAACAAGCCCTCAACCACACGTGCATTACAAGAGGCGCTGCATCAACGAAATCGAGTCAGAATTATACAGAAAGGTCATGAAACATTTCGACAAAAGAGTGCGCCAGTAAATCCGTGGAGGCCACTTGCCCGATATGTTATTCCATAAATAACCCCCTATCCTATGTACTTTATGATTCAATGAAAAAATATCAATCTAAAGACTAAAAACTATGTTTTTTATTTAATTCATTGGGATACCCTCTGTATCGTATAACTCACTGATTTGTGTATTTAAAGATTGTTTATTGTCTTTGTAGTGATCAATAATTATGGATTTGCCTCCCCTTCCCCTGTAAACAACAGAGTCTTCCCGGCAACCAACAGCCCTGGACCCATAGACATCTATACTTCCAATCAAGATGGGGTCAGTTATGTCCAGGATCAATCCACACCATTTCAGGCTGTTAATAGAGTAAGAACACACATTTCTTATTTTATGTTATAGAGTTGTCTCTCAAAGGTTTTTTTTTTGTCTCTCTTGTAGTTGAATGACTTCTATGTTTTGCATTTGAGATTTTTCTCACAGCTGGTTTCAAACACAAAAGGAATCCGTCTTCTAAAAAATAAAACCCATAATTATGAATGTAATTTTACACTATTGAGTAATGTGAAATACTACAACCTATTTGTTCTTTTGCAGGGCCCACTTATTGCTGCGGCATTTACTAACGGCTACCATTGAACGACGTCGATCGTTTATTCAGGTAATCCTGCTTTATTCAGTTATTACTCTATGATATGGAGCATATCTGTTAAAGTTTCCATTTTTTACAAAAATTGCCGGCGGCAGTTTAAAATTTACTATTTTTGAACAAGGCTGATTCCCCATACGTTGTTGTTATTAACAAAGCACTAAATAATGTTAGGTCTTGTTTCTGACAGCACAGGGAATATTAAAGCACTCAAATTGAACATAGTGCTGTTTTTTGACAGTGTAGTTCACTGTCAGTAACTGCCTGTAGAATGTCTGTAGTTATTCCTATAGGCATAGAAGGACTATAGAATACCTAGGTATTCTATAGAATGTTTTTAGGCAAAGTATGAAATATGAGAAGTATTGCATACTTTCCCTAGGCATTGTATATATAATACCTAGTCATTCTAAAGAATGACAAATGCTATTTAGGCAAAGTATGAAAAAAACGTCCTGATGAGGTTATTATGTATGCATTTCTCAAAAATAAAAATGTTATTCTGAAAAAATAATGAGAGTGCAATTATTCAATTATTCATTCATTCATAAATTATTCAATTATTCAAAAGTGCAATTATTCAAAATGCTTAAAGAAAAATTAAAGTTGTAGAAAACATAATTTATGCCTTTCTTATTAGGAGAAACAAAATTTCCTTATAAAAAATAAGAAATTAACCTACTTGTTGCAACATTGTAGGCTTGAATGACATTTTGAATGTGACATTTTCGAATGATATTTTGATGAATCGGAGATTTATTTTATACTTTGCCGATTTCTCATTTGACATTCTATGGAATGGTTAGGAAATGTATGAAATATAAATCGCTTCATACATTGCCGACTCATTTTAGGCATTCTATACAATGTGCCGGATTTCAAACATTGCCGGTAACATATCAACTTTATAGATAATAATGTAAATTATCTACCTAGCGATTTGACTAGATTATCCCCATAAAAATACACTTGTGGAAGTAATGTTTCAAACAGTCTCTTAAAAATCAAAACAAAATATATTTTTTTTAGAAAAGTGGGAACTTTAACCATTAATATGCAAAATCTTCCGTATTGATCACCTTTAATAAATAATATTGTTATTGAAAATTCTTATTTGTAATAAAGTAAAAACAGTACACGATCCCAAATGAATACACAAGCGAAGATATAACGAATTGGAAAAACGCATTAAAAAAAACATCAAAACCTGTTTGATTGTTGGAACAGAAGCAAAGAATGCGTTTTGTTTGTAATCTGGGTTTGAAACCATCGCTCTTCACAGTGATTTTGTAATATTACTTTGTGATGAATTTTCGATACGAATTTTAAAGTCTGTCTTTGTTTGAGCAAATACTCTCTTCTTGCAAGTTTAATTGTATAGATGAGAATTTTTGATTTAGACAAGTTTATTTATTTATTTATTCTTTGAAGAAGAAGAAATGTTAGCCAAATTCTTACGAGATGTTATGGCGTTTTTCAAACGCCATAACAGGAAACTTTTTCTCTGTATTAAATTTGCTTAAAAATCATCTCTTGGAACTTATTTTCTTTTAAAATAAACTTAATAACAGTTCTCTTTTTAAATACAATAATGGGATTAAAAATAGTTCAAATGAAACTTACCCTAAATATAACAATTGATTATCTAGAAAAAAATGTGAAGATAAATAATATTTATTCAAAGAATATTAGATTTTCATAAATAGAATTCAGCGCATGGGCAAAATCCTAGAATAGCCCAGCCCTTGGCGACCTTTTGAAATCCCACCAAGTTGGCGATTATTGCTTAGATCAACGCTGTTGTTTTATTATTAAAGAAACAATTCATATTATTACAAATTTATTAAAATAATTTTAATAAAATAAAATAAAAAATAATTAAAATAGACGATCTGTAAGATTGCAACTTATCTCCCCGAAATATCTTCCAGAAACCAAGTTTGGCGAGATTTCAAAAAATCGTCAAGGGTTGGGCTGTTTTTCGATATCATTTTATTTTTCTTGGAGATCGACAAATTTTTAAATCAGACAGATCACAAAATATTTTACTACATTAAAAGCGATTTCATTTCATCTGCATATATTATGGAATGAGACGCTTCCTCGGTGCAAAAATGTATGATATTCAAGTAATATTTATCAGGAAATTACTATACTTTTCTTTCATACAACTTTGTTTTGTTAAGCGCATAAAATATAAGGCGCAATAAAGTTATTTCGCATTCAGAGAAATGTTTCCTTGCAACTAATAGCGTTGAAAATACAAATAATAATATTTTTCATACTCTTTAAAGGGACCAGAGCCGTGGTGGCTCAGGAAATAGAGCGTTTGCCTTCCAATGAGGTGAACTGGGTTCAAATCCCAGCGATAGCCGGTCGAAACGAATTCCGCATCAGGCTTGCACCGATCACGGTGCCCACGTAAAACATCCTCAGTTGTAGACGGATCATGGATTAGAGTCCCGTCTAATCTCCATGAAAAACCATGAAGAGCAAATGCGGGTTAGTTCCATCAAAAAGGCTTCCAGGAAGGCAAAATTACTTCCACTACTTGATCTAGAAGTTCACTTGTCTTCTGGGTTGGGTCCAACATTACAAGGCTTCGGAGTGGAACCCCTTGACATACGAAGACGTCTGGGAGACGTCATTTGTTTCTTATGTCAAAACACTAATTGACGTGTCTCAGACGTCTTCAACTTGGAGGTGCCAACTTGCTCCTGACAGCAAATAAATATCTTAAAGTGGTAGTTTAATAAATTCAATTTAGTAGATTTTTATCCACCACTATTTCTAAATAATTTGTTGGCTTATATAATTCACCCCTTTATAGTAGTTATGTCATGCTATACCTTTTAAAAAGCAAGCAAAAATAGTCAAATATACGTAAAAAAATTTAGTTTGTAGTTATTTACTGTTTTTTTTTTGTAATTATTTTGCGTGTCCGGAGTCGTTGGCATCTCTGTCAACATTCCGTTGTGAGTTGTTGTTTACAGAGCAATCAAAGATCATTTCTATATCAAGAAATTACATGCCATTGGGTTAATAGTCGCAAACCCAAAAAATTGGATCGGCTGTTCAACGACGGTTATAAATTATAAATAAATAATTAAAAGGGGCCACCTATATTGATATTTTGAAATTCAGAAAAATGTGAGTTCAGGTAAGTTTTAAATGCAGAAAAAATATATGAAAAAGCAAACAATTTATGGTTGAACTACGTAATTTGTTTGCATTATTTTGAAAACAATTTCCTCAGCTCAATTTTCTCTAATCTTTAAAATAAAAATGATCCTCCCTACATTGCTTTCAAAACGTGTCTATGATTTTTTTTTAAAAACTCTATATTTTCCCAAAACGTCATTCGAGTTTCCAAGTACCGTAATTAAAGTACATAAAAAGATTCCAATTGAAAACCTTCAACTGATATTCAATAATTCTAACTCTCTCTCTTTGGTTGTTCAATTTGTAGATTCCGGAATTTGAAAGACAATGTAACGAATCAAGCTACATTAAAGAAACAGTTCCTTTTTATTAAAAACAAATTTATTTGACAATCACGCATAAATTAAAGAAAATTAAATTCAAATACCCGTAATGGGTTAGTAATAACCTTGCAAAATAAATGGAAAAAACCGTAACGGGTTAGTATGAACCTGAAATTCAAAAAAAAAAAAAAAAAAAAAAAAACTATTCTCATCAAAAGTAAACAACTTTTTCCTTTTTAACCCTTTGACGCAGAATTTTTTATTCCAATACGGCAAAGGATTGCAACTCCATATCGATATCGCCCACCTAGGACAGATTTTTTTAAATTTTAGTTTAAATATATGAATCTAAAAGATTTAAGGATTAATGGTAATAAAACATTTTAAAGAGAATGCAAACTAGAAGGTTCCTAATATGAGATACTCTTTAGAAAATTACGTTTAGAACATACTAATTTGTTTATTGTTTTGCAGCGCCTTTGGACGTTGAAGAATGTGGATTTGTTTATGATCCTTCCTGCTGTTCTTTTTTATATCGGCACATACATTACCAGCCTCTCACTGTTTCTTAAGTTCTATATGCTACAAGGGTTCCAAAACTTTAGTGGATATGAAAGAGATATTTTGGTTTTCATCTCGAGTTACTCCCCCTCCCCCATGAGTGTGACTCCAACAAGTGCCACCAGGTTTGAGTTCCAAGCAATAAATTATAGAAGAGGCTAAACCCTAAATTTCGAACCTTGGTGGAGTTAAAACTGGATGTTCATCGTTTTATCTTTTCTTCTCTCTAATCTTCTGTCCTCCAAATGAGGAGAGATTAACTTTCTTAGTGGGGAGTCCTCCCTTCAAGACAATGAACAAGAACAATCGTGATATACTATAATGTGTTTATGTTAACAAAATGTACTCATAAATAATCACTGAACACACGAGATAATAGGTTTGTGAAGTGGAATGGTGATATGACTTTTTATGTTTATCTTAAAGCAATACTGAAAAAAAAGTATACATACATATATATATATATTTAGCTTGCTGTATATTTATGCATTTTTTGCAGTACGAGACTGGAATCGAATAGCTGACGTGTGACCCTATTTAATCTGACAACCCCACCCACACACCTGAAGTTTTCTATACCATTGGATTTTAATAATTTGTGGAGGGGAATTGCGTCTATTTCAAAATAATTATGGCAATATGCGATGTTATTTTAATGCGGGGTTAACTTTAATTTCTCGGAACAGAATCATAAAAGGTTATTTTAATGCAAATTTATTTTTTATTGCTGTTTCATTAGATTTCAGCACATTTTGCAAAACAGTTTTCAACCAAAAAAAAAAAATATTTCAAATTTTACTTTTAAAAAAAATAATGTAAATACTCGCATGCATTATCATAATATCAAAAAAAGAAGAATACAGGTGAGACATGATATATAAATTAATAACCACCTATGTATATAAGTTTGATAAAGTATCATTTTAGATATAATTGGTACTAAAACTCCCATTTCTATGCGTTTTTAATTATTGGCTTTCGATAGACGAACCTAATGAAATCTATCCAATGAAGTTTTTTTTTCCTCCTTTGGCTAAACTTCGAGGATTGTTTTTTTTTCACAGATTGCTAAGCCTTATTTAAATTCCAAAAAGAAATATGAGTAGAAAAGATGTTCTACCCTGATTCTTAACCTCCTTTTATGTCTGTAAAAATCAGCCTTAATGGGTGTAAAGTTTAATGCCTTCTTTAAGAGATAAAAACAGATTGCGCCTTTTTATTTTGTTATAAAGAACGATCCAAAAGTTATTTCTATTTCTTTGTGGGTGGTTCATTGAATTGATTTTAGCGTAACTGTAACAAAAATCATATACGTTTTGCATACGAAAAAGATTCCTCTCGTTATGTCAAAAATGTCAAGGATTGTAATGTGCAATGATATACCTTAGTGCTTTAATTTTCGACTCTACATATTATTTATATATATACAGTCCCTGGCACAATTATTCGACGCGCTATATAAGATTCTATGTAAAATCTTAATCATCAGGTGATACTTTACAGCTTTATTGCTTACACTTGTTAACGTTCGTGTATCAGTGAGTTAAATCAAACGATATATAATATAAATTAGACGATTGGATAAATCAAACGATATATAATATAAATTAGACGATTGGATAAATCAAACGATATATAATATAAATTAGACGATTGGATAAATCAAACGATATATAATATAAATTAGACGATTGGATAAATCAAACGATATATAATATAAATTAGACGATTGGATAAATCAAACGATATATAATATAAATTAGACGATTGGATAAATTAAACGATATATAACATAAATATAGGGTAGTTGTTATATTAGGTATTATATAAGTATATTATAATAATTTGACCCAATTATTTGAAGCACTATAGTGTTTTTATAATGACATGTTTTGCACGAGTTTATACGCAATACTTTTATATTTCAACATACACGTAATCGGTTTTCATTCAGGAGATTGTTTACATACTTCCTTTTTGTATTTATGTTTAACGTATTACACTACAATGTTAACCCATTGATTCACAAACATAAACAAGTGTAAATTGGTTTCAGCCACGTAAAAACAATAATGCTGTTTAGCATAACCGGATAATTAAAATTATAAATAGAATCTCATAGTGCGTCTATTAATTTGGCCATGGACTGTATATATATATATATATATATATATATATATATATATATATATATATATATATATATATATATATATATATATATATATAAAATATACATACATATTTACTTAACGGTATTTTATAAATTGCTCTTGTATTTTGCACTGTGTATTGTAAGAGAGTGCTTTAAAGCTTCATTTTTCATCATTTAATAATGGATCATTTCAATTACAATGAATGATCACGTGTCACGTTCTATGATGTGTTTATCACGTTAATCTACTCAATGTGCCGAGCAGTCTATCCTTTTATATAATCGAGGGAGAAATTCTTTCTCTCCAGTTCCTATTGAGAGAGCACTTCCATTTTTTTTATTGTTCGGCAGGCAAAAAAAAATAAATAATAATAAAAAGTACACTTTATATGATAAACGCATGTGACTTTCCCCCTTCACGGAGAGAATCATTTTATCGCATCTTTTGAAATGATCCACATTCAGAAGTCTTCTCTTCCTTTTTTACGCATTGAATTCAAATATAAACGCAATCTATACTCATTGGTTCTCACAATGAAAACAACGTTTCAAAATATCATGACGGAAATAACACTCTTCTACAAATCCGTGAAAAATAAAGACTTGAATATTCATGGAATTCAAATTTGGGCCACGAATGTTCATGGCATTCTATGATAAATTAGGTCATAAATATCCATGGAATTCGATTAAAAAGAAGAGACATGAATATCCATGGAGTTTGATTGAAATGACAGACATGAATATTCATGGAATTCGATTAAAGTAAGGGACGTGAATATTCATGGACTTCGATTAAAATGAAGAACAAGAATATCCATGGAATCTGATTGAAATGAGAGACATGAATAACCATGGAATTCGATTAAATTAAGGGCCATGAATATTCATGGAAATCAATCATGTCATTAGGAAGTGACAAAATGTCTAGAAATTGATGTTTTCGACTGAAAAGTTGATTATCGTACCTTTTACATCTGTTGAGTTCTAGACATGGTGGACTTACAAATGATTAACGTAAACTAGGTTACATTATATTTTTTTCAAAGAAAATTCCACTAAATTCTGACTAGTTCACGCGATACGAATAAAAATTATGTGATGTTCCATTAAAACTGGAAAGTCTATTGTGCTTATGTCTGAATTCAACACCTTTATGAAATAAGTTTTAAAAAAAAAAAATTACGTACCAAAATCTTTTGTTGACTTGCATTATTCCTCTTGACTGAAAAATATTAGACTCTAAGACTTATAAACTTAAGGTTCTAATTTTAAATATTTACACAAACTATGCATTTCAGTTATCTGAAGAACCCCCCTGTGTCAATTGCATTATTTTAAGAACAAGAAGTGAGATTTCAAGCATTCGATGATATAACAAAATTAATTTTTAAAAAATAATGATAATAAATATTATGTGAAAAAAAATTCCGAACTGTCATTAATAAAAATGTCTAAAGCTATCTTCTTGTATGTTTGTAAACTGAACTGTCGTCATAAGTAATCAAATCACAAATTGAAATATTTCTTTTTCGAATGTTTAGGAAGATTCTTTATTTCTGCAATATGTTAAACAGAACTACTATCATACATATATATATATATATATATATATATATATATATATATATATATATATATATATATATATATATATATATATATATAATGTGGAACACCCTATTTTTAATCATTAATAACTTGATAACTCAATTTTGATAACTTAAATATTATTACGGAAATATTTTAATACCGCTTGCGGAATAAAATAAATAATATTGTTCTCTGACATGGGGGCTCTGATACAAAATTTGTAATAACACGTTCAAATTTAGTCTGACGTGTTGAAACTAAACCGAGCAATTTTAAAACGAAAGTATGTTAATATTAAAAATAAACCGATTGCAAGATATATTTTAAAAACTAAACCAAGCAATATTATAAAACGAAAGTATATTACATTAAAAATAAACCGATTACAAGCTATAATTTAGAAAATAAACCGAGCAATATTATAAAATGAAAATATATTTAATATTAATAATAAACCGATTTCAAGCTATAACTTAAAAAATAAACCGAGCAATATTGTAAAACGAAAGTATATTTAATATTAAAAATAAACCGATTACATGCTATTGAAAACTAAACCGAGCAATATTATAAAACGAAAGTAGTATATATAATATTACAAATAAACCTATTACAAGCTATAATTTAAAAACTAAACCGAGCAATATTATAAAACGAAAGCATATTTAATAATAAAAATAAACCGATTACAAGCTATCATTTAGCGCGCATCAAATAACCTTTTTTTTCATTAACATTAATCAATCGGACTTCCGGATGAGTTTCAACGTTGTCGAACGAAAACTGTGTGTTTATTTTTAACAGGAGACAACGTTGGCTCAAATTCATACGAAGTTATGGGATGAGTTATATTTGTTTAAATCATAAGGTGAATGATTGTACAAATCCCCTTCATTCATAAGAAAACTGCACTTATCCACAGCACTCAGTAGTTAGACGTCACATGACTTTAGTCACGTGTTTCCATTCATATTTATTGCATCCCAGTGTACCTCACAATAAAATCCTCGAGTTGTAATCAAAAGAAGAGAACGAAAGGTGTTTTTTTCTCATTCGCTACTGAAGGCTTTTAACTCATTCCAATAACATTGATTGATCAACATATTTTCATGAAAACATGTAAAATACAATATAACAATAATTAACGAATTGAAGATCATAAATGAATACAGTTACAGGCATTTTGGATCGTGCTACTCCTGATGCAGCAAATGCATGTAATTATTACGATACAGAGACTGCATACGATATTTTAAAATAAAAAACGATTTCCGGTAAAAGAAATAGGTCTGTTAAAACACGAGGGAGAAAAATACACAAGAAAATTAATAAATATATGTTCAAATATTAGAAAGAAAGTTTTTGATTATTCATATGTTCTCCAGGCAAAGGAATAAAATAAATTTTCTCTGACAATATTTAATCTAATAATATGACTATATAATTATGTCTTAACGATGATGCAATTATTTATAGAATTCTAAAAATATTTCGTATTAGAATTGGAAGTATTTTTGTAACATTTAATATATCATTTAGATTATTTAAAAAATTGTACAAAAACTTACTCAGCTGTAGGGTTTATTTATAATTAATAGAAAAATAAGCTTAATTAATTAAATTGGCGTAACCTCTTTTCTCTCATAAATACAAGCATATGTATCTATAGGCAATAGAGGAAGAAATAACGATATTAATTGTTCAATATAACGTATTCGAAATCTCGAACAAAAATTATTTCTGTTTTGAAGAACTTTTTAAACAAATGAAATGTCTCGTTTGGACAATGATCACAAATAAGAAGCAATAATTAAGTTTTTCTAGAATACAAGTGACATTGCACCTGTTTTAACTGTACACTAGTTTAAAGTAACAAGTCTTGGCTTTTCTTAAAAATTGCTGAGTCATTTTTCAGAAATTAAATCATGTAACAATATTTGTGCAATTTCTCATTGATTAAACAGAGGAACATTTTCTATGCGGACGTTTCTTGTGTGTTGCGCTACATAATAGAGTGGCAACTTCTGGTTGAGTAAAATCGAACAAAAATCCTACATCAATGTCTTTGATTTTTTGAAATATAACAGATCGTTTCTGCTATATAGGTGGCAATCTAAAACAAAAAATATAGCTATTAAATGATTTTATATATAGCTTTATACAAATTATGTTGAACTTCACTTTCTTATAGACTCAGGGAATCCAAAAAAGTGAGGAAATTTTTTTTCTGAAAATCTGGTTGCTATGTTCCATTGACATGTTTCTTTTTCTTTTGCTTCTTACATGATCTACCTCTTCGTTCCAGAATTCTTTAGAAGACAATCAGTCTAGTCGCTATTTTAGAATTTGGATTATAACAATTGAAAATCTGAATTATTTATATGATCCTATCGTGAGAGATATTTATAGTACAATATCTGTTCAGATATTTTCATAACAGAAAGTAATCAACTAATATACTTATAAAAAAAAACTGGATGTTTTCTACTCACAACATTTAGTTGAAAACAATTATGACCATCTGATTAGAAATTATTACATGGTGCCTACCGTTTTTGAAAATTACATAAAGGTGCTTTTTTCAATTTTCGTTTTTTAAAAGCCCCTAAAGGTGCTTTTTTCATTGGATGTTTTTAAAAATATGCTTAATTTTCCTGTTTCGAACATGAGATTTTTTTTTTCTTTTCCCTGTCCATTTTCGCCACGTATTATGCCAAAGCATGCTTTTCACATTGTTCTATTCAACGTTTCCACAATTTATTTCAGCGTACCGTCGGTCCACAGCGTATGAAAGCGTCAATCATTTTACAGGTTTAATGAAATACTTGCGAGTCCGCATGTGCGTATAGTGAGTTGGGTTAAATGAGATTATTGCACTTTCTTGTGCAACTCTGCTGCATTTTGCAAAATATTCTCTATTTCAAGCTTCATTTTCCACTCTCTGAAAATCTCTTGATCATTTTTTAATGGTTAAAATAATCAAGAAAAGAGTTCTTTGTCGAAAACTAATATTATCAACGATCATGTAAAGTCTTAGAAAATTATTTTGCATTTTGTTAATGTATATGGTGCTTAGAAATATTTTTAATTGCTTAAAAAGTATTTAAAAGGTGCTTATTTTTTGTTGAAAGATTTGGCTATGCTCCCTGTAATATCAACAAATTTCTAACAACAATAATTTTGGAATTTAATGAAAAGAGACTTTTAATTTTGAATTTAAAGAAAAAAGCATGTTCTTTCCATTTTGAGTCTCTTCTGTTTTTAACCAGTGACGATTGAATATGTTATCAATTCGGAAAAAAAATTTAATTATTGAATACATTTTAAGAGCCACCCCCATGTAGTTCTAAATCTGATTAAATACAACGATTTCCCACCCATCTCATATACAAAGTAGTTATAGTATTTTCATGCAGTGCCTCAATTCAAAATTGTAACAATTTTACCGGGCAACTTAGATATTACTTTAGACAGGAGTCTTCCTTCATTCAAGCTTTTTAATGAGAGAATTAAATAAAACTTTTTTCAATCAATGATAATTTTAGCAACTTTATTTAATGGCCTTTATTTTTATTAACGACTTTTATAACCCTCAAGTCCTTCAAAGAATTAAAAATCCGCGCCGTCTCAGGCTAAATATTCCAGTTCAAAACATAGTGACTATTTTTAAACTGTTTTTTTTTCTTCTCAATTTTTTTCTACTTAATGTGAAATTCGTAACTCTGTTCACACTGAGGTTTAAAAACATTTTATGCAGATCAAAATTCATAAAAAAATAGATGATTTTGATAGCTTTTCGTTTACAACAAAAGAATATTTGAACCACTACAGCTAAAAAACAAACTAGAAAAAGTAGTCCTTCACACAAAAGATCCCGTTTGCCAAACGGAGCTTTATGCTTGCTACGAAACAGGAAAGTTAATCAGGAATTTTTTTTATTGTTAATAACAAAATTCTTTTGCCAATTTACAGTATTAACTAGAGACTAAAATCTCAAATCAAAAGAAGAAGAAAACTTGTCTACACATGCAATATTGTTCTGGCTAACAGATCTGCTGCTTGTTACGATGATGTATTGCCAAATTTTATTGCTCAGTTCAATGCTTATTTTTATTGCTCAGTGAATATATTTGAACTGTTTCATTATGAATGAAGCCAATAAAGAGCATTTTGAATAGTTTACTTGAATGCGACTCGAAAGTTTAGTATTGGTTTGAGATGTTCATCGTCGTAAAGGTGCATTCTATTTTTTGAAAATGAAATAAACTGTCAGTGAATTCCAACAGGTACTGTCGCAGAAAGAAAAGAATTTTTGATGAGCCACCATTGCTATCCTAGTTTTCATGTATAAATTTAAAGTAATAATGATAGAACATTTTTTTCTCCGAAATGTTTGAGAAAAGGGACAACCAAATTTATACTTATATTCAGCAAATATATTTATGACAAGAATAGAATTTGAACTTCATAGAATTGTGTATTCATTCGAACTGAAAAAAAGAAAATGGAAAAGCTTTGCATTGGTTGAAAAATAACACTATACTGTATTTAACTCATATATTTAATGCGAAATAAACATACTTTAAAGTTTACTTCGTGTGAAAGTTGTATAAATTGGATCACTCTATAAATTGGATATAATAAGCGCATTTTACTCAAATAGGCTTGGTATGTGAGAAAATAATTCATCCTTATCTGAACAAAGATCAGTTTAAATGCTTCCAAAGAACTCCTTATCAGAAAAATGTTCTAGCGACTTCCATCTTCTTCGAAATTGTGGTTGAGGGTTATGAAATTTTTAGAGTCACGATTGATTTTAAAAAAAAACTTCGAACTGATGACGATTCATTTGAGCATCGGAGCCGGTCTGGCAGGGTTGGATCATTTTGTTGAAGAATATGCTCTTTATGTGAAAGGTTATGTGTACCTCTGTGGTAGATTTTGAAGGTCAAATACTGAGAAAATAGCCTTTTTTTGAAGATTTTGGAATGACCTTCTTCGATACAAAGATTCACTGAAAATATTTATGTCTTAATAGTTAGTGCGAATGTAGTAGAAACATAAAATAATAGTAATGTCGTGATTCATTCGTTTCCGAAAAAATATTACCATTGAAAAGTATCGATGCGTTTTTCTCAAAATTCCGAAGGATGTACAGCTTCGACCCCTAAAATACTTCGAAATAAAAAAAAAATTCATAAAAATTAAAATAAAAAAACACTTATGGTTTTACATAAAGAACATATACTGAAAATTTCAAGAAAATCAAAAATGTCAAGTATCCTAACCTACCTGATCTGCCCAATTTTTTTGAAATAAAAACCTGTTCTTATTTGCGATTTAGAAAAAAACTGTATGGACATTTCAATGACTGCAAAATATCCAGAAATATTATAAGTTAAAGTTGCAAAAAATAACTAATTTTAGCACTGTATTATTAAAAATAAAATTATTTTTCATGCTAGTTGTTGAGAGTTTAAACCCTTATCTAAATAGGGAAGTCTCTAAAAAAGGGGGTGAAGAAAAAATATGGGATAAAAAAAAAGTTTAAAGAAATTTAAAAAAAAAAACACCTTTCGTTCCATAATGCGATTATATCTCGAAGACAAGTCAAAAAGCAATACGATATTTTCACGTGTAAAGAAAGTATAAACAACAGAGGCCTTTCATTATTAAAACAAATGCAACTGAAGTAGTGCAACAAGTAGAAAAGGAGGGGAAAAAAGGGAAATGTCTTGTTTTACATGCCCAAAGAAAAAAACGTGAAATTTTTAAGAAACCCGCAGGTTTTCGTAGCCTCGCTTAACTACCTGATTTTTGGATTTTTGATCCAGTACAATAAGAAGTGCTAAATTTGTAAAACGTTTCAAAAAAAATATTCAGACAAATTACTTTTTTCATTTTTTAAAAATAAAATCATTTGTCTTTTTTTTTTTTTGGAGATTTTCTTTTTTTTAACATTTTTAAGCTTCTTCATGTTTGTATAGTTCAGATGAGTTATATAATGTACAACAATTTATTTAGACTTTCTAGAATTGAGAAGAAAAAAATTCTCATGTCATTTTAACCCTTTGCTTACTATGCACAATGTTGTACCATCACACGTGCTCCACACGTTGAACCAGCCGTATGCAAAAGGTTAAAAGGCATATTTTTACTCGAAAGAAATGTGTTAACGGCCACAGGATGACAGTTAAGCCTTCTTTCTTAAAGACCATAATGTTTATGATACCGAACGTCTTCCATAGAGTTGCAGAAAACAGCTAAAAAGGGCTAAATTTGTAAAACCTTAAAAAGAAAATTTCCAGACAAATTGCTTATTTCATTTTCTAAAAAAAAAGTAATAAATAAAATCATTTGTCTTTTTATTTTATTTTCAAACTTCTTAGTTTTGGTATAGTTCAGATGAGTTATAATGTATAACAATTTATTTAGACATTCTTGATTCGAGAAAAAAATTCTCATGTCATTTTAAAAGCCATATTCCAAAGAAATGCGTTAATGGCCACAGGTTGACAGTAAAACCTTCTTTCTTAACGATTCTATTGTTTATGATACCGAAAGTCTTCCATAGGATTGCCGATAAAAGCATGAATCAACCCATTTTTTTGTCAGCAATAATTTTAACTGATCATTACTAAACATATTTTCTTACATTCACAACAGTTTGTAAGCATTCATACAATCATGGATTTGACAGTTCCCATTGCAGCATGGTTGAAATCACAGGTTCCATTGATTCATGCATTCAGATTCAGGGGTTGTTTCCATCTTGTTCCGCATTCTTTACGCGTCAGATTCCGATTTTAGAAATTTTTAGAAATTACCGACGAAAACAGCAAGATTTGGTTCAGCTATTTCTTTCTAGACAGTTAATGAATAATGAAAATATGATAGAAAGTTCCTTCGAACTATAAAATAAAAGTTAATGATATTGATAAAAAAAAAAGGAATAAACGCTCTGTGGGAAAACGCGAATGAATGAGATCTTAAAAAAAAGTTCTATGGATCGGTATTTTAGTGGATTAAATCTGGATTCGAAAAAAAGCAGGCAAAGATGAAATTCTGCTTGAATGGTTAACTAATTGTCGTGCTAATTTCACAAGAAAATTCTATACAAATTGCAGAAAAATTGAGATGAAGGGCTAGAACATCCAAACAGAAAAGTGGCTGATAATATGATGAGGAACTGCATTATAAAACAGTTATCTGAAAAAAATTGTTCGAAAAAGAAAAAATAAACAGCAACGAATAGTTTAATGTGTCAATTATAGGGCGGATAGAGTTCGTTTGAGTCATCTTGTTAGTAATTATTTATTTGTTTTTTTAATTTTATGTTTGATGTTGCTTGTGATTTATTATTAATTGTATTTTTTGAACCAATTTAATTATAATTCCGAACCACCCATTAACACCGGTCAAGCAATGGACCGTTGGTCAGAGGTTTTACTGTATAACAATTGGCTATCAAAAAATTGTCTGCCACTCGCCAACCGATCATCACTTTTTCCAAGATTTTGGATTAGGGTAATGTGGATAGAATAGAGCAGATAGCCACAAATCTCGTTTTAATGTGAGAAGGTTTACACCTAAACCGCATAAAAAAGCTTTTTAGGTTAACATTAAAAGGTTTTTGCTGAGGGAAAATAAACCTTATTTTGCTATCTGGGACTCTTTTTTTTTTCTCATCAAAGACTGTTTATTAAACTTTGTTGTGTTTATCTTAAGATATAGGGTTACATTAGGACATTTTGTTACTGGTCATTGGCCAGTTGTATCATTTTTAAAAGTGATCGCTTTTTTGAAAATGTTATGTTTTAAACGAAGAAAAAAACTGTTAGTATTAATAACCTAAGGCATATTTTTTTAAGGATTTCTCAGAACATGTTAAATATTACATGGTTTATTTCCGAAGTGAACATACAATAATTCCATATTTATTTATAATATTAAGAAACACGTGTTTCGATGAATGGTAGCGACTAACAAACAATTTCACCACTTGTTATATATTTAGTCCCCCGGTGGCCGGTGGTATTACATTCTAAATATACTCCACAAATGATGTTTATGTGACTGAAAGGCGCATTTTACATTTAGAAAGATGCATTCTCTTAGTAACAATTTTTTTTAAAATTTCTTAAATTTTTTTTTGAAGAGTGGTTTTTTTCTTCAACTAATGCTATATTATTATTATTTTTTAAGTGTGTTATAAAATCTATCACAAATTCAAATAAGAAATGTATGACAAAGCCATTGAAAATATTCTCATTAACACTTTGACGCAGAATTTTTTTAATAACAAATTTTGCATACTTTTTTTTAATTATTTTGTATTAATTTAGATCAAAATAAGTGAAAAATATTATATTTAGCATTTTAATGATTTATGGTTATGACATACATACCTTTTACTGCGTTCTAGGAAAAATCTTTCAAGAAATAATTTTTCAAATTTTCACTTATTTGCCGTCCGAAAGAAAACAGTTATTTTTCATTGAAATTTCTACAAAATCAATTATTGATACATTTTCGTCAAATATAATTCTGATAGTTTAATCGATTTTTTTTAAAACTATCAAATTGTTTTTTTTTATAAATAAGAAGTATCAAAATATATTTTTACTCGTAATTAGAGAGTCGGTAAAATAAAAATTATATCCCAAAGAGTTAAAGAAAACAGTTGGAACTGCGCATTATTTTAATGGTCTTTTCTGTACAAAACAGTATATTACGACTTTGTATTAAATATTTTTATCATACACATATACTGAACCGATGTTTATTTCAATAGTTAAAAACGAATTACATGAGCATTTTGGTAGTAGAATACATCAGAACGAAGGGGAAAACTAAAAATGTTCGTGTATATGAGGCTGGCCGTTTTTTTTTTTAAACGAAAATAAGACATTCATTGTTTCTTTTATGAAATTCTATCTTTAAATAAGGAATCAATTACATATTCAATATTACTTTCTTTAAATACAATCCTAAAAGAAAAAGAAAATTGCACGTTCTTTGTTACATATTTTCTTTAAAGAAAGAAGAAGAAAAAAAACATTCTTTTGTTATCAAAATTCTGTTAAAGAGTGAAACTTTTTAAGTTATTTTTGTTGTTGTTGAGGATACACGAAAAGGCGAATATTCGAATGCTTGCGAACACAAATATTCGAATACGTGTTACTACGCGACGGGGCTCATGTAATATTAACTAACTGACAAATATTATTAAAAATTTAAACATATATGTTTGCTTCAAAAACGATGAATTTTGCAAAAGAAAAAAATTTTTTTTTGTCTTGGTTCTGTCCTTTTTGAAAGGTTTTTCAACATTCATTAAATTGTGGATTATACAAAAACTTTTTTAAGTGATTTTGTATCTCATCAGACTAGTCCAAATATGTAAGTGGCAAATTGATTGCTACAAAATAATGAGCAACGCATTTTTTTCTAGAACAATAAATATGTCTACTTTTATGCCGAAATAGGAGTTTATTGAAAATAGTTTAATTATCTATGAAAAAAATGTTTATAAGAATTGTTATCCTGCAATCATTTACTGACGTTTTCTACGTTTGGCCATTTTTAAGTTTCATTCGTATGAGTGACTTTTTTTTTTTTTTTCTACAGTTTTAATTTTTTACGAAACCTTTCTTTCATTGTAAAATGTACGGAATATTTGATTTGTATGCTGTATTTATTGTATATATTGTTACGTCATTTATTTGTTGGTTGCTTGTTAAGAATGGAGATAAATGTGATTGGAAGATTAAAAATTTAATTTTTGTTAAAGAATGCAGCCAAGAAATGAAAGGGGAAAAAAATATGTGTTTTTTATTTTCTTCTTTGTTTAATAATATGATAAATAAATGTCATTTATTGGTGGGTTTGTTAGCTGTGGATATATTCAATATGATTGCCAAGCAAGAAATAATCAAACTCTGTGTGCACTGTGAAATAAATTGGCAGCAATAATATAATAAAGAGACTGAGCTATTGTTGTTGCATTCCTCCATTTTAAGTACATCTGGAATACATATTATGTTTTTCTACTGTATTATTTTTAACAAATAGATTTTAATTTATTGCTTATGATTTCAAAGTAAAGCCTGCGATCCTTTATACCAGGGATGGGCAAACTTTTTTGGTCGAGGGCCAAAAATCGAGAAAAAAAATGTTTGGTGGGACAAAAAAAAAAGCGATATACAAGTTTTAATTTAAATATTTAGTGAGATGAATGAAATTGCGATTTCGTTTTTAAAAGTTCCTTATATTAAGGTTCGAAGCGAGATGTGCCTATTTTACGGAACAAGGCTAAATTCTTTTCTGTTAGTCCACTTCTGAAATTATTCTTTCTAAGGTTCAAAGTTGAAAACTCTTGTTCACATATATGAGATTAAGCAAACATAGAGCTGATTTTCTGGGCATGAAATATTAAATTTTGGAAACTAGCTTTTGGTAATGATTTGTAAAACTTTGACATATTTAGAAACAACTGCTTCAGATGATTGTTAGATTGTCCGCTCGTTGGATCTTAAAATGCGCAGTCTGCCAAATGTGAAGTACAATTTACCTATATTAGATTCCTCGAGAAAGACAAACGCTAGTTAGAGCCAATCTAAGACTATTCTATGAAGAACTTCTGCTTTCAACATTTTACCAATTGAAGCTGTCTGTGCTAACTATTTCCATCAATTTATGTTTTGTAGAACAAAAATAGAGAAAGTAAAAAGGTCATCAGTACTTTGTTAAAAAAGAAAAAACAGAAATAATTTTAAATAGTTGACAAGAAAATGGATGTATATTGTTTATGTATATTGCCACTGATCGGCAAATTAAAATTATATCCGCGGGCCGGATAAAACCTTCCAGCGGGCCACAGTTGGCCCGCGGGCCGTAGTTTGCCCATCCCTGCTTTATACCCTAATGATGGCCTCAAGGCTAAAGAGAGAAAAGCAGGGCTAGGACGCACTCCTTTGAAGAGACTCGTGCAGCTCCGAGCTTCTGATTTCAGTCAATGACGTCACGGCGGCGCAGCATCAACTTCTCACCTTAAAAATAAATTGCTTAGCATGTAACTAGCATCTTTCTTAACGCTAAACATACCAACAACACTTAATATATACCTATTTTTACCATAGCCGGTCAAATGGCCGGACTTTATGTTTCTTGATTGAATGTATGAAATATGGATGTTAGGAATGAAATAAACTAAAAAAGAACTTTATTATAATTAAATGAAATTGCCTATTGCCAATTTTTATGTATTGCAAACACAAAGAATAAGAATTTTTAATTCATTCCTCAACGCATTTTTTTACATAGTACATTTTCCTCAAACATATTTCTTCTAAATATTATTACTTGATTGTTTCGACATTTTTCTGAGTAAAAACTAACAGTTTGTTAGAAATGAAGTAAAGCTATATTAAAATAAAATATAAGCTACTTAACAAAACATTTAGTTTTTGTCAACTTTTTCTGACACAAAAATGCCAATCTAAAATCTTGGGCACTCTCTTGAAATTTGAATTTACAGTTATTCTGATTGAACTAACTGCGCAACAGTCTTTGCAGAAACGTGCAACTCATCTAATCGTTGAACACGCATTATTACGTGCTTTCTAATCCCATAACCTTATAAAGCAATAAATTGTTCTCTCGGTCAAATGCCCGGCTGTGGTAGAACAAAATACAAAAAATAATAATAATAGAATATTAACTGTATATAATTGTAAGAAAAAGTCATGAAGTCAAATGGACAAAAACGATAAGCGTATTTTCGATGCAAAAGTTCTTAAACGGTCATTTGATTGGTTATGGTATGTTTAGTGTTAAACTTATTTCAGTACATTCATTGTTTTTCATACTTTTTTATTTATTTTGTGGTGATTTTTTCCGCATCTGATTGCAAGAATTTAACATTAGTAGTGAAATATCAGATAGAACTATTATAAAACACAAAATGAGAAAACGCAATTTTCCATGTTTTACTTCAGAAAATATAAAGGCAGCATCAAATGAATTATAAAATGTACTGGAAGATTTTATCCTGCTGTGAATAAAAGCATCATGTTTCGAGCTTTTTGTTTAGACTTTTTAGAACTTTTAATTTCGCCATTAAAAATGGTACAGTCTCATAACTTTAAACAGAACAGAAGAAAAAATGTACAAGGTCAAAGAAAATAAAATCCTGAACTTCAAAAAATAAAGTTATTATTATTATGCTTAAAAAATTTTTTAATTTAATGAGATATTTTTTATGTACATTTAATACGATATGTCATTATTCAAAATATTTATGTCTTTTAATTATAACGCCTTGATTTAAAATATTTATGAGCAAGTGTAATATTTCCATTATTATATGCTCTAAGATTATTTTTTTAGTAATTAGCATTTAAGATTTTTGTTTCCTAATGATAACATCTACAAAAAAAAAATTGCTTTTACAGTTATAAATAAGAAAATATATTAAATTTAGGCACCCAATGAATAAAATATACGGACACTTTTATAGTTACATATTATTATCGGACAATATGTTACTATAAAAGTGTTCTTATATGCTTTCATTTATTTTACAGTAAAAGTTAAAAACTAAAATTAGAAAATGATAAGAAATGTTTGAATACTATATTTTTGAAGTGAAGTAATTTGTTAGCAGTGTAAAGTTTGACAGCTGTTATCAGAAAAATGTCGAACATTCAACTCATTTCTTACTGAAAGTATCAGTAGCTAAGTTTTCATATCCTCTAGTTCTGATTTTTGAGATCTGTGTGCGGCGTGACGTCATGAGGTGCGGAATCAGCTTTGAGTGCGGAATGAACAAGCCCTTCTATATCTTTTCTTTAGCCCTGTAATAATGGTGCGATTACGTTCTTTCATAATGATTGTCTGATTTAGGGGTATCATGATGATTTAATTGTATTTATATCATAATGATTATCCGATTTAGGATTTTTATTTTTTAAAATACCAATATAAGTCTCATCCTCAATTTAAGAAGTGTGCTTTTCACTATTGTCTAATAGCGACTAATGTGACTGTTTCTTTTTCCAAGTGCAGATATGCTAATTGAATTTTTTCTATAATTACATTTATAATACATTTCTTTTAAAATTAGGTACCCAAAATAAGAAAATAATTACATTTTCTTTTTATTTAGGATTTTAGGTCTTTAGTTTCAGTTTATGAGAGAATACAACTATACTTTTATTCACGTTTTAATAACATTTCGAAATTAAATTTTTAAAAATTGTTGGAAAATAGTCTTAAATTAAATAAATATATTGTATTTGCCTGTTTCGAGTTTAGACTGAGACAGGAAAATGATCCTCAGACAATGATGAATGAAATGCATGGATCAAAAAATATTGAAAATCATTGCTGTAAGATGTTAAAACATCTCAAAGTTTAAAACCTTCTAAATAATTCAAAGTCTGCAATGACAAAGTAACTAAATTCTCTGGCACTAATTTCTATCGAAAAGGAAACTACAAAAACAGTTGATTTTAAAAAATCTGAAACTGTTCGCGTCTACTAAAGCACGGACAAATAAATTTTAATGTTTAAGTTTTTATATTTGTATGTCATAAAAGATTATGCGCATTACGAATAATACCTAAAATAAATTATTTATTCTGGAATGCTTGAGATGATATTCTCACTAATTAAACTAACGACTTTCTTTTTTTAACCTTGAATGTGTTAAATGTTATCTATCTTGTCCATATGTTTATCAAACCAACATTTATGGTGGATACAGATTTTATGCTTTACTGGTAGAAATGCTGCGATTTAAAATATGAAAACCAATTTTCTACACCGTTGTAACTACACTAGTGAGACACTTTAAGGAAACAAAAGTTATAATTTTTTTTAAATTCAACTTCCTTTTCCGGAATTAAGTTTAGGGCGTTGTTTTCAGTATCGCCCGCGGCTGCCTATGTCTAACCACATGCTAATTGTGAAAGCATGCGAAATGTTGCCATAGGTTGAGGGTTCTGCTCTGTGCCACCAGCACCTCAATTAGATAGCCAATCTTATTATCGTTACTTATACCAGCTATCATTTGATCAGTACTCCAAACATATCAACTTCTTATAGGTACTCGAACTAATTATCTAAACCATTATCTTTATTCTAACCATTACCTAAACCTAATTATCTAAACAAGGAGTTTCAAACTCACATGAGGCTGGGGGCCGCAATTAAAACACCAGTCAAATGGCGGGCCGCAACTTTATCAAAATTTTATGTAGGACTCTTTTATGTTTGAAGGAGCATTAAATATTATTGTCGGATTTTTATCAAGTTGTATGTACAAAGCAAAAGTATTGAATTGCAAATTAAAATAAGAAGTAGATTTTTAAAAATATTTTATTGCATATTAAAAAATTCTGGCCACTAAGTTTACAAATGTTAAGAATTTCGACCACAGTGAGAGGTTTCAAAAAGTTAAATCGGATAATTTCTTCGAGAAAATTTCTGAAACGCGCATGCTAAATTATATTCACAAAATACAAAGAAACGAAATAAAAAAGAGCAACATACACGATTATTTTTGTATTTGAAAAAATAATATCTTAGATGCAAAACCTGAGAAATAAATTTTTTTGCACCGTTGGTATGTTAAATTTCATAGAAACAAAAAAATAAGGGTTTTTTTAACGAAGGAAAAGTATTATAAGCCCATAGAGTTTCTTACAAAAATTGTCCGCAAAAAATGACAAATAATATATTTTAGTTCGCGGGCCACAGAAGAAGGCGCGCCAGTTGGTAACCACTGATCTAAACCATTATCTTTTCATCGGTACTTGAACTCGCTATCTATTAACCGATACTCGAACCCACTCTTTTTCTTATGCCGACTGGACTGTGTAGTTGTAAGGGAACTGGCCTTCCATCAAAAAGGTTCTTGGCTCGAATCCCGGCTAGGAATGGATGTTCCTTCATCCTCTATAGTATCTGTCCTTACTGTGGGAGCAACGTTGGCCCACCTAATATGATGTCCCTGAATGAGTGACCTTCAAATCTGCCCTTCAGATGCCTGTATTGACAAAATGTCATTCCCCAGGTGAGCATTTGGAAAATAAAACTTTTTTATACGTTCTCGAACCCACCATGATTTAGTTCTTTCACCCACTTTAATTTTATAAATTTTTGAAACCTGCTCTCTTTGGTTCAAAACAGGAACCCACTATATATATGTACTTGAACCCACTCTCTTTACAATCAAATTACAAAGAATTAACATAGTAAAAATAGTGAAGGTTTCTCAAATAAGATGACAAGGACAAGTATTTCGATATAGAGATGAAAATCCTTCTTAAAAAATAACCTCCCAAACACCAGAGGGAAAAAGAAAAAGAGGAAGATCTGGAACAAGATGGTTATAGATAGAGTAGAAAAGTGGTTAAAAGACTTGTTAATAAACGGAGAAATATACCATCGAACAGATCTATAGGAAGTAAACTGACTAAGGCGGCCTCGATCGGCCACCAGCAATATTGCCTAAGGATAAGAAGAAGCCACTCTCTCTTTATCGGTTCTCGAACCCACTATCTCTTTATATCCATGTGAAACCAGTATCTATTCAGCTATAGAAACTACACATTTGAACCAAATATTTCCTTATTGGTGCTCACTCCCGCTAACATTTCATCAGTACTTGAATCCACTATCATTTCATGGTTACTTGAACCCTCTATTGGAGATGGAAATGAGGTACAGGTGGCGCATTGGACCAGAAGTCTCTACCTTTGACAACACTTCGCAGGCTTTCACCATTAGCGAGTGAAGAGTCATAGGAGAAGGAAGTACATTTGTTTCTGTCTTGATTTTCAAATGGATTAAAAACTTCGGAAACTATATGGAACTAAACATAATTCTGGAAAGAAAGCATCGTGAAAGTTTTAAAAAATATTTCTGAGAGTTAAATACGAAAAATATTAAGAAAGGGGTAAATATGGTAGCTTATCTTACCAACATCGTTTGATTAATACTTATATCACAGTCTTTTTATTCAAACTCGAACCCATTATAATTTTTTCAGATTTTGAAACCGCACAATTTTTTGACATCTGGGTTTCCCTGGTGACATAGTATACATTTGTCTTCGGGGACGATATCTATCTTATTACAGTCGCCGAATCCATCAGTTACGAAGTGAAACGCAAGACCAAATTCAGAAATGGTGTAATAATTAGAACCTTGAAATTGTTCCAGAAAAAAGTGCCACCATTAACTTATCTAGAAGACGGGTTACAGATAATTTTAGTCTCAACATTTTCATCAAGCCCATCCCTTAGGTCCAAAACTTTCGAATACTCAGTCTACATTTCTCTAGCAACATGACCTTTCACTATCATTTCAAAAAATTAAAACAAAATATCCTAAAGAAACTCTCTGTGTTCCATTCCATCTCATCTCTAGCTCACGTTGGGGTGCTCAATAGATCACCTGCTCAGAAATGTTAACTCTTGCATCAAGAGTGTCCTTGACTTTCACATCTTTTCCTTCTCCAGCCAAACCGGTCTACGAACCTTAGACGTATTGTACAATTCTGCATGTCATGTGGCAACTGGTTTGCCTCGATGGATACCCCTTACACTCCTTCTCAAATAAGCGGGAGTGAGTACATTAGCTTCACGACATAAATGGTTATCGGCAAAATTCTATTTCCGACACATTTGCCTCCAATCATCTTCTCCTGCTTATCATCACCTACATCTTCCTCCATTCAGTTTTCCACAAGGAGAAATTACTCCACTTATACCATTTATGCATAAATGGATCACAAGCAAGAATGTCTCTCAACGTAAAGTTATTAAATATCACTCTCCAACTCTAATACCTTCAAAAGTCTCAATTTAGGCTGAAAACTAGCAGCTTTTTTGTTCCTCAATGAAATAGATATCCCACAAAAACAAATTGAATTGAATGTTTTGTTTAAATGTTTGAATAAATGTTAATTGGAAATAAATGATTACTAGAACAAATTGTTAAGATAAGGCTTTCTGCATTATAATTCTTCATAAATCTATCAGTCCTTATCTCCCCCTCTGATGACCCTACGAGTGGTCCTCTCAATGTCCAAGCCCTCCTCTTGTAATGTCCACCATGTAAAAGGGGGCAACCACAAACGATTTGTAGCTTACTAATTTTGTGATGGAGTTAATTTCCTTGAGAAACGAAAAAGCTGTTTGCGTTTTGCCTTATCTTTACAGCTTACCACTCCAAACCAAAAATTTACTCCCGCTACAAATTCGAACTCTGTTTGAAAACTTTCGACATCAGAATCTCTCAAACTGTATTGTTCTTGCAATCGATGGATCCTAACAATCTGAAAAAATTGGCTTGGGAATTTATACCTCCAAAGGGCTTACAATCTCAGGTCGCCTTGCTTCTCATACATCGGTCTTTACAGCCCAGAGGAATTGGCCATTTTCCTAGCCCTCAAATATTGCGTTTAGCAACTACCACTGTATCTGTCTAACGGACTGCCGTTCGATTCTTCTGTCTCTCACAAAAGGCATCCGAAAATCTAAGAAAATCTCTTTCCTTCCGTATATACCAATATCGTGAACTTGTCTCTTAATCCTCGAGCCAAACTCCAATCCATCTACAAATTCTTCCAAGCCACGAATCGCTTCTGACTTTTCAGTCCCGCAGTGGACTGATCGTTAAGACACTGTTCCCAGCAGATTACCGAAGTCAAGCATCACTGGCTGAGGTCAGTGTGAGGGTGGGTGACCACTTGGATCAGTCTGAGTAGAGACCAAGGGTGTGCGGTATTGGTCCTCGTTAAACTGTTCTACCGTAAAGTGCTCGACTTCGCGTGCTGGTCGTCGGGCTACCGAAGCGGGGGTGCCATCCCCTCTGCAGAGGATCAAAATTGTGATGGCACGTCTTCGTATCATCCTCAGGGATGCTTCCCAGATCGTCGCCAATAGCCCATTGTGCAGCTCTAGAGCGACGTAAATGAATCACAACAACGACTACAAGCTCCTGCTATCTGTTAAGCCTCAACCCTAAACTTCATTAATAGAAAATAAAGCTATAAGCTAATGCAAGGAGCTCGTCGTACTATTCAACAATCACAGTATATAGCCAACAAATAAGAAGCGTTGAGCTCATCATTGTTTCAAATACAGAGATTAGAATACCTTCTTTTCTTAATTATAAGAAATGCGAGCATTAATTCAGAGGTGTATGAATGCTAGCGTTTCAGGTGAAACAGAAAAACTGCTTCCAATCTATATACATTTGTTATCTGGGAATATTTTGATATCGTGATCTGTCTCCAGGGACCGATCAAGACTAATTCAGGCTCAAGGCCCACAAAATTTAGGGGCCCCTAGCAAACTATTCTGAAACTAAATTTCTGAAGAGTAGTCCTAACTATAAAAGGAATCTATTGAACTGCATGATTCAAGAGAAGCATTCTAAAAAATTTTGAAAGTAGACAATTGAAGATTATTTTTCTAAGATAAAGTTTACGCATCTAAATATTAAAACATAATATAAACAACAAAACAATGTTGTATGAAAATAAAAATAAGTTTGGTGACCACAAACAATTGAAATCAATGATTTTTGCTAAAAGTCTCTGATTAGCTGAATTATTTTAAAGTTTGCAGCCTTCCATCTACAGCTTTACATATTTGTTAAGAATGAGCTTTTAGTTCTTGTTGGCACTAATCATTTATAAGCGAATATGCATTCTCGTTGTATTTGTTTCAGCCGTTGGAGTAAAAATTGCACCCATTAAAATTCAGCTGTACTTTCGAAATTGATTCCTGCAATGTTTACAGGAGTTTGGTTTATCACACTATAAATAATATTTCAAATGAAAAATGCCTTTTTTGAAATAAACTGTTTCTTTCAGTATATAAATATATTTTTTAATGTAATAATGTGGACTTTTTGCTAATTTTTGAGGCCCCCCAGAAAGTATGGGCCTAGGCGGTAATCTGGCCCTGTCTGTCTCACCAACTGCAATCTCGTAAATACTAGTAAAAAAAAATTTAAACTAGACAATTTTTTTTGACGAAAAGAAAAACATGAGGTTTTTTCGGGGGTGGCTGCATGCTATACAATACGAGGTAGTCCCTCTTTGATGTTCTTTTAAGTTTCTCGCTGGCTGCCAGGAATTGGTGATTTTTCAGCCGTAAATCACGATACGAAAGTTTGGCCTTACTGTTTAATTCAGAATGAGAATAAGTATTGAAAATTGTAAAAAAATGGTTATATCAAAAACTTAACAAACCAAGTGTAAAAACCTTAATGCAAAATTTTAATAGCTATCGCGATTGGTCTTGAAAAATAATTGACTTTTTAAAGGTACAAATAATTTTTAAATGAATTAAATTTCAAAAAAATTTAAGCTATAAATCTATTTGGAGCCTTGGTGTGACGGATCACGATAGGGAAATATTCCCTTTTGATTTTTAAAACCGTATGTTTCAGGGAAAAAATTCATTTCAGTTGTAAAATGAAAGGTTGTAAGAAGTATTTTTTCATTCAGGTTATATACTGAAATTTCAAAATCCATATTTTCTTTGTGTTTCATTTTTATATTGATTAAGTATTCTTGCGTGTGTTTGATAATTTTAAATGGTATTACGAGGATGTATTCGATAACATGTGTTACCAGGAAATATTTTAATTTATGGTATAATTATTTCGTTTGTTTCCTTGTTAGCAGCATTGGTTAAAACATTTCTTTATGTTATATTTAATTTTTATTTGCATAATTCATGCATATGGTATTAAGTTTTTTGTTAAACAAGGTTCACTACATTTACAAAAGTTACTCTTATGCAAGTGATTCAGGTAAATATAAAATTAAATTTAGTTTGTTAGTTTAAAAAGCTGGAAAAATAATTTATATTATGAATAAGTTTTATGTATTTTTACTGAATCAAGGCAAGAAATGCATGCACATCCCCATCCCTTGCTATGAATATTTTATAAGTCTTATGACAAAGGTATTGAAAAATTCTGTAGCATTGTATTAAAATCCCTGATTTGTGCCAATTGGTAAATTAAAGTGGAAGCACTGACATACATGGCAGCTTTATCAAAGTGGTATTACCATGCAGTCAGTGCAAGAGCTCTTTGTTTGGTTGGCAGTAAATTACTCCAAACAACCTAATAATCTCAAAACGAAGCACTCTTTTCATCATCGGTCTTTCTTTCCTGCAATTACTATTATGTATTTTATTATTTTTAATTGTTTTCTTATTGTGATGATTATTTGCGACATGGAAGGAAATAATTTCTGCTCCCCCTTTCCTCACAAAATGAGAGAATATCACCTATGATATTAGAATTTAAAATTATCACATGTTCAATTAAAAAAAATTATATATATATATATATATATATATATATATATATATATATATATATATAGGTATATATATATATATATGTATATATATATATATATATATATATATATATATATATATATATTTATATATATATATATATATATATATATATATATATCTACCTATATATATATATATATCTACCTATATATATATAATATATATATATATATTTTAACATAGTGCTTTTGTATTTTAAATTAGAAATGTTTGTTATTATCAAAAGTATCTTGCACAACAATATTAATACTAGAGAGTTTTGCCGCAGATAGCTCCAAAAAAATTTGCCACAGGGTGTATTACAATATATTTTTGTTTCATGTACATATGGATGGATACTGGTGTGGTTAAAATTATAAAGTAGTGACATACTTTATCATAGTTAATTGTACTATTTACATGTCTCTTTATGCATTAATATTGTATCTAGGTGCTAGGAAATATTAAATTCTGTGGGTTAAAATTATCCTATATCTACTTTTATTATATTTATTTCCTAAAAACAAACAAAATGTTCACTAAAATTTATCTTTAAAAATGGTGTACATTACATTATAATTTGCTTCTTGCTTGAACATGCAATTTACAACCTGTTTCAGCAAGAAATGCAATTATTGTTTTTCATTCAAATTTGTGAATTGCTGACATTTTGATGTTTTATTTATTACTCTTTATTTATTAGATATTTTCCTACAGTTGATGGAGAAACAATCAATAGTATAGGAAGAGGTCTCTGTATTTTTATTGGAATCTCCAGAGATGACACTAGAAAAGATATTGATTTTATGTTAGTGAACTTTTTTTTCTTCTTTCCCTTTACTGTTATAGCATTGTAAATAACACTTTTATAGATTAGTGGAAGTATGTTTTGTGGGTCGTATGTGCTGCATAGCATTTTTAAAAAGTGCTGAATAGTGCTTTGTTGCATGAAGTGTTTTTAAAAAGGACTTAATTTTCCCCTTACAAAAATAATATTTGTTTTCTTTACTATGTCGATTTTCGCTGCGTATTATACAAAACATTGGTTTTCACATTGTTCTATTCAACATTTTCACAATTCATTCAACCATAATGCATTTCTTTGTACCGTAACGTATCGGTCCATTACGTATGAAAGAGCCAATCATGTTTGATGAAATACTTGGGAGTCCGCATGTCCGTCTACTGAGCTGGGTTCTGAGAGATTATTGCACTCTCATGTGCAACTCTGCTGCATTTTGAAAGATATTATCAATTTCGGGCATCATTTTCCATCCTCTGATATCGAACCGAAAAAATTTCTTGATCATTTTTTAATCAACAAAAGTGTTTTTTGTCAAAAACTAGTTATTTTATCATGATAATGTAATGTCTTTTGAAATTATTCTGCATTTTGTTAATGTATATAGTGCTTCAAAATATTTTTAGAGTGCTTAAAAAGTACTTTAAAGGTTCCTATTTTTTATTGAGAGATTTGGCTACGCACCCTGTTGCATATTAAAATAGAGAAGTAAGAAGGATTCTTTTAAAAGCATTCCTCTCATAAAATAACTTTTATCCGAAATCACATTTTTCAAAATCATAATCCAAGAGCATGTTTCTGTTATATCTACCTTTTCTTTTATAAAAGTTTGTGTATCATAATTTCAGTTCAGTATTAGTTCATCTTGATTCTGTCTGTCACAATTTTATCTAGGTATCTCTCTAAAAATTTAGGTTTTTAGAATTGACTTAAGTTGCAATTAATCATAGTTCTTTTTTAAATTTTAATCTCTTGTTACCCAGTTTGTGATCAATATTTGGTACAATTTTATCTGTTAAAGAATATTTTTAAATTATTTTTTCTGTTGTGCATAGATGATTGTGCTCTGGAAAAAATCTGGATTTCTGGATATTTCTCTAACCATGATCCAGAAATCCAAGGTCCAGAAATTTCAAAAAATCATTGATCACATTTATGTATAAAAATTTCTGTATATTTTATTTAAAAATATTAGAACTAGAATTTATACTTGGCATCTCTTTCATTTGTAAATATTTTTTTCTGGTGGAATAATAAATGTGATTAGAGATGAAAGTAAAATTTTACTTAATTATTTATTTAAATTATGCTGTATGTAATTTATTTAGAATTTTATGTTTTGAATCAATGATTTAAATTTATAAAGACATTAATTGTTTGAAATGTGTCATTAATGATTTTACACAGGAAATTTTCAGGATTTTTGAGTTGGACTCACAATTACCCCTGGTTATGTAATAAAGCAGTAAAAAATATAGTTCGATTTACTCTCCTTAGTTACAGTGAAAAATTATAAAGAACTTCAGAAATTTGAGTCAAATAACAGTTTTATAGCATGCCTGATTAACAGAGGGAGTTGAAATGTAACACAATAATTATGTATAACTTGTGTGACAATCAAAGGATTGGAAAACCTTCCATATTTGTTTGTTTTTATTCTTTACATTCATTATTATTAAATATGACCTTTTTTGTATTCATTCTACATTAAACCATTCTGCCGTGCTTAGGGTTGGGTGAGGTGGGCCATTGCCCCTGGACCGCATTCATTCAGGACTGATTAATAGTTACATCACAAGTTTTTCTTAAAATCTTATTTTTACTATTCCTTGGTTATATAATTTATACAAGATATTTTAGTTTATATTTCCAAATATGTCTAATTTCAGTTAATGTTCCTTTATATCAGGACTGTAACTTTTAGAATAACAGTATGGAACTTTTTGTCGACTTCTAGCCTCATGGAAATAAGAACTGCTTCAGAAAATGTTTAGAAAAATTAAAAAGCATGATTTAAAAATCTTCATTCACGTGAATGTCCTTGTTAATGACATTAGATCCTCACCACTTCTCCACAGCACATGGTAATTCAATTTGCTCTGATTTGCTCATCTTGACCACTGCTGTAATTTCATCTTTTTACTCTCTTAACTACTGTGATTTTTTTCTAGTTTTGTTTCTTACCTTTATTTTTCGTTGGCAGCGTTGTGTTTCATACTTCAAAGCACTTTTGTTTCATTTCATTCACAACTTTTAAAAAATGCTGACTGTTATTTCCAATTTGTTAATTTTTAAAAAGAATGAAGTTTTTAATCAAGTGACATCTTGAGTGATTCAGTTGTGCCTTAGGCATGCAAGGTCTTAATAGCATGCAGAGACCCTGAATATGCATTGAGGCACACAAATGTTTCAGTCCCTTATAACACGTCATACTGTTTAAAATGGAACTAAAAAACTTCACATACATAAAATAAAGCATTTTTTAAGATATGCAATAATTTTAACAAACTTAAGTGCATTTTGACTATCAAAAGAAACACAATCCATCTAAAAACTTCATTGAAACGTAGAAAAAGGGATTTTGATTGCCTTTTTAAGCTTTCTTGGTGATAAAACTATTCAAATTATTGTTCTTTGCATGATAATCAATCACTATTTATGAAAAGAAAAACAAACTGTGCTCTTTATACAATAGCATATATTTATTTAAAAAATATATAAGTCAATTTTTTTTAAAATTCTTATAATGCAATTTACAAAGAGTAAGATTCTCAAGAGTGCCTGGGGTTCCTGGCTGTGCCTATGCGTAAAGACAGTAATGACCTTGGAATTTTTTAATTTAATTTTCTGGAATTATTTAATTTCAGTCATGGTTTGCTTTGTAATTCTTAATCCTTATCCCTTAGAAGCAGGTTTGGGGTTTTGGACGTCCTAAACCGGTTTTGAACTGAGCTTTTGGGTTTTACTTTCTTAAAACTGTCCTAAATTAACTAAAACTGTCTTAAAGTGTTCATAACCTTGAACATTGGTAAAAGGTAAAAATTTGATATGTGTAACCATTGTAAACATAATAATTACATATATTAATAAATATATATTATACTTTTTATACAACTTGCTTTAACTTATTAAAGGAAAATAATATAATAGGAAAAGATTTATAACTTTTGAAGCTCCACAGTTCATTGAACAACAAAAGTGAATCCCTTAAATATGAATAAATATGCTCTTAATACAGATAAATTATGTTTTTGCAGACGGATAAATAAAGCAATGTTAAAGATAATAATAAAGTACTTGTCTTCATTTTGTTTCTACTTCAAAAATTAACATTTTATTTTTCGCTATATTATTTTTAAATATGTGACATAATTTGAGTGAATAAGTTTTGGACAGGATGGTTTAAACTGTGGATTAATCCTTTCTGTCCTAAATCTTGCCAACTCTGCTTAGAAGTTAATCACAACTTTAACAGGTCACCATGTATAAGTATTAATATTATATTATCACAAAAGATTCTTTGTAATAATTGGTGAATCTTTTTTTTTTTAAGGGTGAGAAAATTATTGAACCTAAGATTATTTGATAATGATGAAAATAAAAGGTGGAGTCTCAGTGTTTTGGATAAAAAGTATGAAGTTCTGCTTATTAGTCAAGTAAGTACTTATTCTTGTCTCACAGTTCTGAGTCTTTTAAATTTCTTATAGCACTTGCAAACAAAATAAAATGTGTTTTTCTAAGCAGTATTTAATTTAAAATTCTAATGTATAAGTCATTAATACTCACTGTCAGCAGAAATACTCACTAAATTCAAGGGTGCCACTCTGGGGACTGAAATTAGTCTTGAGAAAAATCAATAGACTAATAAATTCTAGCAATTAAATTAAATTTTCCTAATTTAATTAAATTAAATTAGAAATTTATAATTTTTTTGATAAAAGTTTAAAAAAATAGTACATTTTAATGAAAACATATTTTTTTTTTATTTTTATTTTTTTTTTTTTTTATTTAGAATTATGCAAATTGATCTAGTAATGATGACACACTGCAATGAAAGAATGGTGTCAGGACTTTTATTTATTTTATTTTTGTCAGCCACACTAAATCTTATTCTTAAATTCCTGACAAATGGTATTGATTATCTGCCTGTGTAACCAAAATTTGTATGATTTCTGAATTTAAATCTGCTTCCCCCCCCCCAGCCTATTGACATGCTGGCCCAAGTTACATCAAGATTATTACAAAGAAAGAAAAAATTATAATGCTAGTACAAAATATAAGTAATAAAGTGAAAAATAGAGACATGAATAATTTCAGGAAAAAGTTAGTTGTTCAGTAATAGGTGTTAAAAGATATACAAGGTTAGCTGTTATTTTTGTTTTGTTTTCTAAAATTAAACATAAAATAAAGAAGAAATATTTTTTAGAAAAATAACCAAGTGATTGATTTAATTGTAGGCTATTATCAAGGAAAGATAAATTTTGGTGACAGTGAGTTATAAATTTCTAAAAGTCCGTTAAACAACACTAGACACTATTATTTGGTTAAAAAATAATAAGTTCAGTCTTAAAAATTTTTTAGAGTGGCACCCATGACTAAATTTAATTATGTACGAATAAACAACCAATATATACAATATGCATTCACATTTTATTAATAAATTATTCTATGTTCCCTTTGCAATTTAATGTTTCTTTTGTAATTAACAAAATTTTTTATCAAAATAATATTAACAAGCAAAAATAGGATTCATAAATATTAAATAAAATACATTTTTGGTACTGGTTAAAATATAAATTTAGTCTCAAGTGTCATGTCCACTTCATTAAACTAAAAATTTAAAATAGCAGAAAGTCTCTCTTTATTTCTTAAAAGAAGTGAAGTATTTAAATGTAACAGAAACAATTCAATTCCTAATTGATTTCACAGTTTGAACTGAACTAATCAAAAATCAGAAAATATTCTTTTGATTCCAGCTGCTATAAGAGAAGCAGTGAATAATTGAGTAATTAGATTAAATGTTTGGGTTTTCAACTAATATTCTAAATTATGATTTTTTTTTTAAACCAAATTCTGGGTTTACTATTCTAAACTTTATCTTTAAATACAGATTTTTTTAAAGGGTAGGGTCAGGTGGAATGAAGTGGGTATATGTTTAAAAAAATATCTATTTTCTCCTTTTAAGTTGAAATAATTTATTTAATATTTTTAGAGACATTTACTGGAATTGTGGCAAGCATTTTTATTTTACTTTTAGAAACTGATAAAAAGAAATTTAATGTTTTTTAAACCATCTGTTTATGATAAACTTATAAAATTTTAGTTTAAACTGTTGATGAACTTTCATTAAAAGCTGTCAGAAACTATTAATTTTAGTTCAAACTGGTAGAGAAACGTGTAAAGAACAGATCTACTTAGAAATTAAAGAATAAATTTCAAAATTCTATTTATTATGAATTGTTTTGTGAGGTGGGCTTAAGTGGGTATATGGTTAGGCATAGCTAAGCGTTGTATGAATAGAAATATTTTTTTTACTTCTGTATTAGCTCTTGTAAGTATCTAATGCTCTATATTTTATAATGAAATAGCTAAAAAATAATTTACTTGTTTGGTTATTACCCGTACATAGTAATTTTGAAGCTGAAAACAAAATTTCTTTTCAATTTTATTTTTTAAAGGGAAGAATGATAGAGGGAATATCAATACAACAGAAATATTACAATTAAACAAATCACCAAACTAGCATAATGGTTAGACTTAATGAGCAGATTTAAAGATACAGATCAGAGCCGTTTTTTAGGATTGACCCAGGGCCCCGAATTCCAAAAGGGCTCTGGAGTTTATCACATTTAGTTTTTTTTTCTTCATCCTAACTGATTTGTTAAAAAAAAAAGTAATTAGTCAGAAAGATTAAGATGAAATATTAAAGGAAATAATTGGTTCAGCCATATGTCTCATCAATAACGACATGTTACTAATGATGGTATAATATGTTCTTGTAGAAGGGGACTTCTAAAGATAACCTGAAATTTGATTTTTAATGGGGTGGTTCGTTTTACTCATTTACTGCACCAGCTATACAATTCTGGGAAAGGGCATTTTTGTCTGCCATTCAACAACAGTGGAACAATGCTTTATGTTTCTTCTTATTTTTGAAAAATTAAAATTTTTATTTGACATAAAATTTGAATTATGTGTTTAAAATAATGCTTGTTTTTCTTTAATGTATTGATCTTACCTGATTTGTGAGAGGCATTGATTCTTATAAATCTAATACAAATAAAAGTTTTAAAAGCAAACTTAGTAAATGGATATTTTTCTTTTAAATAAGAACAATATAAAATTATTATTTGTACAATTAAAATAATTATTATGAATAAGTAACAATCTAAAATGTTTAAATTTAATGAATAAAATATATTAATAATAATTCTATATATATATATTGAAAAAATTCATTTGTGAAATTAAAAAAAATTAACTGCTGTTAATAAATATATTATTATTAAATAAAAATTCTTTTATGACGACATTTTTTGCTTAGAAAATATATTAATATTATTGTTAAAGGAAATTTTCCTTAGTGTAAATTTAAAGAAAAATAATGAAGGAATTATGAGACTGAAACACTAAAAAATTTAAACAAATACTTCTATGTAAATAGATGGTATAACAGGAGAATGAAAAAGTAGTTTGTATCAGAAAATTATGTAGTAATTTTGTATTGTAAATAATAAAACTTCTATCCCTACCTATCCTTTATAAAAAATTTAATCTTCAGCCTTGATTGAAATTATGGACATAAAAGTCACTTTTTACATTTTAATAGTTTGCTTTTACATATCTAATGTTTCTATGTTCTTAGTAGATGATTAAAAAAAATTTTTGACTGCAAGTTAAAGGAATATCAGTAGTTTAAAAATAAGAGAAGTGTTTAATCAAGGAAAGAAATTTGGAAGAATTATTTCTATAAACTTTTCAGAGAAAGCAACTCAGTAGTGTTTTAACCCTTTCAGCATCAATGACCTCACTTAATATCATTTGTATTTTCTCTTTATTTTAGTCCAGAAAGTTTTTCATGTATTTATGTTATTTTAGTGAGTGGATTATGTTAGAGAGGATGAACAGTTTTGGGATTTCTTTATTTTTTTAAATTCTAATCATCTAGCTTTAAAATCTTTAAAATCATCTAGCTTCTCTTTCTCTCTCTCTCTCTCTCTCTCTCTATTTTTAACGGAAAACATAATATCATGTTCTGTAGTACAATTAGTTTTTAAGTTTTCGTTTGTAATTTGAAAAAAGTACTTCAAAGAAGTACTTGAACAGTGCTTGGAAGACAAAAAGTATGAGGGCATTGAGCTATTATTCCCTTATGTTTTCTTCTTTTTTTTTACTTTTTTTAAAATTTAAAACAGATTGAATAATTTGTCAATCATGATTATTGAATGTGGTGCCTGGCAGGATATTAATTTAACTGATGTAGCAGAAGACTTCGTCTCTCAAAAAGCCTGAAAAGTACTGTTACCTTAAACTTTTAATACAAATAATGTATTAACTCTTTTATAGTAATGTATTTGTTTTTCAACCTTAAAATAAAATTATTCAAAATTCAAATTAAATTAAACTTTAAAATTAAACTTTTTTTAATTACTTTTTTACACTTTTAATTACCACTGTAGATATTAATTTTTACACTCTCATTTACTTTTTCAAATAAGCCAAAAACTATTAAATTTTTTTGCATTTTGATGAAATTGTGCAGAGTTCAGCAAAATATATTTTATAAGAAGTAAAACCCAATTTGGAAAGCCATGAACATTATATCTAATAATAAGGAAAAAATTTATTTAATAGCATTTTTTTTTTCTAAAGCAATATTTCCATATGTGTTTCAGGGAAATATATACTAATTTTAGAACTATACCCACTTAACCTCACTCTGGGGATAAAGTGGGTATATCAAAACATTTTTTTAATGCATTAATGTAAGAAAACAATCTAACAAAATAGATAATTTATGCGTCATATTTAATCTTCTATATGAATCCAATGTATATAAAATGCGTCAAAATTTTCAATAAAATAAATTTAATGGTTAGGTTTCAGAGCCTTCTTTTTAAAAAAGCTTGACTTTATAACCCATTTACTCCATCTGAGTAGATGAGAGCAGGTACTGTCTTTGATAAGTATCTTGAACATACTCAATACATTTTTTTATCTGTATTTATTTATAAATTTTTTTTAATAATATGTAATATATATCCATTGAAGTATTTTAACACACCCTGAAGGATTTACAATCTATAAGAATTATACAATAAGTATCATGTGTATGCATATTACACATAATTTAAATAAGATAAGTAAGTTTAGATAAGTAACATATTACAATTTAACCTTGTATTTACATTGCATTTTTAATCTTTTATTTTTTCATGTATTTAATTCATTTGTTCATAATTTTGTTTGCAAAAATCAGTTTACTGAAATATATTTTACGTTATACAATTTCTGAAAAAGTTACTATGTTATAAAACGTTAATATGAATTGAAAATAACAATTTGGTTTGATAATCGCAAAGAAAATGGATCAGCGATAATAAAATGTGATAACCTACTTAGTGGGTATAAAATTTTGTTATGTCTTATTAAATTGCATCAGTAAGTGATGATTTTACCGAAGAGTTCAAAGAGTCAAAACTCAACACTGGCCTAAGACGCTAGTTTACGATCCTTTTGCTAGCCAAAGCACAAAGAAGTATAATAATTAAAATTTGTTCATACTTCCGAGCGATATTCCAACTTAAGATATTTTGCATTGTTTTAGATCCACTTTTGTTAATGACACTTTTTTTTCAACAATGAGGTTTATAAAGATTTTACCATTCGCATTTTTAACTGATAGCAATTTAGAAAACTAGTTAAGGTGTGCAATGTCTAACTTAAAAATATATTTACAGAAATAAGTTGAAAGAAATAATAAAAAAAATCTCATTAATTAAAAAGTCATCTTATTTAAATCCCAGTATAACAAAGAAATCTGATTTATTTTATTTTTTTAAAAAAGCATGTTTTGCGTGGTATTGTTTCTCGTCATCAAAGCGGTGCGTTCAACTATTTGGGTGGGCCAGACCTGCTCTATTCCATATTAAAAAAAGTTCTTCAATGACCTTACTTTATTGGGGCCGGGATAGCCTGGTTGTAAAGACACTGGGCCCATGTCCAAGAGTTCGTGGGTTCGGTCCCAGGCCGACCCAAGACTCCCTGTGTAGTAAATGGTGACTGATGCACGTTAAATCTGTCGAGTCACAAAGTCCTTCCTCTAAGTTCCCATAACAAATCATACCTCTGGGTAATTAATCCAGGAGTTTCCTTGTCTTCTGGATTGGTTCAAGATTACAAGGTTACGGAGTGGAACATCAGTAGTCGTAAACCCAAAAATTGGATCGGCTGTTCAATGACAGATATAAGATAAAAAATTACCTTACTTTAGTGTTATTTTCTCAATTTGTTAAAATTGTCCTTTATCACTGATTGATTTATATTGCAATACCTCTTAATATAATATTTATTTTTGTTACTTAACCATTTGAGTGCTGAAGAGTTTTCTTATATATATGCTAATAGTGCGGAATGAAATGCGTAGTAATTTTTTTGGGAGAACAATTGAAATGGTTATAATGAACATCAACTTCCGGAGCACTTGGTACAAAACAACTTTCAGACACTTTCAGTACAAAATAAACGACGCACTCAAACGGTTAATTGTATGTATTGCTTGAAATACTCAGAAGGAGTAAAAAAAATTTATCATATGCATTTTGTATTTAAATTACATTTTTAAATAGATAAAATGTCATAACTTTCCCTTATCCTCAACACAAAAATCCTGAACCATTTAAGTAGTTTATTATATTAGTTATGAAAATGTTATACATTATGATGAATGCATATTCTGATATGACTGTCTATTTAAATATGTATTATCAATATTCTATTTATATAGTTTGTTCTAGACATCATTTTGCATTCCCCCCCCCCCCCGCAGTGCAAAAAGTGCAAATAAGGCACTATAGATGGCTCTTAAATAAAATATAACTTCAATGAACACTCTTCTCTATACATAACTGCCAACTGTACTGGATTTTACCAGTTTCTCCTGGTCTACTGGTTTTATTTAAAAATTCTCCTGGTTTTTGTACATTTTAGGAAATTCCCTAAAATTTAGTAATTTCTCTTAAAAAATCCCTATTGAACTAGAATTTCTGCACAGATTATTGTTTGAATAATTAAATAAGTAGGTATTACTAATACATAATGAAGTGAACCTCATTTATGGAAATCAGTTCAAAACTTTTTTTTTTTGTTCAGTTTATTTTTTATTCGCAGCTCTCTTTTTAAATCAATTAAAGAAATTTTTTTACAATGTTTGATGAATTAAATGCCTATTAATATTCGAAATTATGAGTAAACATTTGAAGTATGCTTAATGTCTATTATGACTGGAAAATACTGCAGTTTTACTATAAAAAAATCTAAAATTCCCTAAGTGTAAGATACTTAGTATGTGTTGCAACAATTATCATAAAATTTATATTATTTCGTAAAATCTAATGGATTTTTTCCTATCCATGTTGGCAGCTATGTCTATAAAACAGTGAAGTTTTATTGCATAACCATTTCTTTTCCGATCAATAAGCAATTTCACTTTTAAAATATCTCTGTGTGTGTGATTACTGTCACCGTAATTTTCTTCTATTTTATTGCAAGAAGTGAAAAAATTTTGATTTGAATATTTTTGTAATTACTGTCCCTGTACACAAAACACATTTTAAAATAACAAACAAGAGTTTTAATTTAATATGAATTTACAATTTGTGGTATTAAAGTAGTATAAAAATATAAGTGATAAAAAGTTGTTTTTTTGCAATGGAAAAGTAAATATTTTTATGAAAGCTTTTAATATTTCTTCAAAATTCTAGATATAATCTATTTCTTTAAAAAAATTAGTTTAAATTTAAACGTTATTTAAAATGTTTTTCTCTAATTACTTCTTATTTTTTGAAACAAAATTTTTTTTAAAAAGATATTTATATTTTCTTTATGCGCTTTTAAAGTAAGGCGATAGTAGTTATAGTTTTCCAGGTCAATACAATTTATAACTGCCAGTAGATTTTTAAAGTTTTTTTAATTGCTGGTTATTGATTTGTATACTTAAATGTATGGTCCTAAAGTAAAAATTAGCAACATCAAGTTAATTATGAGATGAAATTTCCGTAATTGTCTTAAAATGTTTTCAAAAATATCACTTTAAAAATGGTTTTTGAATTTGACATACATATTCATCAAGTTATAGACTAATTTTTATTTAATAATAACTTTAAAAAAAAAATTTTTTAAATTATTGAAATTAGTATTAAACTTATTGCAATGCAAAATTGAAGGAGGCTATTTAAAGAAAGCAGATTTTTCATATCTGGCATTCTGTTGGATGACAGTACAAGAACACTCTCGAAAACTGCAAGGCAGAACCTCTTCGTTGTGATCTCACATCCTTCATTATATTTTTTTTTCATTCACAATCACCCGAGAAAATTAACATTGTGGACTCCCCCTTAAACATTTTGTTAAGAAATGAAATATTGCTTATATTTCTTTAAGGTCTCTGTAAAATAAGCATAGTTTTACACATATATTTTCTCATACTTAAATTATTTTTATTTTAACAGTTTACACTTCATGCAACTTTGAAAGGTAACAAACCTGATTTTCATTTGTCCATGGATCCTGAGAACTCTCAGAAATTTTATTCTGATTTTGTGGCTGCAATGAAGCATGCTTACGATGACCAACACGTCAAAGGTAAGCACCAAATCCATATTACTTTTGAGAAATTTAAAAAAAAATTTTTTTTTTCATTTCTTGGTAATTAATTAAATGCTCAGTTGGGTGTGCAAGGATAAAAAATCTATCCTTCATGAAAATTTTTATGTGTAGGACAAAATATGTTTTGAGTTCTGATTGACATGGACAGGCCTCTTACATTACTTAATTCTTCGCATTAGCAAGAGGACGTAAAGATCACAGCTTCCCTTAAAAAGCAACCAAATGTTTCCAATTTATGAAAGATTTGTTATGAGGAAACAAGGTGAAGAGTTTCATACACATTTCTAATAGTGAATCTATAAAACGTCAGAAAATTTCATAAATGGCTATAAAAATATTAATAAACAACTCTCCAAAGTTTAAATATCATGGGATTTTCCAGTATATTACTGGATTTTGCCAGTTTCTTCTGGTCTACTGGTTCAATAAAAATTCTCCTGGTTTTTGTTCATTTTAGAATCTTCCCTGAAATTCAGTAAGTTTCCTTAAAAAATCCATTTTGAAATAGAATTCTTCTGCAGATTATTGCTTGCTTGAATGTTTAAATAAGCACCACTGACACATAATAAAGCGAGCTTCAATTATAAAATTCATTGATAAATTAAATGCCTATTACTATTCAAAATTATGAATATACATAATACCTAACTCTTCAAGATCATTTAATGTCATCACAACTGGAAAATCAATCATAACTGGAAAATATTGCAGTTTTTCTATTTTGATGGCTATAAAAATCCTTAAAATTTCCTATGTGTAAAATATTTAGTATATTTTGCAACAATTATCATGAAATTTATATTTAATAAAATCTACTGGAATTTTTCCTATTCATGTTGGTAGCTATGCTATTAGGCAGCCTAGTGGTGGTGAATGCTTTTACAGGTTTGCCACTCCACAGGGAAAACCTGGAAAATACAGGAAATTTAAAAAATCATCTAAAATAACAGGGAAAATGCAGGAGATTTAGAATTTTTTCTTATGTAAAACAAGGAATTTTTGTCTTTTAAGAAATGCAGACCTCTCAAAGCGTAATCTATGGGATATATAAACATGATAGATCAGTGAATTATTAATTTATTATGCAAGGTGCGTAGCGTTTTTAAAAAGTGCTTATTTTCGATTTTTATTTTTTAAAAGCCCTTAAAGGTGCTTTTTTCATTGCATATTTTTTAAAAGTGCTTGATTTTTGATTATGTCGATTTTCGCCATGTACTTTTTTAAAGCATGCTTTTCACATTGTTCTAATCAAAATTTTCATGATTCAGTCAACCACAATCTATTTCGGTTTACTGTCTGTCGTTAGCATATGAAAGCTAAAGATAGCATTTTGCAAAAGATTCTCTATTTCAGACTTCATTTTCCACCCTCTATATATTATACCAAAAGCTCTCTCGATGATTTTATAATGGCTTATATAATCAAGAAAAGAGTTCTTTGTCAGAAACTAATTATTTTATCTTGATCATGTAAAGTCTTTGAAAATTATTTTGTATTTTGTTAATGTGTATTGTATTTAAAAGGTGCTTATTTTTTGTCGAAATATTTGGCTTTGTACTGTTTTAACATTATTTTAATTATTTAATTTATTTTAGCATTATTTTAATTATTTAACTTAATGTAGCATTATTTTAGTTATTTAATTTATTATAGTATTATTTCAATTATTTAATTTATTATAGCATTATTTCAATTATTTAATTTATTATAGCATTATTTCTTTTATGTTGAGCTGTTCCCTATTTCACTTTTCCAGCAACTAAAACTAACCTCGTTATCCTAATACAGCTCACAAGAGCGCAGTAAATATGTGTTTCCTCTTAATGTATTCATAGCTGCCAACTCTACTGGATTTTGCCAGTTTCTCCAAGTCTACTGGTTTAATTAAAATTCTCTTTGTTTCTGTACTTTTTAGAAAATTTTCTAAAGTTGACCAAGTTTCCTAAAAAATTCCCTTTTGAAATAGAATTTTTGTACAGATTATTGCTTGTTTAATTTTTTAAATAAGTATTACTAATACATAATGAAGTTTTTTAACTATCTTTGATGAATTAAATGCTGGTTAATATTCCAAATTATGAGTAAACATAATACTTAACATTTCAAGTATATTTAATGTCAATTGATAACTGGAAAAAATTGTAGTTTTTCTATTTTGATGACTATAAAAATCCTTAAAATTCTCTATGTGTAAACCATGATAATTGTTTACTGGATTTTTTCCTATCCGTGTTGGCAGCTATATGTATTGCGTATAATATGTGCAAGAGGGAAAAAAGGGAATTTTTTTATAATCTGCTTATAAAACTGATGTAATTTTTTACATGTTTGGCTGTTAGTCATTGACTATTGGAAATCGTAGACTATATCTGACATGAGAAGAAATGAATCTCATAAACTAATTGATAAAAAAGAAAAAGTTTTTATCCCGTGTGTTATTTTTGGATCTCTTTAAATCAGATCTCTCTATAATTAAGTTAGACATGACATATCAGTTTGAAATTCAAATGTAGACATTGAATAGCCCCATAACGTTCATTAACTATCTCTTAATTCATTTTAGATGGTAAATTTGGTGCCTATATGCAAGTAAACATTCAGAATGATGGCCCTGTAACAATGAGTATAGAGTCCAATGAAAATAAAAAGATAAATGTAAGTTTTCTTATTTTACTTATAACCTATGTTTTTTTTAAAAAAATTCTTAATGTATTTTGTTTTTATTCCTTTCACAAAAAAAAATATTTTTCACATTCTCAGCAGGGTTGGGGTTTTAGACGTCCTAAAATGATTTAGGACTGAACATGTCGGTTTTACTGTCCTACGTTGACTAAAACTGTTTTAAAGTGTCCTAAGCCTTGAACATTAGTAAAAGGTAAAATTTCTATATGTCTAACCATTGTACACATAATAATTACATATATTTAAAAATATTTCAGACTTTTCATACAATTTGCTTTAACTTATTAAAGGAAAATAGTATAATAGGAAAAGATCTATAACGTTTGAAGCTCTACAATTCGTTGAACAACAAAAATGATTGCATTATCCCTTAAATATAAATAAATATGCTTTTAATACTGATAAATAATGTTTTTGCATAAGGATAAATAATGCAATATTGAAAATAATAATAAATTTTGTTAATAAAATAAAAACATGTCTTTGTTTTGTTTCTTGTTCAAAAATTATCCTTTTATTTTTCACAATATTTTTTTTAAAATTGTGACATAATTTGAATAAAAGGATTTTGTTCAGTTTAAGACAAAGGGGTTTTTGACAGGATTAACCCTGTAAATTAAGTAAATAAAGTATTATGTAACCCTGTATAATTAAGTTAAAACCCTTGTTTAAACCTTGGATTAATCCATTCTGTTCTAAACCTTGCCAACTCTGGTTCTCAGTTTTATTTTATTTTTTTATTTTATTTTATTAATTTTATTCTGTACCAATTAAACTTCAGAATGAAAGTCTCAAGGGAGTTTTTTTAATCTGTTAGCTTTCACAAAACTCCCTAAACCTCAATAATTTTTATAATTTTTATTTATTATTAAATTTTATATATTTTATTATTATTATTTTATTTATTATTGATATTTATTATTAGGTATTTCCAGAAAAAATGTTCTTCTTATGCAATATATGAATATGTTTTTTTAATATGTTGCAATTAAAATGAATATTACTTATCTGTATAAATATTACTTATAAATACAAAGTAGGCCTTGACCCTCTATGGGGTGTCGCGCCGCTGAGTTTAGTTTTACTGTGCTAGTAGTATGTAGGGGACATGTTTTACTTCAGCCTGTCGTGATCTGGAACAACATGGGTATTTCCCATAGGGAGGAAAGTGAAGTGATAAAGTTTAATTTGCGTAGCAACGGGAGGGATTTTCAGAAGGTCTGAGTATCGATCGGTTTACTGTTGGGGTCCGGAACAGTCGTCGTTTTCGTCGACAGTTGTTTGTTATCTAAATTGTTCATTCGTTTGTTTCATCTAACTGAACGCCAATGATTTCCGGTTCTAATAACCCGGTTTGTCTCGCCAGAAATATCAAATATCAAAAAGTGTTCTGTTAGAGCAGATGTGGAGCAAGAAAATTATAGTAGGGTCGGGGTACAAAAATAAAATGCGCAAAGCGAACTCGTCAGAACACTAAAGCGAAGCATCATAAAACTGTGCAAGGATATATTTTCCTAAAAAAAAGTTAAATAATCAATTATCATATCCATGTGTGTTTACATCGTACATATCTTTAATAATGCGCCTATCTACTATAAACATCTGCTCATTTGAATCCTTGCAAACAAATAATAACAAAGTGTGAAGGAAATGAACACACAAGCGATTTTGAAATAAGTTATATAAATATTACCGCAAAGATTTTGCTTCATTTTCATGATGAATCGAAGAATCATCAATGAAAGTTTATTTATTTTTCCCTCTTTTAAAATAATATACATATCTATGTTAAATATTTATTACATTTATTTCAACAGATCCTACATTTAACATGAGGTTTTTTTATTTAATCTACAATATTATGGCAGAAGGTCTGTGGATTGGAATAACTTGACAGACGATGAAAAATACATACTCAAATATGGTTCCTTTCTGCCTGATATACCCTCATTGCAATAGAAAGGTAGGGTTTTTTTTTGTATAATTGAATGCTTCGTGCAAAACAAAACATTCACGCAATCCGATCAGATGAGACGAAAACAAACAACTCTCGACGAAAACGACGACTGTTCCAAACCCTGACAGAAAACTGATCGATACTCAGACCCTCTGAAAGTCCCTCCCGTTGCCACTCAAATTAAACTTTATCACTTCACTTCTCTCCCAATGGGAAAATCCCATGTTAAACTGCATGCAACTGTTCCAGATTGTGACATGCTGAAGTTGAACATGACCTTTACATACTACTAACACTGTCAGGTCATACTGCAATATTAAACTGGAATTTTTAAAAATATGTCTGGAAATTTTGTTCATGTATTTGAGTAGCAACCCCGTAAATTCCTTTTTTTCAAATTAAGATGTGTGGAGCTAAACTTTTCCTTATATTCACTGGTAAATACTTTTTGGATGCTTAAGAAACAATTAAAACTGATACTTTTCTTGTAATACAAAATGAAAATTCAAATCATTTTTTGAATAAAGTTGATAAGTTGGAAAATCAATGTAAGAAACAAATAAGATTGCCGATTTTTGTTTGTTATCAATCTCCTCTAAATTGTTCAGTCAGTTATTAGTTATTTACTCTTCAAGAATTTTTTATTTCAATTTGAAAAAAAGTAAATACATTTTTCGAACTTCGCCTCAACTATAATATTTTTTCTTCCTTTACAACGTTGTTTTATTTTATAAAATAATTTGTTGTATTGTGAATATATTGTGTGTATAGAAGTTATTAAATATAAAGAAAGTATATAAAATAATATATAAGAAAACGCAAATAGAAAATGTCATGGATTTTCATCAAAAAAATTTCTTAACTAATAACTACTCTTAATGTGAACTAATTTACCCTTTAAGTGGATGTTAACAAGGTTTGACTTTATTTTATATCTGTCATCATACAATAAACATCTTTATGCAATTTTCTGTACTGGTAACTCTGTATATTTCCCTGTCTTATGAAATATACATTGTGGTAAATATTTTTCTGAACTCTTTCTTAGAATTTAATTTTTGATTACAGAAGGAAACTGAACAAGAAAATAAGAAATCACTAGAAAATGCAGTGAGGTAAAAAGAAATGTCATCATCGATAATTTCACTATTTATAAATAAAAGATATTTCATTTAAAAATTACATTTTAGTAGTATATCTTCAAATAAAAACTGCAAGCAATATGTGTAACACATAAGTTTTATTCATTGTTTATTCCTCTTTAAGACAAAAGCAACTATTCTTAAAGTTGTGTCCAAAAACTGTATATGGAAATATTTGTTTAAAAATTGAAGATTAAATAAAAATTGTTTCTAAAATTGAAGATTAAATAAATACATCACCTTATATTTAATTTTTGGAATTCTCAAGTTTTTACAAATTATTTCAAGTTGGAAAATCGGTTCTGAAGAAAAATTTTGTCTGCCATGTTCAAAATTTGTTTTTCTTTAGGAACAGCTTTTAAAAACTTACACAGTTCTACTCCTTAATCTTCAATTGTTTGGGACTAATTTATGTATGAAAGTTTCTATGCTAATATTGAAAGAAAAAGTATAATAATTCCAATAAATAACGTGTGGGAAAACTGGTTTTGCATGCATTAAAAACAAAGTAGTGTTTTATACACAGAATTGAGTTTACGGTCAACTAGAGCATAGTCATTTAATTTCAATATAATATTTTATACATATTTATGTATTAACTGGAGTAGTTGATTAAACTATTAAGAGATTGTAGTTTCAATTTTATTTTCTTTGAACATCAAAAGTTGTTATAATTATTGATGCTTTCCTCTTCTCTTAAAATAACTGAAACAATTAGTGTAACGATGACATGGTTCATTAGCGTTTTTATGAAGTGCAAATTGTAAGCATTTTAAAAGATTGTTTTCTTCCCAGAAAACCCTTGAATTTAATTGAATAAAAATCTGCATCAAAAAAGGAGAAAAATATCTTATTATAAAATTATTATTGAGTTTAGAAAAACAAATAAAAATAGCAATGATGTCTATCTAGATAAGCAAGCATTTATAATTTATGGCATAAATATGAAAAATACATGACAAATTATTGCATTCACAGTCTTAATGATATGTAAAGTCAGTACTTTCTCTCTAAAAATGAAGAGAATTCTCTCTAAAAATGAAGAGAGTCTGTTTTATCACGTGAGAGGAGTTAGCGTCACATTGCCCGTGGAAGGCAACGTGTGGCACAAGTCGACTGTGGCATCGTCATCACTGGGATTGAGGATTGCTTCAAAGAGTACGACGCCCAAGCAGAAGGCACCCACTGCTGCAACAGCAATCCCGTATGCGACAAGCAGTCTGTTTTTTATTTTTTTCAGATCTGGATCTTTCATAAGAACCACCTGCATCAGGCAGATACCTGGAAAAAGAGTTGGTAAAAATGCAAAAAATTTTTTAGAAAACATTTTTTCTTTTTTTTTACATTTACTAATCAAAGTAATGATTAAATGTATGAATAAGACAAAGTATTGTTTCACAATACGAAGGGTAAAATGCTAAATATCTCTAACTAAAATTTTTGATGTTAATTTTTTAAAAATTATCACTAAATAAACGTTATCAGACTTTAGTTATTTTTCAAGCTAATCATCCCTGTAAACTGTAAGGAAGTCAATTTGTCAATTAGATATCAAATGAAGATTAAATTAACTTAGATCGGAAAACGTTTAAAAAAAACTGTTCAGCAAGTTTTTTTTTTAATAATTTAAATACATTAACAATGTTTTAAAAGCGAATGTATTTAGAAATAGGCATTATTGAATAACTTAATAATTGCTAGTTAAGAACCATATAATTTTATGCAAAACTAATTCAAAAAAATTTTTTAAAATATTATGTAAAACTAATTTTGAATTAAGAATTTTAAAAAATGAAATTATTTAAATGATATTTTTTTTAAAAATGAAGTGGTAGAAATCATGTGAACCCTGCATGGAAATAAAAGGCAAGGAAAATAATTTTATAGAAATCCATTATTATTAAGGCTCTATAAATTTTGTTTTAAAATCATGCAGTAATTTTTTGTAATTATACGGCTAAACTACTTAACAACTAAAGCAGAAATAAAAAATTCAGTTTGAAAAAAAATGCCCTTTTTTTAGTTATTTTAATTAAGATGTTTCCATTATTACAGTAAAACTAAATTACCTTACATATTTATATTGAAAATCACTGTGAAATGCTTATGGATTAGAAGTTTTATCATAATGACAGGGTTCCCAGCAGATCACCGAAGTCCAGCATCACTGGTGGATGATCACTTTGATCAGCCTGCTTATGGACCGTGGGTGCGCGATATCAGTCCTCGTTTGACTGTTCTGCCGAAAAGTGGTTGATTTCGTGCGCAGATCGTCGGGCTAATAAATCAGGGGAACGATCCCCTCTGCTGAGGATCAAAATTGTGATGGCATGGGGGGGGGATATACTCAGGGTTATTTCACAGACCGCCGCATATAGCCCATTGTACACATCTAGTGCGACTTAAATAACGTACCAACCTACATCTAAATAAACAGCTTTTATGGACAGATGCACAAATAAACAAACATAGTCTTCACACCTCTTCCTTTTATAAACTTCTCTCGGAAAGGTCCAGCGTAATCAGTTCCAATAACGGGAGATATAACAAAGAGTAAAGACAAAAGGAAAGAAAGATCTTAGTGTAAGTGATCTTAGTCTAAAGAAAGATCTTAGTGTAAGGTTATCTGGTCAGAACAAGTGTTTCTTCCATATTGGTAAGCACTAACTACATATCTAACATATTTTAAAAATTCTCGAAGTATTCAAATTAACATGAAGCTATATGGGTATTTATTACCGGCAGATTATTTTGCATACAGCTTATCGACTTCTAGTCTCTAATTTTATTTATTTATTAGTCTATTTTGAAACTTATAAAATTATTTTCAACTTGTTGATTTATTTAAAAAGAAATTAATTGGTTTAAATCAACGATTTTTTTTTTCTCAAAAAAAAAAAAAGAATATTAAGTGATATAAATCGTGTTTTCAGGGTTGCCACAGTCGACTAAAATGCAACTATTTTTGGCATGATGCGGCTATGGCCATTTTTTTTTTTTTTTTGCCCGAAAAGGCTAAAAAAAGCAACAATTTTCACGGAAAGAAGACTATTGGGAGACTTTTCAGTACTTTTAGCGATGTTTTTTAGCATAAATTGACTTAAAAAAACCCGAGAGCTTCTGAACACGCTGAATTTTATTAAAAAATTTTGAGTTGCAAATTTGAGTCATCTCTTTTTAATTCGTTCAATTTGCACAGATTTTATTGTAAGTCTATTTCGCTTCTCGATCACCTTTTCAACTGTTATTGCTACAAAATTCCGTATGATTTTTAAAAACCCAATGTTTAATACGATATTACAATACGAGAAGTTTGGATAAGAGTAATCACTTTTCCCTATATATATATATATATATATATATGCATGCTAAATCAATTATTGATAAAAAGGGAAATTTTTTTAGACAAAGTATGCTTTTAATGAAATTAATAATAAAAAAATTTTTGAACGAATTCTAGTAATTTAAAGTAGTTAATTTTCTGCAATTATACAAATTTTTTTGATGTAAAAATTTAGTGCAAGAACACTAACGTTTATATAAAAATTATGATATTTGCCACCAACTTGACTAAATGGAGCATGGTATATGATGGTTAAGTCATTTAATAAAATTTTTGTTCTTATTTATCAACTATTTTCATAGTTTTCAGCAACTATTTTCATGCTTTAAGCTACTAAAAGCAACTATTTTGTTCTTTTTTTTCTGTGGCAACCCTGTGTGCTTAATCCTAGCTGGATTTTGTGATCCTGAAAGAAGGTAGAGAAGGAATAAACTTACCCGGATAAATGAATATATTGGCTGATGCCACGGAACCCAGGTACTTAAGAACTATTCCGATACCATCGGTGGTGGTAGCTAAAATGAGTGAGGTTGAGAACCAGATCGCACCGGCTACATAGCGTCTTTGTTTTTCTGCTGAAACAAATTCTGATGGTTTGAGGTTCCTCAACTCTGCATACAGACCTGCTGCTGCATCTCTAAAAATAATAAGATATATATACGTACAGTTTGAAGGACCGGAAAAAAATGACGGACGATTTTGAACTATGCCAAAGGATACAACGATAAGCTTTATAATCACGTCAATTACGTTGATGATGAAATAACAACACAGAATTTCGTAAACCTAGATTAAATATTCGTTAAGATTTGGTCAATTTTATAAAAAAAAAAAAAAAATTATACTATATTTGCATAAATATTCAATAAATTTAACAAAATTTTTAGAGTAATTTTAAATGAATAAAAAAAAAATTTTTTTTTAATGGCGGGCACTTGGAACTATTGTCTATTGGCCACAGAACGAGCCAGAACTGCTAACTCTCTTTTCGTTACCCAGTGGGCACCTGTGACGAAGACACGTCACGTTACCACAACCCGTTTTAACCCGAAGAACAACCCATTCACACACAAAGGAGAAAGGACATAGAACACAGATAGAAAGAAAGAAACATCCATGCCTTGCCCGGGATTCGAACTCAGAACCTTTCTGTTGCAAGGACAGTTCCCTGCCCCCTAGACAAGCCGGTCGGCATAAAAATATTTTAAAATGAGAAAAAAAATTTCATTAAAAATTGCGCTAGATATCTTATCCTAGATTTAAAGTAGTCCTTTCATACTGCGCATGCGCGGAAAAAAAGTATTTTTTCCTTCATAATTTAGTTTAAAATCGTATTTGGTAACTTATGAAGAAAATCCGTTTTGAATATCTTGAAAACTTAAAAAGACCAAATTTCTATTTTTCTACTTTTTCATTGAAAGCTCTAAATAATAAGGGGTTTTCAACTAATTTATTTTGTCTCACAAAACAAAGTTTCATAACAAATGATATTGTCCCGCAGTGGACTGATCGTTAAAACTCGGTTCCCAACAGAAAGCATCACCGGCTGAGGTCAGTAGTGTGCGGGTGGTTGTCCATTTTGATCAGGTATGCGGTATGGGTCCTCGTTAAACTGTTCTACCGACTTCGAGATCCTCGGGCTACCGAAGCGGTGGTGCCTTCCCCTCCAAAATTGTGATGGCATGTCTGCGGATCATCCTCAAGGATGCTTTCCAGACCGTCGCCAATAGCCCATTGAGTGCCAGGTTGGTAGGGCACTGCGCCCATGTCCAAGAGGTCGTGGGTTCGATCCCGCAGGCCGAAGATTCCCAGTGCAGTAAATGGTGACATGCATGTTGAATCTGTCGAGTCACAAAGGGTACTGATCCGAGACTTTCCTTGTCTTCTAGATTGGTTCAAAATTACAAGGTAAAAACTGGGTCGGCAATTTAACAACGGATATAAAATAAGGAAATAAAATAGTCCATTGAGCAGCTCTAGTGCGACGCAAATAAATTACAAATGACACCTTATATTTAGTTGAGAATGTGACAGATCGTTTTTTAAAAGATACTCTTTTCATCCATAGCCATCCCTTTAACCAGTGACTAGTTTTTCGGTGTCATCAGAAATATTCCAAAAACCATATCCAAGCGACTAAAATAAACCCGATTGCTTAATTTAGTTATGAGAGTTTCTATTCGGGGCTCCTCATTCCATTTCATTTTCTTAGGGACAACATAATCTACTAATTTTATCTTCTTGAAAATTTTAAGTCTAAAGGGCTTTTTTTTTATTATGCTGGGCTTTAATAATTCGTTAATTTGTTTACCTATTTCCTCTTGTTGTTTTGTGTGTTCGTAAAGACACTCTGATGTTAATCTTATTCTTTGAGATGCAATTCTCCCTACTTTTATTTATCTTTAGCTAAAGTATCTGAAAAATCCTGATGGGAAATAGGGACAGCTCGAAAACAATACTTTCTCTGAATAAACATACCTTTTTTTTTATTTATTTATTCTGCTCTCCTAAATATTGAGGGAGTAATGTTCATTTTACATTTTGCGTATTTCACATAATTTCAAGAACTATTTGAACGAATTTAAAAAATTTTGAATACAATTTAAAATTTATTAATCCAATGAAGATTCCACGCATACAAATGACTTATAGTACAGTAAATATTAATTATTTTTTATTCAATAATAATCTAAATAGTTTAGAATTCTAAGGCAGACAAGTTTTTACAGCATTTTAAAAAATATAATTTTACATGGCAAATTACAAGATGTGACAAGTAGTTTCTAAAAAATCGAATGTTCGATTTTGCACACCCACTCACACATATACATTTCTCTATTCTAAATTGTGTGTGGATTTGTTTGTTTTACTATTTTATTTTATTTTTTTATATATAACCGTCGTGGAACATTTGACCCAGTTTTTTGGGTTCACGACTACTTATATTCAACTCCGCAGCCTTGTAATTTTGAACCCAATACAGAAGACAAGGTTAACTCCTGGATCAGATATTGGGGGAAATTTGCCTTCGTGGAGGACTTTTTAATGGAACTAACCCGCATTTGCATGACATGAAGAGGAAAACTACGGAACGCCTAACTGCTGACGTCAAAGGGACTCTAACCCATGATCCGTCTACCACTGAGGATATTTCACGTCAACAGCGTGGTCGGCGCAATCGCATCAACCAACCATTTCTGAGATTCGAATCCGGTTTACCTCATTGGAAGGCGGACGCTCTTTCCCATGAGCCATGGCGGCTCCCTTATCGTTGTATTTTAATCCGTCGTTGAGCAGCCGACCCAATTTTGGATTCACGACTACTTATGTTCAACTCCGTAGCCTTGTCTTTTTGAACCAATCCAGAAGACAAGGAAACTCCTAGATCAGTACCCCCAGAGGTATGATTTGTTATGGGGACTCGGCAGATTTAACGTGCATCAGTCACCATTTACTACACAGGGAGTCTTTGACCGGCAGGGATCGAACCCACGACCTCTTGGGCATGGGTCCAGTGCCTTATCAGGCAGGCTATCCTGTTATGTAGAACTTAGATGTAAGAAGAAGATTACCTTCCGCAAGTGGCGAGTATGGGATAGGTGGCAACCATTTTGATGATGAGTGCAAAGACGCCCACCATCACGAAAGGATCGTCTGCGTTGTACATCTTCATGACATTGTGTGTCACATTGGCTCCGAATGTCAGGTATCCGAAGCATCCGATGATGGAGTAGACGATGAAGAGGAATATCATGGCTACAATCGATGACTTCACAAAATTACCCAAACGACGCTCTCTCATGCACGAGTAGACAGGAACGACCACCTCTTGGCACTTAAGAACATGAAAGAGAATGCATTCTTTCGTTTATCTAATATTCATGTTTTAGCCATTCAACTTGACTAATCAAGCTATTTCTGAGCCTATTTGGATTTTGTCAACACCCAAGTCAAAATTATTGATGGTTTTCCATGAATGGACCAACATAATCTTGATGATAACCATCAATGATTCCATCATGAACCATTATATTTTTTGATGGTAATCAGCATAAGCAACCATATTCCCAATGTAGGAATTCGGATTGATTGATGATGGTCCAACATAAGAATAGCAACACTTGTTTTGATGGTTTGTTCATAAATTTGAATCATAGTTTCGTAGAAATCAAATGTTGGAACGATCATAAACCACCATCACTCCAATATAGGAATTCGGACTAATTTTCGATGGACCAACATAAAAAATGGATTGTTTTGATGATTTATTCCTGCTGAACCAACAATAAATCCCATTAAACTATCATGGAAATATATTGTTGGAACCATCATGGATTGTTGGTCCATGAAAATCAAACTTCCCTTGATGGTTACCCATCATAGTCTTTAAGTAGCATATCAAAGACCATAAACGCATAATGGAAAATGTTGGATGATGGTGCCATCAATTGATGTTGAACCATCATGAATCGACCATCTGAAACTAACATAAACCATCAAATTGTTTTGATGTGACCATCAAGAATTTTGACTTCGGTAATTTTCGGAAAACATGAAATTCAGATCAATTCCAAGATTACATGGCATTTCTGCAATTCTGACCCTCTTTCTTACACCTCTTTATAGGCTTTTTTGAACGACACATTCGGGATTGTCATTTGCTTCGGGTTAGAGGTCATTGTGTTCGGTTTAGTTGTTTATCGCTACTTCTTTGACCATTTTAAAAATAAAAATCTGCTGTTAAAAAATACAAGAAAATAAATAGGTTTTATAAGAACGTTCACTTTAAGGAAGAAACAGACTCAAATATAAATACGGAGACTTTCCCGTGACGAGCACATTCGCGCGTAATCAGCATACAAAAATGTTACAATAATTCAAGTTTTTTTTTTCTCTCCTCCCCCCGCCCCAGTCTGGGGTGTTTCCTCATGATTGTTGGTGACTTACCATCGGCTCCGACCACTTTAGTTTTTATGAAATTAGAGGCAAGCATGTTTCTGGGAGTACAAGATGCTGCAACCTGCGCAAATCATGCGATTTAGATAAGTTTCTGATGATGAGTCTCGTTCTTCATCCTGACTAACCTGCTAGACATCGCGATGTTCCTGTCCCATTATCCTCCATAGCTTGTATGATATCCGATAGATTTTTGCTATTACGATGAACTATAGATCTATTTTGAGATCCGACTTCTCTTGGATGCAAACCAACACCTCCTAGGAGAAGGCCTCTGCACCGGGTTAAGAATAAACGCGAAACCCGATCCTTTAGTAGTCCGAACCTAGTGACATCTTTCGTATTTATCCTTCATTGCGCAGTTTAGTAGCCCGAACGTAGTGACTTATTTCGTATTTCACTCCACTGCGCAGTTTATGTTCGTTACGTCGGACTACTAAATTGATCCACGCAGAGGCCTTTTCTAGAAGACGTTGTGCAAACCCAGTTTTTCCACACATTTTTTTCCTATTTTCCAGGACTAAAAATAACTGCAGAAAGTCATTCCTTTATAATACATAGTTAAAAGATGCGTCTGGTTGAGTAGGAGGCTGCTACATGAATAATAAAAGATTCACTTACCTGATAGCCTAACCCAAGTACTGGAAACATTGCAAACATCCCTGACAAATCATCCGGCCTAAAAGAGAAACATAGAATTTATCTTCAAAGCAAAAAAAAAAAACATTATCCATAAGTTCAGTTAACCTCCCTAAAAAGCTGATATTTGCTATTGCGAATAAATAAACTCATACACTTTAAGTATCGGCTTAAATGCAACACGTTTTCCAGTATCAAAAAAAAAAAAAAAAAAATCGAAAAATATTTTTTACTTTTCATTCCCAGAATGCTGGAAAAGATTTCATCTCACTTTGTGCATGCGGAATAAGATCCCAGAAAGCAAGTGTCGGAATTTTCTTCTTATTGTCACAAAAATGTTGGTACTAAAAACCTTTTTTCAATAAAGCAAAAATATTGCAGTTTGAAACCTTTCATCCTAAAAGGATTAAAATTTATTTTTTAAAGCTTTTTTAAAAAGTATTGTCACTTTCGTAAGATGGTCACTTGTGTCCATCATGACGTTTTAGATGACGTCACACTAGCGATAGGATCAAACCGCATTGTGTCCATCAAAATTCCGTGACAAAGCGGGTTTCAGCTGAGAATACAAGACGTTTGCGAAAAGAAACCTTATAATTACCTAGATTTAAGGTTATTTTCCCCTTGAGAGTAGCTTGATTGAAGGATTTTTTCATGCTTTGAAACCCTATCTTCGATGTAAGGTTTTTATATAGAAGGTTGTTTTCCAAGTTTATAGATTAGGGTAATGTGCATAAAATAGAGCAGATTGTCACAAGTCTCGTTTTAAGGTTAGAAGGTTTACACGTAAACCGCATAACAAACCTTTTTATGTTTACATTAAAAGATTTTGGTGAATGAAAATAAACGTTATTTTGCCATCTGGGATTTTACCTGCTTTCTTCAACAGCTGCTTTTAACGGCACCTACCAGTTAATACATTTAGAACAAAAATACCAAAATAGCTTCTTACGATTATCAATAATTTAAAATCCCTTTACCTTTGATGAACGCGTTAGAATAAGCAGAACTAAGTAAAAAAGGAAAATGATAATATCCTTCCTTGTATCCTATCCTTCTGTAAAGAAAATGCGGACACAATTTTTTGACATGAAAATAAATTTTAAAAAATTTCACACAATATCAAAGTTTACAAAATCAATTTCAAATGAATAAAGTAGAGAGAAATTGTATCCAATTCAATTTTAGAATAAATACAATTAATTGATTCACAAATTACTTAGAATGATTTACAAATAGCAGAAAAGTGATCAGTAATGTCAGCTTCGTAAGCAGCTGGATGTCATATTTTTTGAAAAGATACGTTCTGTTTAGTTTTATGAGTGATAAGAATTTTCTGAATATTTACAAATGAGTAACGAGTAGAAATGTTAGATCACCCATTATGAACTCATTATTGAAACTTTTATTTTACGAGTAGAATCATTATTCTAAAATGACCTTTGTATACACAATATTTTAAGTTTTAAATCATCATTATAAATTAAAATAGATTCCACGCCACAGTAACCATAGAAAATTTAATATCTCGCGAAAGATTTAAATTATTTGTCAGATAAAGCTGCTATAACACCAGATTAATTATTTCACGACAGTAAAAATGAGATTTAAAATTACAAATATTATGGTAAAGATTCCTTTTCATAAATTCAGATAAAATTGAAATATATCGTAGGCAAGAACTTATCACAAGATCATCAAAATTAAATCTAATACTAACAATCTAGAGTAGTTATTATAACTGACAACAGATTTTTAAAAAAAAGAAAGATTTTACACTATCAGACTATATCTCAAGATCGTCTATATATATATGTATATAATAAGCGCAAATAAGAAGAATAAAACAAAATAGAAAAACTTTTAATGGAAAAAGAGTAAAAGTCTTCATCAGGACACGTCCTTTACAATAAATTTGATATTTCTGAATGAAGAATAATTATCCTAACTTAAAAATTACTCTTCATAATGTGTCTTTATCGCTAAAAAATAAAAATACAGTTGAAAATGAGTATGAAATAAAAGAAAGCAGAAAACAAACTTACCGGCGTGCATCAAAAGAAAAAAATATTTTAAAAATAGATGTATTATAATGTATATATATCGCATTTATTGTAAAGAATGTGTCCTGATGAAGACCTTAACGTTTTCCCATTGAAAGTTTTTCTATTTTATTTTATTTTATATTTCTTTGTGCTTATTACATATATGTGTGAGTGTAATTATCTGAACTACTTCACAGAATGGCAATCAAGAATTCGAATAACTGTAAATTTAATTACACAAATATCGCGTGAAAAATGTGAGAGGTCTAAAGCTCTCTCTATCCTCCCTCGGTTCCGCGCTCCCTGCCTTTAAAGTAATCATCCATTCCAAATTTGCTTTCTCCGTTCATCCATTCCAAATCATTACAAAGATAGTCTACTTACTTCGTCTTTATTTCCACATGTTTCACATTCAGTTTAAAGTATCCGTACACAGTTAAGAAAACTGGATACAACATTGCAAAGATTCCAACTGACCTGGAAAAAAAACGGTCTTGGCTGGTTACATAAAATAAAAATTAAAAAATAATGTTTATTTTTTTCCATGTTTAAAAAGGTAAAAATAATTTTTTTCAGATCAGGTCGCATCACAGTAGAACGGGGTGAGCTCTGCATTTTTTGTTCTTAGACTCAACAAAAGTATATTTATTTTTCTCCTCTTAAAGTTTATTATTAAGAAAGAGCTTTTCAACTTTATTTTCTTCTTTTTAAATTGCTTCCGTTAATTTGTTTATGTTAAGAAATGGACGATATATTGATTAGCAATAAATTTCAGCTACAACATTTTGGAAATGACTGCAACTTTTATAGGCTCATAGCTCTAATTGTGATTTGAGCTCTCTAGATAAGCAGAAAGTTTTTGAAAATTCGATGGCCTATTTACCGCTTGCCAATCTACGAATAAAATCAACTTTGAGAACAATAAATTTATAACGACCCATGTCATTTGGTATAGTGAAATGTCGTTAGAACGAACTGTACTTAATTAATGATGATTTTTTTTAACCCTTATTTGCATTCGATTTAAATTTGTAACAATTTTTTTTAACATTTAAGGGCTTTTTAGATTTAGTTTAACACAAAACTGACTAAGATAATAAATTTTCTTAAAACATTTTTAAGGAGTACATTTAAAAAAATATTGTAACTAAGGCTCATGACACAAAACTCATCTCTACATGGCTAAAAAATTTCAAAATTTAAATTTTTTTTTTCTCGATTCTCTGTAGAAATATGTTCTTTCTCTTATTCTTAGAGTGTATATATTAAGTAAGATTTTGTCTGGAAAGTATCAGCCTTTTATAAGTTTAGGGAAGTGAGAAAAAAAAAATGATTGAATTTTAGTCAACTATAGGTTTTTAATTATTTTGGAGTGCGATATTTGATAGAATCTTCCCCTGTAGTCTTTAGACACCCATGTAAATCAGATTAGTCCATGAATCCCACTGTTAATTTGAATGAGACTGGAATATTCAAATTCTATCAGAGGTGGGTTAGGCAGAATTTACTGCAGATGATGTAGAATGCATTATAACTACCGTTACATCTACAGTTTCTAGAGAGAGATTTTGAGCGCGCTGATTGGATTTCTCGGCAACGCCTTCTGTGATTCCGGGCTATTTGATTCTGCTATGCTTGCTATTTTAAACATAGAGCGATTTCTGCGCTGCAACTTTTCTTTTTCAAACTTGAAATGTCAATTTTGAGAAACTGCCTTCTTTATTTAAAAATAAAATAGAAACTATTTCATCCAACATCAATACCATTAGAACCAATGTTCTAAATTTGCATAAACTACGTCGACTAAAGAGTAAGAACTTCAAAGTTATATATAATATATTAAGCTCAATAAAGAATGTTTAAAATTTTGCAAATCAAGTTACCAGGAAAAATTAGGAACGCTTTATTAACATTTAAAAAAAATGAGGAAATTTCATTTTATCAAGGGCCTATAACTCCGAGACCAACTATTGAATAGGAATAGAATATAATTTGTTCACGGTAAGAATCCCCCCCCCGCACACACACAAATTCTGAGGCCGTCTGCTGCTATAGAAACAAGAATAGCGCATTTGAGGGAGGGTAGCTTCTCTTCACTCTAGGGCTAACACAGTAGACAGAAGAAAAAGATTGTAGTGTATCTACCACTACAAAAATACAATTCCAATTCACTAGTATATGAGACATGTTAACACGATTCTTTCCATGTCGAGATACCTCTTGATAGATGAAGGTTGGCATGGTCTCAAACTCCTTTCTCCACATTGGTGATCCGGACGTGATGTGAAGATGCCTATCTTGACAGAACCTCCCATTTCAATTTGAACACGCCTACTTCAATGAATGGGCCACATTGAACAGTTGACTTGCTATTTGTGACTGCGAGATTGTCCACCTCCTCGCGCTGTTGCTACTTCTGTCTCAATCACGCACAACATACAACGTATACACTCGACAGCTAAAAAGCAACACAAGAGCAATCGCAAACGTGAACTTAATACAGTTCTCCCGATCAGCTTCCAGAAGTACGGTGATGTTAATACAGCTCTCCCGGCTGTTCACAAAACAGCAATGAATCAACTAGTGGTATCCCATTCATCGAATTCTATCACAGATAAAATTCTGCCGAGGAAGTACTGTATTATATCTTCCACTACAAAAATACAATTAAAGTTCACTAATATAAAAGACATGTTAATTCGATTCTATCATGGGGTTCCTCTTGAGAGCAGACACGGTGTTAAACTCTTTTCTCCACAAAGATTCTCTCGCCAACCTGAGTCAAAACCTGCTCTAAACAATTATCCCACACCCCTACTTGAAATAGTTATAGCTCACTACCATAGTCGCCGCCACATGTTCAGACGAATGGATAGGGGAGTTCTTACGGTAGACAAATTATATATATGTGTGTATTGAGTGTTAAGCAATAAAGATCTCACCCAATGAATGCCAGGAAGTCAACTCTCTTACAGAAACAGGTGGGAAGGATGAGGACTATGGAAATGGCAGAGATGGTGAAATGTCGATTCAGGAACCACCGCTCACAGAAGCCTGGACCATACAATGAGTGCAGCACTAGGGGGATACATCATCCTCGTTAGTCATTAGACCTTATTAAAATGAACAATGTGATTCTAAGTTTTAAACAAAATTTAAAACTAAACTCTCAACTTTTTTTAAAAATTGTTTGTCTTGATGTGTTGTTTCCAAATAAAATATTCCATGGTCCTACCCAAATCAACATTTTTTATTGTTTTCCATTGATGGACCAACATAATCTTGTTGGTAACTATCAATAATTCCATCATGAAGCATTATATTTATTGATGGTAAGCAACATATGTAGCCAACAAAGTAGAAATTTGGACTGATTTAGGATGGTCCAACATAAGAATAGCAACTTTTTTTGATGGTTTGTGCAAGTTGAACCATCAGAAATTTCCGTCATAGTCTATTAGGAATCAAATTTTAAAACGATCGTGAACAACCATCGTCTCAATATAGGAATTCGGACTGATTTAGGATGAACCAATATAAAAAAGAAAAATTTTAATGTTATATTTCTGCTGAACCAACAATAATCATGGAAATGCATTGTAGTACCATTAATGGATCATCACGAATTTTCAGTTTGAACCATCATGGATTGTTGGCCCATGAGAAACAAACTTCTTCTGATGGTTAACCATCATAGTATTAAGGTAGTATTTTCCATCATGGAATGATGGAAGTTTGTGGGCCTATCAAAAACCATGAACGCATAATAGAAAAATGTTTCGATGATGGTGACCATTAAACAGGACCGTGCTGGTTTCATCCTGTTTAATGGTGACCATTAAACAGGATGAAGCGTGCTGAAAGCAACTTAAACTATCAAAATGTTTTGATGGGACCAACAAGATTTTCCTTACTTGTTCAAATGAAAATTGACTGTGTTTAAGTGAAAGCACACACCTTTTATTTTCAATAAGTTATGTATTTTTGGTATTTCTCAGATTTTAAATTCCGCTTCGTTTCAGATTTAACGTGCATTAGTCACCATTTACTACACGGGGAGTCTTCGGTCGGCGATAGTTCGATAGTTATCAAAATACGAATGTCAAGAGTAATAGAGAGTGCCAGGAAAACATTTTTAAAGATGTGTTCATATTAAAGTCAAGAACTGGTCTAATTGGCTTGTTGCCTTGCATTTGCGCAAGGTAACATGCTGGATCATTACTAATTTAATCTCTTAATTTTCAATTTTAATCATACAAATATATCGAACCCACGACCTCTTGGACATGGGCCCAGTGCCCTACCAACCAGGGTATCCCGATTTCTTCCTGTTGACGAATATCTACGGGACATTAAAGAGTGAAAACTTTGGGGAGGGGCACTCACGACTGTCCATCTGGTCACCGATGATGATGAGGAAAGCGACGCAAACACAGTAGAGAGTAAGTGTGATGGTCAGGGCGGCCAACTGTTGTCCCCTTCGTCCGCACATGGACAGCAGGACATTATGGTAAGTGTTATCCCCATTGAAGTCACTGCAGTAAGCCAGGATCAACATGGTCGACAGCATCATGAGGACCATCACCTGCAAACACATTTAATGTAATGCAACAAGAGTCAAACTGTGCTTTAAACTAAGTCTGACTTTTAAAAAATATGAAAGGAAATCAAATAAACCTGAGGAGTTCAGTTACATTGGAAGTCACTATTGTAGCATGCTAGATAAAGAGGCCCTTTAAGATGTCATTCCCGTAAGAAAGTCATATATCTTTTTTTTCAGTCTACTACTGCTCCATGTATTGTTGTCGTAGGCCATTAAAGCGTAGGGGGGGGGTGATTGTTCTTGTTTTCCAGTCGCGCCAGCTATGGCCAAGAATTCGACTTCTGCCACATTTGTACGTCACACCCGTCTGTAGGATGGACCCATTCATATATTCAGTCATTTATCCACAGGTCGTAATTTGACCTGAACCAGAGAACGATCTCCAATCCAGTACCACCATAGGTATAATTTGCAATGGGAACATGGAGGAATCTTTGACCTGACAGATTTAACGTGCACCAGTCACCATTTACTACACCGGTCTTTGGCCGGTTGGATTTGAACTACCGCTCTCACAAACGCACGTCTAGCGCCCTACCAACCAGGCTACCCCGGTGCCGCTTCATGTATTTGAAACTCTATACCGATTTGCTTAAAGGAATGCGAATGAAAGCTTTGTTTGAGCTTGAAATTCGTGATACTCTGACTAAACCGATTTTTCTACATTAGGAAGACAATATATATATATTAATAATAATATTTAAAACAAACGAATGAAAAGTTTCAAGGAGGACTTATTTAGTTTGCCTGCATCAAAATATTCCTTTTTTTTTTAATGCGATGTAATTTTCAAACAATTATAGGTCATTTCGCGATCGGACCGAAAGCAACGAAATTTGGTCTACAGATAGTTCGAAGCACGATAAAGGCCACAGTCAACACAAGAACTTTTTGCTACGTGCCGTTCGAGCGGGATGAGTGAAAAAAGAATTGGACTTTTCTGATTGGTTAAGCTTAGCCATTGCAATAAATTTAACTACAGACGATTCAATTTTTCGAATATCTTAAAGAGTAACATCAGTGCAGTTATATTTACTAGCTTATAGCTATTTGATCAAAAGAAAAGTTTATTGTTCGTATTTTAATATTTAATTATGTTTTATTTTCTATGTCAGATAAATTCATTCAGTGCCCTAGTAGCATTCGGAGACTTACATTACATAATTAATATTTCTAAAATTATCTGAAACCACGTGTTTACTTTGCTTATAATATTTCTTTTAAAATGCGTTCTATAAAAGGAAATAAATTAAAATAAACGGTAATTGAAATTAAAAAATAAATTAGTCATGTATTTGTGGAATGACTAAAACTACGATTATTAAACATTGATTCACTAGCATATATGAATTCTATTTGTTTTTAAAATTCTGTATTTAGTTTGCTGCCACTAATAATTGATGTATTTCACACAAACTTGAAGCGTTATGCAATAAGTACCAAATATACTAATATCGGTGTATTATATCGATATATTTGGTGATTATTAAAACTGCATCGATACTAAGCAGTTTTAATACTGGGGAAATAAGTATCTCTTGAAAAGGAACAGGAGAAAAGTACTGCTGTAAATTGAGTTGACCTCGAACTACTCAAAACGGGATATGATTAATATATTAATGTAAATGAAAGGGCAACAAATAATAATAAATAATTTCAAAAAATGAAAATGAAGCGCTCGGTGGAGAAACAGGTAAGTGACATTTTCAGAGAGGCTGTAATCAGGGTGAGAATTTTTATTAGAAGTTGGGCCTAAAAATTCTTGGCCTTATTTTATTTACCACTGCTTATTTTGATAATAAAAATCACACAAGCATACTAAATACAAATATGGATTACCTTTATGAAGACTAAAGTGTAAACAAAAACAATTCTGTTGCATTAAGCAAATGGATGCAACAGCTCTATGTTATCTTCACTGATTCATGAATACCCCTAAAAATGTCACTTACCTGGTTCTTCCATTAAGCTCTTCAATTGTGTTGGTATACAGTCCCTGGCCAAATTATGAGGCGCACTCTGAGATTCTATGTAAAATCTTAATTATCAAGTGATACTATATACAGCTGTATTGTTTTTAAGAGACTGAAACCCGTTTGCACTTGTTTATGTTCGTGTATCATCCGAGTAAAAACAATAAAGCTGTATAGTATCACATGATAATTAATATTTTACATAGAATCTTATAGAGCGTCCAATAATTTGACTAGGGACTGTATATATGTATTACTATATAAGCAGACTTACCACTTGTATGAAGGTTGCATATAATACACCACCCGCTTGATTGTAAGCGGCAGGAAAATTGAGGATACCGATACCCAGGGCTGTATTTACAATTAGAAAAGACGTGGACAACCAATTGGAACCTACATTAATTAAATAAAAATTATAATAAATGAATGTCTAAGAGTACCAAAAATTATGCATATTTTTAGCATAATCGCAGCGAAAGTTTTAAAAAGAGGCTGTACTACACGTGGCAGAATCGTGGCGACATTGTAGCGGAACGTTATCGAATTCTAGCAGAAAGATTTTTCTTTTGAGAAATAATTTGGGGTTTTTTTTCTGCAGAAACTTTCGAATTCTTTGATCTTTTCTTCTAAATTATACATATTAAGATGTTTTTCTCGCGCATCGGTGTGGAGAAAAAAATACTAGTGATTTTTCTATTCTCATTTGATAATAATGAAAAAATAAAGAATAATGAAGTAAAAAATTTGGATTTCTTTTCTGCAGAAATTTTAATTCTAATTTCTTTATGCAATCAATACTATTGTTTTCAAAATCCGATGTCTTTAATACGATACTACAACAACTGAATCTCGAAATGAAAACACGCTTTTCATCATCGGATTCCGTGATTTCCTCATCGATCTTTTTTTTTTTTTTTTTTTTTCGGTAATATCTGCAATGGATTTCACGATTTTTTTTAATTACTATTTTTTAATGTGATGATGGCTTACAAAAGGCGAAAGAGAAAATTATTAGTGTGTTTTCCCCCTAAAGAATGCGAGAATATCGCCCATGATATTAGAATAAAAAAATATTAATTATTTAATAAAAAATTATTTTATTAATTATTTTTTTTATTTTATTATTTTTATTATCTATTTATTATTATCATCATTTTTTTTTTGAAGTTGACGCTTCTGTTACTTTAATTTAGTAACATGCATATTTGTTATTTTTAAAAGAGCATTAGAGAGGTATGTCGCTGAAAGTCCGAAAAAATTCTACCATAGGGACGCAGCACATCTTACTTGTGCCCATAGAGGTTTATGAAAAAGTGATAATATTCATTTTGCTCTTTAACTTTTATCATTTTTATGGTCCATGCGAGGCGGGGACGATCCTTGTATCTCTCTGCCTTCCTAAAGAAACCCCTTTACTTCAAAACAAATAAAATTCCCCAAGCATGAATAACTTGTGATCTAATCATTTTTCTCCGCACTAATATATTTCACAATACTATTATGTCTAAAAACGCGGGCGAGGGGTAGATTTTAAATAGGCTGACATTCATCTTAAGTTGCAAAATGATAAACATTAAAGCGTAGTTTCGTTATAGATAAACCTGCTTTTTTTTTTTCCTTCAGCGGATTAAAATTTTTATCCTCTTTAAGTACAATAGAAAATATGGTTCAAATATATAAATCAAGAAATGGGTCGAAACTACGGACCCACCAAGTGCTGTTTACTTAGCTTAAGACGAACTAGGACTTGAGTTTAGAGTGAAGCCCTCTAGCCACGCGGAGGACTTTGTAAACCGACAGATTTAATGTGCACCAGTCACCACTTACTACACATGGAGTCTTTGGCAGGTTGGATTCGAACTCCTGTTCCAGTACCCTGTCAAACATACCTTTTGTTAAGTTCTTCGCGCTCGTAAAGCGCCATTTTTTTTACAGGCACAGACAAGCCTACGACGTTCTTTCATTTATAGATCAGTTTCACGATGATTTGGGGATCAGAGCAGTGAGCAATTACAAAACTTAATCAATTAAAAAATTTCATCTCTCGTTAATTCATAATTTGACTTAATAAAGATATGAATTGAGAGTTTTTAATTTTGAGCGTTTATGTCTGAAGGACCGTTCATTAATTACAAAAAGTATTTTAGAATTTTTATTGTAGTTCTATTTTATTGGTTTTGTTCTTAAAATTTGCAGTAGTCTTGGGTCATCAAAAAAAATGTATTTTAGAGGCAAGATTTTTTAAAAAAAAGTATGAAGGGATGCAAGGGAAGCAAATGCAGTTAGAAATCTTATGTGATTCAGATTTGTCATTTCAAAATTATATTATTTATCTCTTTATCATTTAATTTAAAAATTTATTGAAATTAAAAATTCACTTATATTTATTGAATAGGGACCCTATATTAATTTACCACGAACAAAAATATTTAGCTTTAATTCTCATTGTATTTTCATCTAAAAATTATTGAAAAATGTTTTTTTTTTTTATCATTCTATCAAAAAAACACTGAAAAAAATTAATAAAGGCCTTTTACTAATTTACATTTGCGATATGAATTCATTTAGATTTTTTTAGTTTGCTAACTTTTTTTTACTCATTTTTATATTTTTTAGTGTGATCAATATTTATTATAGTAATCTGATATTTTTGTAATTATTACAAAAATATTGTCTTGTAAATATTTTTTGCTTGGTAAACATTTATAAAATTTATTGTAAAAAAGAGAATCCCTTTGAAGGCATTCAGCAACTTAAATAGTTGGTACTTTATTAGCATAACCCAAGTTTGACCCCTTGTTTGATTGACATATGTGTGTCAACAGAACATTAATTAAAGTCAGCTCTGATAAGAATCGACATACTCAGATAATTCTTTCTTTTATCAACGGTTTTATTTTCTTTACTTACATTTCTAGAAAGAATGACGACTGATAGGTAAATCCCAGAATTTATATAGGATAATTTTCTGTCCCTCTTTCATTCCTTCTTTACAGCACAAATAATGTTCTTTCTTTAAAAAGAGAATAGTTACTAAATCAATGGCTATGTAAGAATGTTTTTAAGTAGACCGGGGAAAAAGTGAATATTGTATTGGGGATTGCATTACTTTTCTTATTCCAGATTACAATGTAAGATATAATAATTTCATACGAGATGTTTTAAAGATCGATATAATTAAAGAGAGAATTTAATCAGAAATAAATCTACAGGGTGTGTAGCCAGATTTTTCAACAAAAAATAAGCACCTTTTAAGTACTTTTTAAGCACTCAAAAATATTTTTAATCACTTTCCAAAAAAAAAAAAATCATAATTAGGATCTGTGCAGGAATAAAAATTATTTTTTTCTATCGTTTAAAGTTATCGTATTTACAAACATAAAATCAATAAAATTTAAAAACTTTACATGATCATACATCATGATAAAATAACTAGTTTCTGATAAATATCGCAGAGAAAATTGTGAAGATCATGCATTTTTTTTTTTTTTTTTTGTAATTTAGAACGACAATCGACACTGCAAAGAAGAAAAAAAAATTCTTTTTAAAGCATAAGTAAGCACTTTTTACAAACCCAAAATCAAAAAAGCACCTTTAAAAGCTTTATAAAAACGTAAATCAAAAATAAGCACCTTTTAAAAATGCTACGCACCCTGAATTAAAAATTTTAGTTTTGACAAAAATAATTATAATGCGATACGGTATTCATTTTACAAGTTTTTTTTTTTAAGACAACTTATAAATGAAACCAAATAACATCTGCAAAACTAACTGACATTAATATCACCTAAATTTTATAATATCCCAGTCAGTTACTTCTAGGAAGTTCTTTGCCATTCTATGTACAGTGCGCACCTTGAACAACTTTTGAACCAATGATCGGATCTTCACGTTCAGTTTCATGGGGGTGACCTCAAATATGCCCATTAATTAGTTCAGACGATATTTTAAGCTACGAAATCAGAAACCAAAACGTACCTTCTCTGTATAAATATACCATTTTTTCGGCGTATTCGGATTCAAAATTTAGGGGGGGGGGCTGGAAAATATGTTCCCAATAGTTTAGGGAGGAGAACAATCAAAAGTTTGGGGCCCTTAATGATAATTTTACTGTTTGCGTATTTCGCTGTATGTCGAAAACTTTTAAAGCGAATAAAAAAAAAAAAATTCCATAATTAAAAAATTCATGTATTCGAGAAAAAAATTCACTAAAAATTCTTTTTCAACTGTTATTAAAAATTTATAAATTTTATTTAATAGTAATTGAAAAAAATTTTAATTGTAAGGTTTACAATTTTTATATCATTGTTAAAAATGTAATTTTACATTCTAAATATGAGCGAATTAGGTCGAAAAGTTCCTAAGAAATCGAATTTTTAAAATACGATTTTCTCAGGAACTATTCGACCCATTTCGCACACATTTTCTATTTTGCCGTGTAAAATTGCATTCTTTAAAATGATGTAAAAAATTGCATACCTTACAATTAAAATTATTGTTGATTATTAGGAAATAAAATTATAAAAATTGATAAATGTTTACTGTTAATGTCTGGAATTTGAATAAACGAATTTTATAAGTGTGCAAAAATATACAATTCGCTTAAGTAGTTCTCGATGATATATGGGGAAATACGCAAAGAGTAATACTCACAATAAGGGGTCCAAGCTTTGAACCGCTCTCCTGAGCAAAACTATTGGTGATGCATTTCCCATATTGCAGCTACCCTCTATATTTTGGGGGTCAGAAATTCGAGTCGGTCGAAAAAAATGGTATGTTTATTCAGTGAAAATACGTTTTGGTTTCTGATTTCGTAACTTAAAATATCGCCTGCACTAATTAATGAGCCTATTTGAGATCACCCCCACAAACCATTAGGATTGCGTCCTAAAACGTGAAGATCTAATCAATAGATCAAAAGTTATTCAGGGTGGTCCGTTTTTTATTATGAGCACTGCACAAGCTGTTGCATGCAAGGATATTACTTACACAAATGAATTTTAGAGATAAATTCGCATTTTTTTTCTTTTTCAAAAATCAAACCTTCGTTATTGGCGTTATTAAATCAAATAATATTCAAATCAGACCTTAATAATTAATACAAAAAGTGATTTATCTTTTAAATCATCAAGTGACAACAAAATTTAATAATGAGGTTCTGCTGTAATAAGTTTTTTTCAAATGCGTGAAAAGCCTCTTTTCAAAGAAAATAACCATTTCCTTTGAAAAGATGTTTTTCAAAAACCATTTTCTTTGAAAAGAGGTTTTTCCAAAACCATTTTCTCTAAAGCTTCATTTCCAAAATGAAGAAAATGAAGAAAGTAATTAATTCCATATATTCAAATGCATTTCCGAGGTGACAGCTCCATATTTAGTCGCCCTACTGGTTTTATAACTATTAAGAAGTAACGGATATGGCGAAACCAGTTATTTTCGTCCTTCCAAACTAGTATTACAGAAACAAAGTCGTTTTCTGAGGAACTCAACTACCTAGATTTAGGGAAAATATTAAATAATCGTTTCAACTTAAGGTTTACGTTTTGATTTATTGCACAAATACTGCAAAGATGTGTATAAACATTTGATACTTACTTCGAGAATTATTAACCCTTGTTGGGGAAAAATGCCATATAGAATGGCAATTATAGGCTTGAAATTTACCACGCTGATAGAACCACGTATGTTTGTAAACATATTTTTTTCCCTCAATTAGTTCGAAAGTTATTGTAATTTTTATTGCTAATTTTTTCTCACTTTTTATCTTTGACATTTTGCTTTGGTGCACAAAATATAAAAGATTTAGAAGCTTGAAATTACGAAGATGTGCAGAAAAAATTACAGAGAGTAGGACAGAATAATAAATTAAGATTAGAAAATGAGCTCCAAAATTATTAAATGTAAAACTTTAGGAAAAAATGCCACGTTTGTTTTGTCTGTAGCCGGCTGAAATACAACTACGGGATCAAAATTTGACGTGCTGAAAAAGCCATTTTTATTTCTGAATTTAACGCACATTTAGCTTCAAAATTCTAATTTGCACGAAAGTTATTGGAAATTTAATTTTTTTTTATGACCTTTATTTACTTTACAAGCTTGCGATCAAAAGTAGTAAAAAATAGAGAGAGAGAGAGAGAGAGAGAGAGAGAGAGAGAGAGAGATTACGCACAGCTAATATAAAAACACTTTTACCAAAATTCAGGAGAAAACTATTGAGCTTTTAATGAAATGAGCAGCAATTATATTTCCATAGATCTAAAAATAGGTATGTTATTGTTCAATTGCACCTTCAACTTCAATCAAATTGTTTCATTGTGCTTTCTTATTGAGATGTTTCTTCAGAAACGTTTCGGCCGACCCTGAAAAATACCCCCATATATAAATATTTTATGACCGTCGTTGAACAACCGACCCAATTTTTATGAGATGTTGACCTCTGTAGCCTTGTAATTTTGAACCCAATCCAGAAGACAAGGGAAACAGTATTGGGATAAATTTGCCTTTGTGGAGGACTTTTTGATGGAATTAACACGCATTTCCGTCACATGGTGGAAAACCACAAAACCTACCACGGTTAGCCTGACGGCAAGGAAACTCTAACCTATGATCCGTCTACCACTGAAGATATTTTACATCAGCACTGTGGTCGGTGCGAGCCGGGTGCGGAATTCGTATCGACCAGCCATCGCTGGGATTCGAAACCGGTTTACCTCACTGGAAGGCCCAGGGGTTTTCAACTTGGGCCGGGGGCCGCAATTTAAAACACCCAGTCAAATGGCGAGCCGCAACTTTATCAAACTTTCATATGGGACTCTCTTATGTTTGAAGGAACATGAAATATTACTGTCAGATTTTTATCAAAGTTTTCTTAATATAACAAAGCAAAATAATGAGCATTACAAATATTGCTTGTTACGTATCATTTTGAATCTTCTCTTAATCAAAAACTTAGTGACAAGATATTTTTTTCTGTTAAATTTAATTCTGTGATAAATAAAAGAAATTTTCGACTTATTAGGAATTAGAGCAAAAAAAATTCTCGAACATCAGAAATTAAATCTTTTTCTTCTTTTCCGCTCATGCGATATTCAATTCGAGGAATTTAAATAAAATATGATATTCTTTCCTTCTTTTCTGTGTTTTAAAATTTACAAATGTAAATAATTTCGTCCAAAATGAGCGGTTTCAAAAAGTTAAATGAGCGAATTTCTTCTAGAAAATTTCTGAGACGCACATGCCAAATTATATTCACAAAATACAAAAAAAAAAAAAAAAAAAAAGGAAATAAAAAAGAGCAACATACACGATCATTTTTGTAATTTCTTGGATGCAAAATCTGAGAAATAAATTTTATTGCACCGTTCGTATGTTAAATTTAACCGAAACGAATTTTTTTTTAAACGAAAGAAAAGTATTTTAATCCCATATAGATTTTTTACGAAAATTATCAGCAAAAAAACAACTAATATATTTTAGTGCGCGTCCCGCCAGTTGTTAACAACTGCTCTATCCTCTGAGCCACCATGCCTCCCATATATAAATAACGGAAAATTTTCTTTTGATTATGCGTTCACAAACGAGATATTTTGAGAGAAATGTCTTTCACATTATAGCCAGGATTCTTATTTAAAAAAAAAAAAAAAAAAAAAAAATATGCACATTACCAGAAAAACTTACACAACAGAATTTTCGATGTTTATTAGCATTAATATACTTTTGAATTATAAACGAATTTAAAATATTGAGCAACGGATTTTCAAATGCCATTTTTTGTTGTTGAAGTTTTTACTTGATTCCATCAGAAAAAAACAAAAAATATTCATATTTTAAGACTTTTTTTCTTCTTATAAATTCTCTTTTATGGTTTGCGTTGTTTTCCCGGCTATAGTGCTATCAAAAACATCATTCAAATCTTAATTTAAATATTTGTATTTTTAGCTTGTTTTTGACATGGGTGCATAGAGCAACACTAAACTAACCCAACCGTTTTTTCAATAGCAACGACGAATGTGCAACTAGAAAATATATAATTTAAATACAATTAACCTTGTTAAGTAGGTAAGATCAGAGCGTCAGAGAGGGATTTTAGATGAAACGAATTGTACCACGTGATGTTAACAATTTCATTTGGTTCTTGAACTGTAAATGGAGTTATTTAAATCCTACTATTAGTTTACACCCTCATTATGTCATGTTCGAAGTTCCAATTGATAATAAAATACTTTTTATACATCCATTCAACTTCAAATACATTTTCTTAAATTTGTAGTTCATGATTCTTGATGTTAATACAGTTTTTTCAAATATTAATTCATTCATTAAATGTAATGAATTAATTTTAGTTTTATATAGGAGAAATTTTTTTAATTATTTAATGAAAAGTAAATAAAATAAAATGTTTCTTTGTTGAGCTAAGTAGGAATTGATTTAAAAAATTTTTTTTTTCTTTTTTTAATATTGCATGTTTTAAAATTAAAGTAAAATCAAGCATTTTTTTTTAGATTTAAATTAACTTCGCTATCACATTAAATAAGACAATACAGTTTTTCACTAATTTGCTAAAAAGCACCGTTTTGAACAAATCGAGTTTTAGTAAACTTTTATGTTGAACGGTTGAAACACATACTAGAATAAAAGTGCTTTTACCAATATTCTCTTAGCAAATCTCTTTATAGAAAGCAATTCCTCATACGATTGAAACAGGCATTTCGATTTGTTGAAAAAAACACCTTTGTTTTTGTACTTTTATGAATTAAATCAATTTAGTTCAGCTAATTTAATTAGCTATTCAGTTAAAAAAAAAAAAAAACTCCGGAATGAATAGTTGTACAGGGTGCGTAGCCAAATATTTCAACAAAAAATAAGCACCTTTTAAACTCTTTTTCTTGATTATACTAGCCACCATAAAAACAATTTATGCACAATTTTAAATACATACACTATTGAGTGGCTCATTCTACTTTTTAAATTAATAATTACTTTGCTTCATTATGCAAAAAATTTTAAAGATGGTAAAGAAAAAAAAATCTCATTTTGGAAATTAAAAATGAAAGCACTTTTTAAAAACTTCCAATGAAAAAAGCACCTCTAACAAGTTTTTAAAAATGCTACGCACCCTGTTGTATTGTGAGAATGCCACTGAGAATTAGTTCACTCCCATGGGAGTATCAAACTCATTCACAGCCCATAAAAATATATCTAACTTTTTCGAAAAAAATAATTTTCTCATATTTCAGTTATTATATCCAACTTTTTCAAACAAAATAGTACAATTTCATTAAAAAAAATTGGGCAAATATTTCATAGAAAAAGCTATTTTTTCCACTCATAAACAGGGATGTTTACCAGACAGTCGCCAATAGCCCACTGTGCAGCTATAGTAAATGAACTACAGCAACAAAAAAACTTTTTTAATGAAAAATAATCCAATTTTATTAAAATAATAGTAATAAGACTATGTTAACCTGCTAAAACAGCAAATGAGAAAAAAAAATACTAAAAATAATTTTTTAAAGTAGAATTTACCTTGCTTTTTTATACATTTTGCTTCTTTAAGCACCAACGGTCGAGACTCAGCGCTCTCTTCCTGAATTATCTCTCGCGTCGAAGAGCTCTTTTCTTGTCGACTTAATGAACACACATCTTTCGACAATGTTTGCCACAAAACATTTGCCGACAGATCCACGCTCGACATTTTATAGATGAATTTTAAAGAATCTCTCCTCTTTTTGTATCCATCTTTAAAGACTACTTACAGCACTGAAGGAAAGTGGACCATTTGGGAGAAAGAAAAAAATAAACGCAGAGCTTGCTAACCACGTGGTTTTCGGCCTTGTTTACATTTAATCTTCGACAAGTTGGTGTGAAAGGTCGGGGAATGTTTACAAATTAAAAATCGATTATGCAACTCAGAAAAAAAAAAGTTGCGTCAAAAATTTTTGAAGAAGGAGTATGCTTTGAAAATAGACAGAAACAAACACAATTTTTGGGGGAAAAGGGTGGTTGCTTTAAGCTAAAAACAAATTGAATTAATAAGCTGCAATCGAAATATTTAATAAATAAATAAAGAAAGAAGAAGATAAAGTCGCATCTGCTACATTTCTCACAAGACAGATCTTGCTCTACATCTGGAATGATATAATAAAAATTTAGGATTTTTATTTCTTCATTTTTATCCCGCAATCTACAAGAGCACGATGTTCCATTTGTTGGGCGAAAGTGACGTCACTACATTTGGAAAAGTGCTTATTTTCAGATTCAATACATGCTTATTTCATAGGCTCCCCCCCCCCCAGTAATGTTTATTCAGTCTCTCTATTTATGATGATAAGGAGTTGTTGATCATAGAGTTCCCAAATGGTGTTCCGCGAAATCTCAGGGGTCCGGAGAAGAATTAAAAGGGTTCCGAGAGCTGTTATTTTAACTTTAAAAAAATATCATTTTATTAAAAAGTAATTATTATTTATTAAATTATTATTTGAACAATTATTTTATTAAATTTATTATTTAAAAGGGTTCCGGGAGCTCTAATTTTAAAAATCTGTTGTTGTTGTTCATTTACGTCGCACTAGAGCTGCACATTGGGCTATTGGCGACGGTCTGGGAAACATCCCTGAGGATGATACGAAGACATGACATCACAATTTTGATCCTCTGCAGAGGAGATGGCACCGCCGCTTCGGTAGCCCGACGACCTGCACGCGAAGTCGAGCACTTTACGGTAGAGCAGTTTAACGAGGACCAATACCGCACACCCTCGGTCCCTACGCAGGCTGATCCAAGTGGTCACCCACCCGCACACTGACCGTAGCCAGTGATGCTTGACTTCGGTGATCTGCTGGGAACCGTGTCTTAACGATCAGTCCACTGCGAGACTTAAAAATCTGTCATTACACTTAGATTCAATCAATAATTTAGTATTTCGGTTGCCATTGCGTTTTTCAAATCGAAAAGCTAAATAATACGTTAAATTAGTGAGAAATAGTTAAATTTGTTAATAATACGTTAAATTCGTTAGAATATATGTTTTACTCAGAACCATTTTTAACGTTTATAGTAGTTCTTTTTACTTTTCATTTCAACAAAAACCATATTTCGGATAATTTTATTTATTTTCCGCTCATTTATGTTACAGAGCATCTGCTACATTTTAGACTTTTAAATTCATGATTAATTCCAAGAATTTTTCATGACTTAACGATTTAACCATTTTCTCCGGAAAAAAAAAAACAAGAATAAATTTTAAAATGCATTATAACAACATTAATTGAAATTAAAGGTATAACCAAAACTGTTATACTCTGCATCTTCATATTTATAGATTTTAAAATTAAAAAACAGAGTAATGAAAGAGTTGAAGCAATAAAATAGCTGGAAAAAATACAAAAGCAAATTATTTTTTCTGCAGAATTATATTCTAAAGATACTGTCAGGATCCTGATTCCTCTCCCACGCATTTGATTGACCCCTGACCTGAGGGTAAGGGACATGGGAAGTGTCGTTCCCCTACATTGGGGGTGGAGCGAAGGACTTTTTCTTATGAGAAAGAATATTTTTAGAAGAGTATTAGTTTGAACGTAAAGGAGTTGAGTATTAGCTGGACTAGGAGAGCGAAGGTATGAACTGGAAGGGAGCAGGAGAGCTCCGAACTTAAATGCCATGTAGATTATGTATATACTCATATTTTACTTTTTACTCATAATTAATCCAGAGATGAAGAAATAAATACTTATACCTGAAATAATCCTTTGTCATCCTTATTGAGGATTTCATTAACACGAACCGAAAGAGAAATGTCTCACAGATACTTTTCTTGTTTATCGGAAAGGAAAGAAATATTTCTGATTTTTCTGTTCTCATTTCGGAATAAATAAATAAATAATTACAAAAATTTCTGAAATCATAAAAGTTTATAAGGTAATTCGCTCAAGAAATGTTTTTTTCTTACATTTTAAAACATGATAAAAACATTTTATAGTTTAATCAAATATGACTGTGAGTGGGGATTTTGTTACAAATTAAGATATTCGGAACACCATGAAATGGGGGGTGAATTCCATTTTAAAAATTAGAATTTTCAGCGATCTAAATCCATGACTTTAAAAAAAAAAAAACAGTTAAAATCATGACAAATTTTGTTCAATGCCAAAATTCATGACTTTCCAGGTGTGCAGATACCCTGAATGTATATACACCAAAAATAAATGCGGATTCAACTGTTGGACATAAAACCTTATTTAAGATAATTAGTGGTAAAACGATAAGAAAATGTTTGTTTTTTTATATAATCTTATAAAATATATTCAAAATAAAGAAGCCTTTAATTATTTAATACATTCATATTTGTCGTCGCAAATTTAATTTATAATAAAAAGTAGATATTTTAAGGTTCCGATTAAAATTGAGAACCTAAAGCAAGCGATATGTAAGCCAGTGTTTCCCAAAGTGTGGTACGCGTACCCCCAGGGGTCAAGGTTGGCAAGTTCCTGCCGAGGTGGTTAAAACCACTGGTAGAAACCGGCATGGCAAAAACCCTGGCAGAAATTCAGAAAATGACATAAAAGTAAGTACTGAGATTGAAATATAATGGATAATTCATAGAAAAAACAATTAAATGTTAAACAAAGTACAATTTATTTACAAAATTATTACCATTCAAAATCAAATATTACATAGTTTGCACTCTGCAGTAAAATATAACAAAAGATAAATTTTGATGCAGTTTCTAAAGCAATTTCTCAATTTGCTATGCATGAACGAGAAATTTGAGAAGATTCTCTCAAATCGAGCAGAAGAAGCTGGCACTGCCATCCACAAAAGATTCAAACTGTTACTGTTATAATAATTGGATTGTTGCCATGCAAATTATGTCTTGGAAAAGAAAAAAAAAACTATTTGAAAATAGCTCTATTCAGTTATGTTAAGAGTTAAATGATAATTACTGAATTTCAGAATTTAATATATTAAACTAAAAATCTAGTATTTATATTTATTATTACAGTACTTTATTCTTCATTTTATATAAATATTTGGCACTCTTTATATTTAATGTAAACAAAATAATATATATTTACAAACAATGAATTAAAAAGTTTGTTACTGTTACATTTTTCAGTTTACTTAAACAAAATGTCATTAAGCAATTACAAGAACTAATATAGAAGTTTTTTTTAAGTTTCTGCCACTTTTTACAGGTTATAACCAGTTTCTGCCACTGGCATGGCAAAAACCGGTTTTTGCCGGCAAAAAGCCAACCCTGCCAGGGGTACGGAAACAGTTTAGTGGGGGTACTCGTTCTTATGCGAAATATCTTGTAGCAAACAAAAGTTTCAAAAAATTTTATTTAAAAACAAAGCTAGCCAGGAACACTTGCAATTACGTATTTTTCAATTTTTTGCAGAGTTAATAATTAGTGGTGTCAGCAGCCAGTTGTGATTTTTAACTTTTGTGCAATTTCTTTATAGTAAAAAATACATTCATTTTTTTATTAGTGGTACACAACGTTACGAAAAATTTACAAAGGGTACACAAAAGTCATATGTTTGGGAAGCATTGCCGTAAGCCACCGTAGGTCAAAGTTAAATTTTGTTGTTGTTGTTAATTTACGTCGCACTAGAGCTGCACAATGGGCTATTGGCGACGGTCTGGGAAACATCCCGGAGGATGATCCGAAGACATGCCATCACAATTTTGATCCTCTGCGGGGGGGGGTGGCACCCCCGCTTCGGTAGCCCAACGACCTGCACGCGAAGTCGAGCACTTTACGGTAGCACAGTTTAACGAGGACCAATACCGCACACCCTCGATCCCTATGCAGACTGATCCAAGTGGGTCACCCACCCACACACTGGCCGCAGCCAGTGATGCTTGACTTCGGTGATCTGCTGGGAACCGTGTCTTAACGATCAGTCCACTGCGGGACGTCAAAGTTAAAATTGGTAGAATATTTTATTTTTACTATGATTTAATATCTCCGCTATTTTTATGTACAAGGTTCGTTTTCATCCGGAACACGAGAGTCTAACATGGAGCGTTGACTTATATATATATAGAGAGAGAGGAAAGTGTAAACAAACTGAATTACTTGTCGAGAAAAAGGTTCATTCATTCATAACTTCTGTTTTACTATCTCAACTCTCGAATGTTTTCCTGCGTTTAACGAAAGCTATCATTATATATTGGTCATTAAAATAATATTAGTCCAGCTTATTACAAGTTTACTAAAGCATACCTGCCAACATTGGAGAAATAAAATAACGGAGATTTTAACAATCATTTTCAGGCTGTGAGTAAAGTTTTGATACATCATGCGTAATCATGTAAGTCAAAAAGATAAATTCAAAATTGGAAATATTACATTTAGCGAAGTAAAAAATAAGTTTTTACATCTTAATCTAAAGAAGATTTTTTTAAAAAACCATTATTTATAATTGCTTACACTATTTTATTTTATATCCGTATATGAACAGCTGACCCAATTTTTGGGGTTTACAACTACTAACGCACAACTCCGTAGCCTTGTAATTTTGAACCATATCGACAAGACAAAGGAACTCCTGGATCAAATATTGGGGGAAATTTGTCTTCATGGAGCACTTTTTGATGGAACTAACACGCATTTGCATTACATGGAGAGGAAAATCACGAAAAACTCCCATGGCTAGTCTGACTGCAAGGGGACTCTAACCTATGATCCGTCTACTACTGAAGATATTTTTACTTAAACTATTAACACTCAACATACTGCAGTACTGGCAATAGTACTATATGTTGAGGAATAAGAAGTATTTTGGCCATCAGCAAATATTTTATAGCCAAATTTTTCTTTTAAATTTCTTCAACAAATAGGGAGAAATTTGAGAATATATGGGGAGACAGGAGATAGTTGTGAAATACAGGAGTCTTCCTTTAAAAACAGGAGATTTGGCAGATACGCAAAATTTTCAGAACATTTTCTATGGATGAATAGAATGTGCTCTGCTGATGATGTGGGAAGAGTAGTATTGAATAATTAACTCATTTAGGGAGATAATTTAAAGCAGAGCTAAAACGGTTCACTAAAAATGAACATAAAATACTTGCAGTGAGACAGAATAATGTTACTTTTTAATTCACAATGATACAAAAAAGAGGACAGTTGCAATGAGAAAGTATTCACCATAGTTCATAAAATAGTTTTAATAAATACTTTTCTTTATTTACAGACAAACAATGCAAATCTTCCCAAAAGCTTCCATTCCTCTGGTTGCCTTTTCACTCCGAACACATATTCTTTTTAATCTTCACAAAGTTCCTGCCAAGAACAATCCGAACATATACAATTTTTTAGAAACAAAATACAATTGTAAATAATTAATTTACAATTAGGGCTAATTAAGGCTGATGAAAAATATATTCATGCATGTTAAAATCAAAGCACAAAAATAGACAAATGGAAAATAAGAGAAATAAAATTTATAAAACAGAGTTGGCAAGATTTAGGACAGAATTGATTAATACATGGTTTAAACCATCCTGTTCAAAACTGTCTTAAACTGTCCAAAATCCTTTTATTCAAATTATGTCACAGTAAAAAAATATATATATATATATTGTGAAAAATAAAAGGTTAATTTTTGAACAAGAAACAAAATGAAAACTAGTTTTTGTTTCATTAAAAAAGTTTATTATTATTTTTAATACAGCAGTATTTATCCTAATAAAAAAACATAATTTACCAATATTAAAAGCACATTTATTCATATTTAAAGGATAAAATATTCACTTTTGTTGTTCAATGAATTGTGGAGCTTCAAATGCTATAAATCTTTACCTATTATACTATTTTCCTTAAATAAGTTAAAGTAAATTGTATAAAAAGTATGAAATATTTATTAATATATGTAATTATTAATTTACACTGGTTACATCTAGAATTTTCACCTTTTACCAGAGTTAAGGGCTTTGGACACTTTAAGACAGTTGAAGACAGTAAAACTCGTGTGTCCTGCCTAAAGCCAGTTTAAGACATCCAAAATTCCAACCCTGTTATAAAAACGACTATTACTTATTGATGAAATTAACTAATAAGTTTTTTCTAACCATTTTTTTTAAATATAGGTAATATTTCTTAACTTGTCTATTAAGTTACAGCCTGGCAATTGGTTTCAGTATAGCAATGTTGCTTAAATTTATACTAGAACTTGAAAATTGTTGAATATTTTGTTTGCCGAAAAAAAAAATTTCTCCATAAAAATCTGTAAAATTTTTTAAAATTTTAATTTACAAAATTTTTATTTTAAAAAATACTTCTTATTTTTCGATTTCTTTGAGCTAAAATGGCTTTAAAAAAAAGCATACTTGATTGTAAATAAAAAATGGTCATTAACATGATTTTAATCATGCATGGTTATAGAATCTCTTTTGTCTTCAAATGTTAACTTTAAAAAGAAGTAATAAATCATGAAAATTCTGTTTAAAAAAAGTGTTTGCATTTAAATAATGCTAAACTTAACTAAAAAAGTCGGAATCTTAAGTTACATTTTAGAAAAGTTAGAGAAAGTCTAAAAACATGGCACTTCGATGAAATCAAAACCATCTAGACCTTGCTACAACCTATACACTGTAAAAAAATTCCATGGCAAAATAGTGGCAACTATTTTGCACAGGGTATCTACTATATTTCAGATTTTCAAATCTATGATTTTTCATGAATAATTCCAAGAATCTTTCATGACTTACTGAAGTTATTTTCTCTGACAAAAACACAACGATAAATTTAAAAAAGCATTATAATAACATTAATTGAAATGATACCTATAACCAAAACTGTTATACTCTGAATCTTCACACTTAAAGATTTTAAATTTAAAAAACAGAGTAATGAAAGAGTTGAAGCAATAAAATAGCTGAAAAAAATACAAAAGCAAATAAATAAATACTATCAGATATATGTAGCTATTTAAATCTGTTTTATTTATTCTTTAAAGTAAGTGTAATTAAAAAGCCTAAACTAGAATTTTAAATTGATAAAATAAAAAATAAATTCTGAAATCACAGAAGTTTAAAAAGATAATTTGCCTTAGAAATGATGTTCTTTCTTTCATTTTTTAAAAGAACACCATAGTTTTAAAAGAACATGATTAAAACATTTTATATTTTAATAGAATATGACCATGAATGGGGGTTTTGCTATAAATTTAGGTATTTGGAACATTAGAACACAGTGAAATTGGGGAAGGGGGAGGGATTCCATTTTAAAAATTGTTAAAATCATGACATTTCATGACGAATTTTGTTCAATACTGAAATCCATGACTTTTCATGATTTTTCAAGACTTTCCAGGAGCGCAGATATCTTGTTAGCACCATAGTAATGAAGTGAAACTTTTTAGGTCATGGTGTTTCCAAATAACCAAAGAAAATTCCTTGTGTAGTGAAACACCAATGTTTTTTTAATTTTTTAAAATTCTTTTTTTATACTACTTGGCAGGAAAATAGCTATCGCTATTTTTAGTACTTAGTTGCACAAAAATATTCAATTACAGTAAGATATGATACACATAAGAATCAGTAAAGTTTTTGTTTTGTTTTTACGATACAACATGAGGTAAAACTCTTAAATTTAGGATACATATAGACACTAATTTTAAAAATAAAATTAGTTTGTTGATCAACCACAACACATTGAGAATACGAAGATTAATTCAAAATAGGTTCAACAAAACAGAAATTAAATATTATAAAATTTAGTAAGAAGATATTTAAAAATTAAAATACAATTTCTTTATAAAGCAGGGTTCGTTGATTTAAATCAGCTTGATTTAAATGATTTAAAGCAACTAATTTTTTTTATCTACATATATTGATTTTAAAAGTTAAAAAACAGTGTTTTAAATTTTTGATACTTTTATTATTTTCTTTTCTTAATATTAAAATTTAATTTAAATAAATTGCTGCATTAATTAATTTTAGTTAACAAAATTACTTTCTTTCTTGGTGTATGTTAAATTCCAACACATTTGAAATTACATATTTAAAAATCTTTTGATTCTTAAGATTGAAAGTACAGATTAAGGTAAACATTTAATGCTGTCTTAATATAGACTTGCATAGCTGTAGAAAGTAATTAATAAACATGAATTTTTTTCAAAAAACAATACAAATAATGTTAAATAAAATTCTACCTTTTGAATGAAAAAGCGTGAATTAAAATCTACATCATATTTTATTGGTGGAAAATGTATATTTCTGAAGCTTGAGGTTATATATTAAAAAGAAATTACCCTAATATGCCAAAAACAGAAAAAAAAAAAAAAAAAAAAAAAAAAGGGCTGATGAATTCAGATGTTTTTTTCCTAATATAGTGTCACTTTTCCCTTTCAAAGTCTATTTGATGTAGTAGGGTTATTAACTGGTATTTTTTTCTCATAATATGTTTACAGTATCTTTGACATTATCTGATTTTCTATAAAGAAATTTTGTGAAAAAAAATTCCAATGAGTACACAGATTTTCTAATTTTTTTTTTAGCTTAACTTATCTATTTTGATATAGAATTAAAAATGAATATTTTAATATAAAAATACATAGATTAAATATTTATTTATTTTTTGATGAATGACTACATTTATAAACACTGTCTGCTACAGTTATTTTGTCATTTTAAAAATCAACAGGAAAAAAAAAAGAAATCACAATTTTGAATTAACGTTATGGTTTGCTAACTGAAACTTTGTTTTAATAGTTAAAGTACAGGGGTCTGTCCGAGCCAAATTTACTACCGTTTAACGGTACCTTTACAAATTCAACTTAAGGAAAAATGACAGAATAATCACACAAAATACTTTTTCTTAAAATTTTATTTTTGTGTCTCATAAGAAACGATGAATCCCTATTTTTACTATATTTGTGTTAGGCACCTCTCAGAAAAACCCAGACAGACCCCTGAAGTATTCTTTAAATTCTCTATTTCATCTAGTCTTTAAATTTTAATCATGCATTTGTTTCAAAATGGTTGCTATGCATTCAAAGCCATGTATTATAATGAAAAATTATTTAGTTAGAGCTTCTAAAATATTGTTACAATATAGTTTTATACAATATAGTTACAATGAGTTAATAATATTAAGTTAATTTGATTAAACATTTATAATTTTTTTAAATCATAAATTAAAGTTCTTACAGTGTATTTAAATGAAAATAAAAAAATCTGATTCTTTAGATTTTTTTTAAAAAATCAAAAAAATCACGAACCCTGTTATAAAGCAACTAAAAACAAACATAGATTTGCTCGTCATGCTATCAGTAAACAGTTTCATGAGCAGGCTGGACAGTCAAAACAGCAAGCAAAGTGATCTAAAGAGAATTGTACAAGCAATTCTAGGAATCAGTAAACGAAAACAAACAAAGATCCTTTAAAACAATTAAAATAAACTATAGAAAATATTAAGACATAAAAACTGCAGTAGAAGACTATAGAGAAAAAGAGTGAGTGGGAACTAAGATAGCAGAAAGGAACTATATATAACGTAAAATTTGTACTCAACAAATTATTTAATTTAATAGCTTTAATTTAGTTTTGCAAGACATTAATAAAATGTAATACATACTAAAAAAACTTAATTTAATATTTAGATATTAATATCTCAATTTACTTAAAATATGATATAGATTAAATACACAAGTAGGCGACCTTTGTGCTAAAATACAAACTAAGGTAAACAACGTTTAAGAGCACAAAAAATATTTATAAATGCAGACAGCTGTTTCGGATGCTCAAAGGGCAACCTTCATCAGTGCAACAGAAAGAAATGAGAGAAAATAGGGTAAATATAGAGAAAGGTGACGTCACTAGGGGGGGGGGGTTAGAGCAACGGCCAATAGGAAGAAAGGGTGAATGGATGACAATGAATGGGAAGCAAGAAACAAAAAAGGGGGGTTAGTTGGGTTTAATGTAAGATTTCCAAACAGGAGAAAGATAAGGAACGCTGGATAGGTCATTGACCAACAGTTTGGAATTTTTGAAAATATTATAGGACTCATAAAAATCTAAATTAAAAATTGAAGAACAATTTTGAATGACTTTAGAAGAAGAAAAATCAAAATTACGATTAATCATAATCTCTCCCCCCCTTGTGACGTCACCTTTCTCTATATTTACCCTGTTTTCTCTCATTTCTTTCTGTTGCACTGATGAAGGTTGCCCTTTGAGCATCCAAAACAGCTGTCTGCATTTATAAATATTTTTTGTGCTCTTAAACGTTGTTTACCTTAGTTTGTATGACATAGATTGTCCAAGTTGTGGCAATATTAAAAACGTGTGTGCATGCTTTGTGATTGGTTGCTGTTGTTTACTCAGACAAGTAAATATCCACATTTCGATGCTGCATAGGGAAATTATATGTATTTATATTGATAATGTTGTGACTAAGAATACAAAAGAAATATTTACAAATTTTTCTTTACTAGTAATATGAATCAAATTAGTTTAAGTTCATAAAATTGCTTTAACAGCTCAGTTTTCTGAAATTAAACATGTTTTGCTTTCTTTAAAAAGTGAACAAATTTTTAATAAAGATTAGGTGAAAATTCTTTAGATTTCTTCATTTCTTTTTCTTCAAATTTTCTAATTATTTATTCTTGACACACTTCATTTAGAGAAAGAAAAAAAAACCAGAAATTTCTATTGTTCGACATGATCTTTTTAAAAATATTTTTCGTTGTCAAATTTACAAGGAAACAAAAAAAAAATTGAAAAGAAAGAAAGAGTTAATCATATTGAAATAGGTATAAACTTAATACGAATTTCTATTTATCAAAATAATAATCTTCACTGTAAGAAAATATTAAGAGTATCTACAGTTTTTAAAATAAAATATTGTACATAAATAAAATTAATAAATTAAAAACTTAAATCAACAGCAAACAATAGCTTTAAAAAATAAAAATAAAAAAACATTTTAATTTTTAGGACTTATGTAAAAAAAAAACAACATAATACACTAGCTTACATTTTGATATAATTTTTTTTCACAATCTTTCTTTTATAATATATTCATCTATAACCTGCCCTCACAACATATAAAATTGTATACATAGTTGCCAACATGGATATGAAAAAATTTAGTAGATTTGACAAAATAATATAACTTTCATGATAATTGATTTTTTTAATTAATTCAAATATAGAGTTCTGAATAAAAATAAACTGAACAGTTTAGAACAAAAAAAAAAAACTTTGAACTACTTTTGATAAATGAGGTTTGTTTCATTATGTATTAGTAATACTTATTTTAATATTCAAGCAGCAATAATCTGTACAAAAACTCTATTTCCATAGTTTTTTTTTAGGAAACTTACTCAACTTTAGGGAATTTTTTAAAATGTACAAAAAACAGGAGAATTTTACGTAACAAAGTAGACCATGAAAAACTGGCAAAATTCAGTAGTGTTCCAGAAAATACAGTATAGTTGGCTGTATGTTTTCACTAATAATTTGAGAACCGTCTGTTTTATTTCACCATTCTAATTGCATATTAATGACAAAAATCAATGAAAGAAGTATTACTATTGGAAGAGATCTCCGGCAGAGGGTAGGGGTGCCAACCCTCCTGTGACACTCGGCAGCAGCGTCAGGTCAGGAAGATTTTGAAGATGAGATTTCAGCTCATTCCGTACCTCAGCAACTCGTTTCAGCTGATCCTTAAATTCCTGTCAAATAGAACAGATGTTTCAAACAAACACTTAATAATAACTAAATTTAGCAGGATGTTTGGCCCAATTCTGAACAAAATCTCTGATTTCTCTAGGAAATCGAAATTTCCCCAAAAATTTCAACATTTTTTTTTTCCTTTTTCATTTCTTAAAATATCTTTGGAAAGTAAAGTTTATATAAGAAAAGCAATTTGTTTGATTTTACCCAATTTTTTAATAAATGACCCTTTGTTAAAAATCAAAAACATTTGAAATAGTAACAATTTATTAAAGGTCCCATTCATAAACTTAAGGAATTCAAAGGAAAATTTGTAAAGCGACACCTTTTTAACAATAAAATATTTTGCATGAATTTTTTTTTTGATCAAAAAATTTCCCTTGGCTGCCTAATTTCCTTCAAAACCTTATTTGCATGAATAGACATATTCTGTTAACCTGCATAAAAGCAATATTAATAAACATTAAGAATAAAAAAAAAATTCTTTTCATAAGTTGAGATCAGAGAATTATTGGCGACTACTTTAGTTTTACTTAATCTAAAATATCTGATTAAATTGCGGCATAAAATAATTAAAATCAATATTTAGATTGGTAATAATTAACAACTCATTGCTATTGCATGGTTTTTAAAAAAACAATTAATAATTTTATAATTTTTGCTATATATTTCATAAATGAAATATCAGTATAAATTATAATTATAGTAGTCTATAATGCAAGTATTGTGCATGATTTAATGTCTAATAAAATGTCCCCAATGTTAATAAAGAAACTTGTCCAAGGTTTTCAACAGTTTTTATCAGATTTTGACACTTTTTGATAGGTTTCGGACATGTCAAGTCAAAATCAGTTTTTGATATTAAAATCCCAACTCCATAAATAAATATGAACACTAATAAAAATTTTTTCGTTCTCCTATTGTTGAAAATACTTTAGAAATACATTAACAAAATGCAAAATAATATCCTAAGACTTTATATGATCATGATAAAATGACTAGTTCTGACAAAGAACAATTTATATACAATTTTAAAGATATTCAGTATTAAGTGGCTTATTCTTTTTTTAAATTAATAATTTCTTTATTTAATCATGTAAAAAAATGAATTCAAAATTATAATTAATTTAACTATTATTTAAAAAGGTTATTGAGTGTATTAGATTAGATTTAAATATAAGTTATTTATAAAAACATATTCAACAAAACATTAACAAGATTAATATTATTGATCACATGGAATTCATAAAGGTATGTAAAGAATTGGGTGAACTAAAAAAACTCTAATAAATTCATATTACACAAATGAAATAGTGAATGGCCCCTAAAAATATATTTATCATTATTTGTTACTTGGTTCAGTATTTAAATTTCTTTAATGAAATGCTTAAAAAAATTTAACTAATTTTGAAATGATAATACAATAAATATTGAAGACATTTATATCAATATGTTTGCTAAATGACAAAAACATATATTATTAAAAAGATAGCTTTTGTATATAAATAATGATGTAAGACTTGTTCTGCCAAGAGTAATTAAGATATCGTTCTTTTTATGTTTCCTGCTCTATAATTTAATTTACTTTTCATTAGATCGCCCAGAGGCTTAGTGGTAGCGCTGTCATGCCACAGGTCCATGGTTTGATTCTTGAGCCAAGCAAGGTTGACTCAACCTTTCACCCCTTCAGTGGGTAGATAATGAGTACCAAGCATGGTTGGAAACTAAACACAGGGGATTCTGTGTTGGATTGACCACCCAATCAGAACACCTGCTTTTGCCCAAGAAAACTTTTATGGCATAGTAGGCCCTCTATGGGCAGTCGCGCCATTGAGTTTAATTCTATCTGATAACCTGGGTCTTTACTATTTTATAAAAGTTGTGAGGCTTCTATTAAAACAAGTATGATTTTATAGTTCGTAATAAAATTATATAATTGTTTTAACCATTTTAGTTAGACTTTAATTTTATTGTTTTTGCAAAAAGTATAATTATTGCCTATTTTGATTAAGATGGGCATTTCATTTGACTGAAACTTTATATATTGTGACCAAATTAATATATATACATAAATATATATCCTGCGGCAGAACTTTTTCGAGCTACCTGCAACCAAACTCTCTAGCACTAATGTCTTTCTGCAAGATACTTTTAATAATAACAAACATACATGCTACTCATTTAAAATAACAAAAGCGCTGTGTTTACAAAAAAAAGCTATATAATTTTTTCTAATAGAACATATAATAATTTTTTATTCAAATATTATGGGGCATATTCTCGCATTGTGTTGGGGAGATCCATAAATTATTTCCTTCTTCGCATTCTGTAAATAATCATCACAATAAAAAATCCCGAAATCCGTAGTAGTACTTGCCAAAAAAAAAAAGAAAGAAAAAAAAGAAAAAAAAGATCGATGAAGAAAACAAGCGAATCAGACTTCTCAAATGCATTAAAATTAATTAATTGAGCGCGTCAAAAAGTGATTATCTAAATGCATGATTCAAAAATTACGTGTAAATTTCTGTAGAAAAGAGTAAATGTCTTTTTTTTTTTTTAAACTTTTCAAAAGAAAAAATCTTTCTGCAAGAACTCTGTAACATTCTCTGACAATGTCGCTGTGATTCTGCCAGGGTGTATATATATAAATATATATATCAGGGTCTATAGATAGTGAGAAGGTACACACTTCAATTTTACGTTCTGCAAAAGCCAGTTGCTCCCTTTGTGAGTGTGTGAAGTCACTCAGCATCTTTGAGATGTGTTTCCTCTCTTCCAATTCACTCGTAAGACGACTATTATAATCGGTTAAAATAGCTAGGGCCTCCTCCACCTGGGTAGATAACTTATCAGCACCTTCTTTAGCTAATTTTTGGAAGGAAAAAAAAATTATCATACAATGCATCCAAACTATTGAACAGCACATTCACAAGAAAATTCAAGCATACCTGCCGACATTGGAGAAATAAAATAACCGAGAATTTACTAGTAAAATTTTTTAAGCTTTCAGTAAAGTTTTGATACATCATGTAATCATGTAAGTCAAAAAGAGAAATTGGAATTAATGTAAGCACTTACATTAAGCGAAGTAAAAAATATGCATATAAATCTTAATCTAAAGAAGATTTTTTTAAACCCTTATTTATAATTACTTAAATTTAAACACTCAACATACTGCAGTACTGACAATAGCAACATCTGTTGAGGAATAAAAGAAAGTATTTTTGCCATCAACAAATATTTTTTCAAAATTTTTTTCTTTTTTTTTGAAATTTCTTCTACAAATATGGAGGAATTTGAGAATATACAGGTAAACTTAAGATAGTCGTAAAATACAAGAGATTTAGTTAAAAAACAGGAGTATTGGCTGGTATGTTTAAAGAACTTTTTTAAATTAAAAAAAAAAAAAATCTAATATTTCATATAAGAAAATTGAATCTACTCATTATTTTCATCTGATTTTTACCTGTATAGACATCATGTATTAAAAAAAAAAGTTATCGACTTCCAATTAAAAACTTTTAAGCTCCTAAAACATTAAGTTTTCACTGATTTTGTATTTTTTTTTTTTATTAAACATTTTATTATGTCAAAACATTATCTCAAAACATTAAACATTTAATACATATTAATCACTTGATGTAAAATAGAAAGAAAAGAAATATGATAAAAACACTGAATTATGCAAACATCAGTTTTAAATTTGCAAAGATAGATTTAAATAAATATGTTGAAGCATTAAATAGGTTCCAATTACAAAGTATCAAATAGATTTGTATAAATATCATGAGCCATCTTGAAATTTGACACAAATATAAATGTCATAAAATCATCCTGTCTCTGGTTGTTTTGGAATTTTTTTTTAAAGGTTATTATGGTTCATACAAAGTGTCAGCATATTTTAAAATAAATAGCAAAAAGTTTATTTCTTTTTTTTTTTTTAATTTATTGAAATTGGAGAATGTTAGGTATCATATAAGAATCATTGGTTCCTTAAATTTAGGCAGAGTCACATTTGCTTTAGGAACAAAAATTTTATATTTAAAAGACATTTTTTGAGCCCAATATCTAATAATAAAATTCAGAAGTTGTGTGCCTGTATATCTCTTTTATGACCTCAGAACATTTATGTCCTGAAATTTGGGCAGAGGTTGAGAAGGACAATTTTAGCCCCCAATTCTAAAAATCGCTCAAAAATTTTAATAAGGCAACAACATTTGAAAAATTGAATTTTTTAATTGGTTTAGAGCTGATAATAATGAAACTGCAGACAATTCTATTTTTCATATATTTTAAAGATTACAATAGTCTTATTTTCTAGCTCATAGCTCTCATTAAAAAAAAGAAGAGTTTATTGTCTGTCTATAATTTTTAATTAGTTTTTACCATAGAGTTGACATACTGGGGTAAAAAGAGCAGAATAACTCCCTAGCCGTAGACAAGATCAAGACACATGGCAGTAGCCTAAATTTGTAGTTGACTGCACCCATTTCTATTCGCTATCATTAATTTTGCGTTGCGATCGTCTGACACAAATAACTGTCTATCTTTTCAATTAAGAACTAGCGATGGTTCAAAAGTTCTGCGCATTTGGCTGCAATGAGAAGTTTTCTAGGGGTGGTGCTATAACTTTTCACAAGTGTGACATTTTTTTTACACTTTTTAGATTTCAAAATTTTTTCACACTCAGCCATGGGTCACAGATTATCCTGTTTTATTTTCTTAAAGAATCAATTACGCTTGTCAGTGTTCACTTTTGTTTCTTGCATTTAACATTTGTTTTGATTGTTCCTTAAGATTTAAACTTATTATGTTTAAGTATTTCTTTAATATAAATTTAATTTTTAGTGAAAATAGCTGCAAAGCTTTTGTTGGTTTCCTTGGTGAGATACTTTATCAAAGGAAAAGGGAGCAAAACTTTTGGTTTTGTTTTAATTCTCTTTAAATGTTGTTCAAAATTCTATATATTCTGAACATTATGCATACCTTAATTATTAAAATCTAATATTTGTCTTGTTCGGAAATGTTTCCTAGATATACATTTGAATTAAAAATATGGCACCTAAGGAATTGCGCTTTCATATTTACATAGGAATGTTTAAGAAAAAAAAATGATTTGTATAATATTATAAGTCTGATCACTGAATAAAATCTATGAAATATTTTTAGGGCTTAAATCAAATGTATAGTATTTTTAGTTTTACTTTAATTTCAATAAAATTGTATGATTCTGTTACCTTAAATGAAATGAATACAAAATTGCGTGCAATTTAAAGAATAAATGCATATCTAAGAAGAAATAATATTAGTAAAAATTGAAGAATAAACAAATTAAAGAATAAATATTATTAAATATATACTAATATGTATTTAATATAATAATTATGTACTTGTTTATTTACTTTTTGCCTAAAAATAAGTCGCATAATGTGAAATAATTTGTTTCATTAGTGTAAAATATAGACACTTAAACACTTTTTTTTGTAAAACAATTTTTGTCTGCACAAAAAAGTAATTGTTTCATATAAAATTAATGATTCAGTGCTGCGGCTTTGAAATTTATATTGAATTATTGAATACAGTTTCATATAGTTTGTTTATATAGTATGTACAGTTTTATATAGTTTGTTTACATAGTATGTAGTATATAGTTTTTCTTATTTTACTCTATGGTATTTACCTAAATTTTATTCACAGTACTTAGTTAAACAAATTTTTAACAAAAAACATAAATTACTGTTTGCCTACAAGCTTAAAAGTTAGTGAATCTTAAACAGCTGGTGGTAATAAGCATGTATTAATCATTTAAACAATTTCATCACAAAATATTTTCATCAGAAATAAGTAATTCAAACAAGAAAATTCCTTAACTGACAGTAAAGTATATAATACATATTAAAATTAAAACTCAACCAACCATATTTGATATGTTTATTATTCATTGGAAACGAAAAATTATTAATAAGTGATTAAACTCCAAATTGGCACATGATTTAAGCAATAATCAATGTAGCCAAATTACTGGTTCTGTGTTTTTTTTATTTAATTAATTTTCTTCATTTAATTAATTAAATTTAATGAATGAATTAATATTTAAAAAAACTGTATTAACATCAAGAGTCATTCACTACAAGTATAAAAAAACGTATTTGAACTAGAGTGGATGAATAAAAAGTATTTCTAATTATTAAAAAATTAACGAAAAGACCAAAAATAAAAATAAAGTTATGTAATAAAGGATGTATCAGTTAATTCTCTGTAAAAACAGAAAAAGGAAGGAAAAAAAACTATATTAGTATATTTAGCAATTGAATGTAAGTAGAGCTATGAACACTTTTTTGAAAAAGAAGAGTAAAAAAAAAAAAAAAATTACTTTGTATTTTATCTAAAAGAGTGATGTCAGATACTTCTGGGGGAAGGCTTGCAATTTTCTCTCTTACCACTGCATCCGTTGAAGGAGAGTTTTCCAGATCTTGAAGTGCTTTTATCAAATCCTCAGCCTGAAAAATAACAATTATTTTACAGTAATTATTATTTTATATTTAAAAAGAATAAGATCATTCAATGCCCCTCAATGTTCATGCAATAGTATTAAAAAAAAAAAAAAAAAAAGGAGACTCACTCAAATGGAAGATACAATTTATAACTCTTACATAGATTACTATGTGTACAAAAAAATTTATATATATACACACACACAGTCGGACTTCTATTTAACGAAGCCACTAAATCCTGATAATAACTTTGCTAAATGAAAAATTCGTTAAATAGAAAATCACTTCTTGAAATACTTAAACAACACAAAACATGTTTTAAATTCATAAACACTAGACATAATTAAAATAGCAATTGATACACCTTTATCTAGTAAACTAGTATCTACTATTTATTTTATAAATCTTAACCATAAAAGAAATTTGCATGAAAAGAAAGAATAGAGCAAAACATCCAGTGCTACACAATCATGCGACATACATTTTCAACTAAAAAAAAGCTAAATTTATGTATAAAATTATAGCTGCATTTATTACAAAAGAAATTTTAAACATACATTACATTCTTAAGTCAAATTGCTACTAATAAATTCTGTTCATTCTGTCTGAGTTTTTTGTTTGAAATGCAAACAAAATGGAAAAGCGATTTAACTGCTTTCTCTAAAAGTTAAGGAGCTTCAAAAATCAATTCAAGGTCATTTCCCCATGAAATGCGTTAACAAGCTCGAAATGTTTTGATATATTTTGGGAAATAGGGAAAGTGGATCTCAAAGAAAAGTTCGTTTAACAAAAAATTCACTTCGTTATTTGAAAGTTATTTTATGACGAAATTTCCAAAATGTTCTTGGTTCCTCGAAAAAAATTTGAAAAATAGAAGTTCGTTAAATAAAAGTCTGACTGTGTGGGTATATATATATATAAATACATATACTTTACATATACCAACCAAAGCAATTGATACATTTTTACATCTGAAATAGTTAAAGCTTCTACCTCAAATGGTTAAAATTAGTATTTAATATAAATGATTCAATGAATAATTAAAATTTTGGCAAATTATTTTTGTTCAACGTGATAAAGAATTTTAAAGACGGGAAGACAAATATCGTCAAACAGTAAATTAAATTAAACCAGCAAACATTACGAAAAAAACCTAATTGATTTAAGTTGTTAACATACACTAACTAAATATTTAAAAAGTTTGAATGCAATTACACTTAAATAAACATAAAAATAAAAGAATATAATTGATATATGTTAATTACTTGCAAATTATTTTACATACAGATAACAGGAAAAACATGTATTTAAATTTCCATGCCACTCTTATCAACTTAGCATCACACCCTAAAGAATATATTTATAAATTATATTACGTAAAAAACATGTCAGAATTACATTTTTTTAAAAATTCAGTAAGTAGAAATTAATGTTTTTTTTCCTAAAAAATTAATAGTTGATTTAAACCAAATTTTTGAAATTTAAAAAAATAAAATAAAGAGATATGAATTGTGGTCAACCCAAGGAGATTATTTATTACTTAAGTAACATTTGATTACTAGGGGCCCCTTGTTCGCTGCCGCCCACTAAGCCTTAAGATTGCTTCTCAATAATTGTTGTTTCTAGGCATAAAACAGTTTTTTTCTCCCATGAAATATGAAGTTATTAACTTAAAGTGAATTCATTTTAATTATATTCACACTAAGAAATAACAATTGTAAAACGAGTAATAAATTCAGACATCGATTCAAATAAGCTTATCTTAAAACTATTTTAGTTTTAAACTCTAATACAATTAAAATCAAAAACGCAATATTAGCAGAGTAGAATAAGAAAAATAAATATTGCAGGTAAATTACAGATACAAAAATATTTTATAAAAAAATCCTACGCTTACATTTTGTATTAATTTTATCCCGATTACAACAAAAAATATGGAAATTTATAACAGAAAACTTCCACTTAATTTTTTGTCCAGTAAAAATTTACCGACAACTATTGGAAAATTGCGATAATATCCTTAGAATTTTTTTTTTTAGATACAAATCAATGTTGGCTAAGCTGTGTTTTTTAAAGAGCAACAAAATATGACCTCATGAAATGAAAATTTAAAAAAGCTATTTTTGTGAAATAAAATAATATTTTTCAGATCTTAAATTGTGTCAGCAAAAAATAATTTCATTATTTCATGTGTTTAAATGTGAACATCCAACAATTAGAATAATAAATTTTTACCATGCGATTTTCGGGCTAATAAATATGAAAATACAACAATGGAAAACTATATCAGACCATTCTGTTTTTAGAGATTTATAGCTCGTATTTGAAAAAGCTCATTAAAGTAACAATAATTTTTTTTTAATAACTTTCCCATTTGTGATTGGGCAATTGATGCATTAGTAGCGTAAGACTCTTGTATTGTCAATGATTTCATTAGATCCTTTGACACCATCATTCAATTTTTATGTACAGTTACATATACTGCTTGAAGAGCTTTGACTTTTTTAAGCAAACATTTCACATGACAGCTTATATAGATGACAAAAAAAATGATAAATAAATAAAAGAAATATTGTTAGAATAAGAAGCTAGATTGGGTTGTTATATTTTTACAACATTATTAAAATGCATAGCTGCCGACATGGATAGAAAACAATTTACGAAATGACATAAATTTCATGATAATTGTTGCAAAATGTATTAAATATTTCACACATAGAGAATTTGAAGGATTTTTATAATCATCAAAATAGGAAAACCGCAATATTTTCCAGTCATGATTGACATTAAACATACTTGAAATCTTAAGCATGTTTACTCATAGTTTCGAATATTAATAGGCATTTAATTCATCAAAGAAAATTTAAAAAATTGTTTTAATTAATTTAAAAAGAGAGTTCTGAATAAAAATAAACTGAACATTTTGAACAAAAAAAGTATTGAACTGATTTCTATCAATGAGCTTTGCTTCATTATGTATTAGTAATACTTATTTAAAAAATCAAGCAAGCAATAATCTGTACAAAAATTCTATTTTAAAAGGGAATTTTTTAGGGTAATTTAATTTAAATCCAGTAGTCCACTGGAAAATCCAGTAGAGTTGGCAGCTATGAAAATGCAAAAATAAAAAAATTAAACTGTTAAAAGGTGTTCTAAAAATTATATTTTCCCCATTATATTAAGATTAATAATCAGAACAAGCAAGGATTTGTTTCTGATTTGCAAAAATATTATTGAATGGTCCATTCTTAAAAACAAATATCCATCACATAAATAAGGACAAGCTTGACCTTTCCTGTAATTTTTGTAAAAACTAAATTAATAAAGTCTGGAATTAAAAAATTCCATAACATAACTGGGATTAAATTTTAATATTCCAATAGCAAGAAAAAAGTTTCAAAAAAAATTTTTTTAACAGAATTTTTAAAGTAAATGAAAGTTGATTTTTCAAACATTTTGCATGTTTAACACTATTTAAGTTTTTAAAAAATAATAAACACTCATATGAGTTACATCACATTTAGAGATCTAATCAGAAAGTGAATCCAATTTACAAAAACAAAAGAGATAATGAAGTAAATTAACAAAACATTAAATCAAAATGGAAAAGCGCCTAAAGCAGCTAAAACCAAAGTTGTTTTTATTTTAATTTAGATATTCAAACAAACAATAAGCAAGCAAATAAAAGAAATGTGTGTTTGTCTAAATACATTTCTAAATACATACATATCTAAATTACATTCAGAAAGCAAAAATTTATCTTGTACATACATCTGGGGGATCTCCACGTGGCGATTGAATGATGGCTGTCTCTATTTTAGGTGAGGGTTTCTTTTTTGCAGGAGGCTCATCTGAAAACAGTAGCAGTTAAGAAATTGAATTTACATTTGTTTAAAAACAATAAACAAACATGCCAACAATTTGAAAGAGTAAGACAACATAACTTGATTATTATGTAATATTCAATAAAATCACTTAAACTAGCAATTTTATAAAAATGGGAGATGTAAACAAAAGATTTTTTTTCCCCATTGGGAATTGCTTAGCATAATTTATTAATGATTCTAAACAATATTTAACTTTTCATTATTGTTAACTAATACATTTTTTATAGATATTTCAAGAGAAAATTGAAAACCATCTCAATTTGTTCTGAAATATAATGTTCACCAATATGAATAGAAGTAATAAGATATTTTAGAAATGCAAAACAGTAATACATCGTTCAAAAATGAATAAGAATTAAGTTTTATTGTCAACAAAAAACTTGATGCATTACTAATTGGCTGTATACAAATGTATTTATTAGTATTAATAATTTTTTTTAAATTTCTAGTCAAATAAAAAAAAATACTTTTATAGGAGTATAGTATATCAAAAGTGAACAACATTTTCATAAAGAGCATGCATCACCAAAACTTAATATCAAAATACCCTCAAAATTTATCATTGCATGTATGAATTTATTTTTTTGAATGTATATTATCTTTTAAATATACTTTTGATATTAAAAACAAAGAATTAAAGTTATGAGTATTTAAAGCAAGGCAACTCATTTAATTAAACATGGTAACTACATTTCTGTAATTTGGAAGTCAATAATATTCAATATACTTAATTTTACAAAAAATAAGTTTAGACTGGATTCTAATATCATTATACAAGACTTAGCTTTTCTAACATATATTTTAAGACTACTTTATTACAATTTGTTTTTCCTTTTTAAAAATTATTGCTTGTTCTTGTTTTTTCTGCATTTAAGTGCAGAAAGTGCATTTAACTGCATTTTCTACATACAAACAAATGTAGTCTTTTGTAAAATTATATAGTTCACTGAAGTAGGTTTAGTTTCAAGCTGCCAATACCCAACTTCAACCTTTATCAATCTTTGGATTGATTTGATGTTGAGAAAAAAAACTGAAATAAAAAAAAGATAAAGAATAAGTAAAAAAAACATCAGAAAATAACTGATTTGAGGAAGAATTGATTTCTGACAGTTATATAGTAAAAAATGAAATTTTAGAAAAATGTAAAATGCTAAATAGTAACAAATTAAATAATAAAAAAACTTTAGGAAATGTAATGGCCCATATTTTGACAATGTGACCACTGACATTATGAATATTATGCAATTAGAACTTTGAATCAAAAATCAAATATTTACCAACAAAACAGTAGAATTAAATGTTAACATATAGTCCTTAAAAGAGACTTTCGTTTAAAATAAAATTTGCTACAAAAGATAAAAATGAAACTGAGAAAATTAGCATCGATGCAACAATTGTAACGATTTGTCCACATACATAGCTGTTAGCGATTGTAAGAAAATGAGTAATTGGTTGGCTTAGATGAGAAAAAAATAATTCATTGGATGGGAGTACAAAATCTTTTAGAAGAATAGTGCAATATAAAATCTATCATTAAATTATAACCAAGTAAGTTTTGGAGAATTTTATAAAGTTAAAAATACTAAAACATTTGGAATAATTTTGTCAAAAGAAAAGAAAAACACCCCCAAAACATGGGAACATACTTGAATGATTGATAAGTGGATTCAGCCCACAAACTAGAAGAGAAAAAAAAAACTCAGTTTATAAACAGAAGAAAATATCCTAGCCCTTTCTTCAACATAAACCACAATCTTTGCCCTTCTTAAACTGAACAGTTCCATAGTCTTCAAAGAGGTCAAACATTTATTCATACATTTAGCAACCATGGGAGAGTTTAATGTAGCATTCCAATTTAACAGGATTATAATGAAGCAAATTTTAATGCAAGCTAAGTATTCCTAAGTAGATGATATTTCAACAGTTTGTCGATAAATTTCAGTCTAAAAAAAAGGTATAACTGATGGTCAAATAATTTAAATGAAGAAAAAGATTCCAGATATTCTTTAAAATTCCCTGACTTTCCCAGGTTTTTTCCAGTATAAAAAAATTCCCTGATAATTCCAGGTTTTCAAAATGGGTGGCCACCCTGATTTTGTATTTCACCTGTCCTAAATTCAATTCCAGTTACATTGCACGATCCCGGTCCTAAATTACCATGTACAGGTAAATTAAATTTAAATATATAATGATAGTATATACAATTAATAAACAACAAATTGTAAGAAAAAATGATTTAAAAATAAATCTTCGCTTAACTTATTTTGTAAATATAAGCTTTTAAAAATTTATTGGGAAAATTGAAAAAAATTAATGAAAAAGATTTTTTAGGCAAAAAAAAAAAAGCAGTGATTTTAAAGACATGACAAGAGTGGAAAAACTTACCAAATATTTTAACCTTTCTTTCAGCAGTTTTTCTTTTAATTTTCTCTCGGACATCCGGCTTATTGGCTTCAACAGGGCTTGGAACTCCCTTTAGTTGCATGGCAGCTCGGAGTCCAGAAATAATTGTGCTGTCGTAAACACTCCTTTCACCCCAAACATTGATAATTCTTTCGAGACCACTTCTAGTTTTGGCGTCTGTAACACTGTATGAGACAGAAAAAGTTAACTTTCTATTCCAATAAATAAAAAGTTAAAAATTATAATCCTCTTTCAATTTGTTTTTAATGAAATAAAAACAAACAAGTATCATAAAAAAAATCTGAATTTAGTTAAATGCAATATTATTTAAAAATTGAAAAACAACAATGACCATGCCATATGATGAGCAATCACATTTATAAAAGGGAACTCTTACCATTCACAAACGTGAGCAAATGCTTTGTGTAATACAGTACTGAATTCCTTTGAAAACTCGGGTCCTTTCTTTTTGCTGTTTTGAATGACATCGTTAGCTAAGTACATAAATGTCAATTTTCTACTTGGCTTGGCTAAAAAGAAACAAACATTTATGAAAATGATCAAGTTGAGAGAGCTACTTAAGCATAATAAAAAATAGGTTGGTGTGTTTTTGTACTTATAACCCTGTTAGAAGCAACATAAATTTTTTTGGTGCTGCAGTATTCTCAATACAAAATACCCATTTTTAATTTTCTAAATATTTATGATCTTGAAATTAGAGTAATTTTCTTTCTTTCTTTCTTTTTTTTTCCCTTGAAAAATGGGAGCCTCAATATTAGAAAATCTAGTTTAGATTTAATGCGTTTTAGTTACATTTCAGAATTATTATTGTTATTTAATTCAATGCAATTGACCTCCTCAGAACTCAGAAGATTTTCAGTAATTCTGAGTAAGATTTAAAAAAAAAAAATTAAAATAGTAATATATTTTCTGCTCTCTCTACCAAAAAAGGATTACTTTTCTTTCTTCAAAAATTTAAAAAAAAAGAAAGAAAAAAAGAAGAGGGAGCTAAAATAAGAAACAATCCATTTCCTTATTTGACAACGTAAAAGGAAACTAAAAAAAAGAACATGTAAAAATTGCTAACTATTCAAAATTAATTTTCATCTCATATCTTTTGAAAAACTCTAAATACTAAAGATACTATTATTTAAATGTATAATAATTTTGCAGAGACATTAAAAGGGGTCAGACTGCCTGTAAAAATTATTTGACATTTTGTAATTAAAATATATTGTAATTTTAAAAAATCTCCCGATTTAGAATAGGAGTGCTCAACTTTTTTGAGTGAAAGGCCACACGCCCAAGCATTTAGACAGACATGTGACATCAATTATAGTAAATGTTTATCAGTTAACTTAGACTATGTTTGCAAAAAATTAAATAAATTTGAACAATTCAAAGTAAAAAAGGCAAATCTCATTACATTTGCGACAGGACTTAAAACAATACTATGCATAAGGGAAAATGAAAGATGCAGAAATGATGGAAACAGGTTGGCTTGCATTTTATTATTTTTTTTTTTTATAAAAAAGCTCCTTTTAAACTGCAAAGAAGTTTGAAATAGAATCAAATTTCTCACAATATCATGTTAAAATATCAGGATTTCTAAAAATACAAGGAATATTGTAGCTGCCAAAATAACAATCTAATCACAGGGTGCATAGCTATATCTTTCAACAATAATAAGCACCTTTCAAATACTTTTCAAGCACTCAAAAATATTTTAAAAGACTTTTACATGATCATGATGAAATGATCAAGAGATTTTTCTCAATGAAGATTTTTCAATTCAAGAGATATCAGAGTGAGGCAAATGAAGCCTGAAATAATGTAAAAATGTTTCTCTTTTTTTCATTCATGTATTCAATAACATGTTTGTGCAAATTTAATTTAGATAAAACACAATATTTATTACTTTAAAAAAAAAAACTCAAACATTATGTAAATATTTTGGCAAAGACTTTGCTTCAGCACATAGTAGTTTTAAATGATTATTGAATTGTTAAAAATTTCTGATGTGCTCACGTAAACATATTTTTGCATTATAAAAAATTATCGACAATTTTAAAAATATTAAATGCTTTCCTAGTTTCATCACCTGAAAATATTTCCACAGGCACCTTTGATTTTGTTAGGGTAAATTTCAGAAGCTGTAAAAATAAAGTTACTTAAGTATTTTTCTATCTAACTTCAGTAAAAAAAAAGAAATGGAAGAAAATTTATTGAAGTAAGTAATTGGTTATTTTCAAATTATTTTCCCTTATTATCGCAATTATTACAACAACAAAAAAGACGCTTAGAAATTCAAACAATAAGTTTATTTCAACTATAAATAAGCCTTTAAAGCTGCAATTCTTTTTCATGGAAATAAATAATGAAATAAAGAAGGTAAGAACAAAAAAATATTTAATTAAGTTAAATTAAAAAATAAGCCTGGACGTCCATTTACCGAAAGGGTCTATTTTCTGGATACTTTTCCAACAATCAAAATAAACAATTTTATTGTTTTTTACAATTGTGAACTGTTAAAAAATACGAAGGGATGGAAATCCTTTGTTTTTTTTAATGATTTTTATGTGGCTTCCGATTTCGCTTTATATGATAAATAAAAAAATTTAGATATCAAGGAAACGATTTGTGATTTCGGAGGCATTTTATAACAAGGTAAAAAAAAATCACATTTTTACTCCTGTTTTGCATAAAAAAGATTTCTTCTGCTACAAATCATACACTCAGTTACAGAATGAGCAAATTTAAAGAAAAATTTTGAAAATATTGTGAACTTGAGATTAATTCGTCATGACTAGAGCGTTCAATAGTGATTATTTAAAAGAGTGATTCAAAATATGCAGATCGTAATAGTATTACTAAAAAATAAATCAAAAGATTAAAAATTGTGTGGAAATACTATACTGTTGAAAATGGGATCAATAAAGCCACATATACAATAAAATCATCACAAATCCAGTGTTTCAAAAAGTGACTTCTTCAAAAAAATTTGTACAAACAATGAAACATTAGAAGAAATAAAGATTTTAAAAACCTCGTGAAAATTCTTGGCAATAACAAAAAATTGATCAATAAAACCCCGTGGTTGGTGAACTGTCAATAATCCAGCACGTGAAAAGATGATTTCGATTCTAGTTTCCTGTGTGTGATAATATAGCATTAAAAATCATTTAAAAGCTATTAAATTCCATGGAAATAATTGAAAATTTCGTTTTCGAAACTCGTTTTCGAAAAGGGAAATTAAATATTTTTTTAAAAACACCCAATGAAAAAAGCACCTTCAAGGGTTTTTCAAAAACTAAAATAAGCACCTTTAAGCACTTTTTAAAAACTCTAAGCACTATGCAATTAAATGTGAAAATTGGTTTATTTCAATGCACTATTCCTAATTTTTAAGACACTAAACCATATTTTTAAAAAAAATAAAGATTTTTGAAACTATGTGGAAAAGCGTAGCAAAAAATCAATGGAAAAGTGATTTAATTTAAGAAGATTGTCATTGAGTCACTGATTGAAAAGTCATTGGAATATAGATGCATTATTTCTGTTGGAAATATGATCGATAATTGTGTCAAATCAGCTGAATCTGTGCTCTTTGTTTGTTTCAGGTTAGGACACGGGATGACGTCATAAAAAATTCTTGAGTATTCTCCCACTATGCTAAAATCTGCTGCCTGAGGATACAGTGAGGGTAAAAGAGGGCCCATAACAGCGTCCATCTACTTTGTTCAGGTGCTACTGTGGACCGTACATCAAAGAAATTGTGATAATAATGGAAAATGTTTATCAAAAATATGTTTCGATTCAAGATTATTAATTAAAAGTATAAAACAATTAATGATTCAGTAAACACGTAAAAGCTTTAAATTAAAAAAAGTGAATAAATAAGAGACTCGTGTATTTCAGGTTTTAAAAAAAAATGGATTCATGTATGTAAAAAGAATCTTTTAACTTGGAAGACAAAGCATATATAAATCAAAATAGATTTCAATTGGAACAGGACGCATATATAAATCAAAATAAATTTACCTTTCTTCAGTTCCTTAAACCATACTTGCACAATAGTTTTATGGTGTTTTCGATGATGAATGAGCCACAAGGACAGAGTTTGTATACTTTGCTGTGAATTATTTAAATCTGTCAATTTCTTTTCCAATGCAGCATCAGTAAAACCAGCCATTCTAAAATATATAAAAACAATTACTATTCAGTTTGCTGAACACTAACAACCTGATCTTTGATCATTCAAGGTAATTTTAATTCCAACCAAAAATATTGGCTTTAACATTGAATGCTTTTATTACCTAAATTTAACCAGAGAATTCTTTCAATAGTCTGAATAAATTTCAATGCTTCTTTAAAAACAATTGTTTTAAATCATTCAGATTTTTTATTTTATTTTTATTATTACAGACTCTTTGCAACAGAGTTGGCAAGTTTTAGGACAGAATGGATTAATCCACGGTTTAAACCGTCCTGTCCAAAACCCCTTTGCCCAAAACAGTCTTAAACTGTCTAAAACCCTTTTTATTCAAATTATGTCACAATTTAAAAAAAAAAAAAAAATTATTGTGAAAGATAAAAAGATTTTGGAGCAAGAAACAAAATGAAGACAAGTTTTTGTTTTATTAAAAATGTTTATTATTATTTTTAATATTGCCTTATTTATCCTTACGCAAAAAAATAATTTTTCAGTATTAAAAGCATATTTATTCATGTTTAAAGGATTAGGTATTCACTTTTGTCGTTCAATGAATTGTGGAGCTTCAAAAGTTATAAATCTTTTCCTATTATATCATATTATTTTCCATTATCAAGTTAAAGCAAATTGTATAAAAAGTATCAAACATTTATTAATCTATGTAATTATTATGCGTACAATGGTTACACATATAGGACTTTTACCTTTTACCAATGTTCAAGTTTTTGCACACTTTAAGACAGTTTAGGTCAGTTTTATTCAGTTTAAGACAGTAAAACCCACGTGTCCTATCCAAAACCTGTTTGTGACGTCCAAAACCTCAACCCTGCTTTGCAAATTAAGCAAAATTCAAATTTCATTTTCGAAACAGTCTGAAGTTGTTGTTTTTTTCATTTCTGAATGAGGTTAACCACCATTTGCAAAAACAGCATTTAGTGTTTTTTTACTATTACAGAGTAATTTTCGTAGAATATTTATTTTCTTTGGCACCAAAAATTAAAAAAAAGACAAATAAATAAAAACTTTTTACATAATTTAAACTACAAATTAATATCTTTTTGTAGTTGAGGTTTTAATTCAATCATGCAACTTTGTTTCTGCAAATCAAGGACAAAGATTTGTGTTTGTGATACAAACCCGGAAAAAACATATGGGAGAATGATATGACACATCAATGAGACAAAACATAAATTTTTTCATATATTGCGTCAACTGATTTAGATGGGAAAAATTAAGCTAAATTTAGAAATAAAATATTCTTTTCTTCTATATTAATAGAAGGTGAAAATGAGCAGATAATATTGTTTTAAAATGAAATAGAAATTTTGATTTTAATTCTTTGTTGAAATATTATAAATAAGTCAACTAAATGCTTTTCTCCCTAATTATGTATATCTTTGAAGAAGAGATTCATATTATTAGTACTTTTCTATTGTGTAGGCACAAGAAGTTTCACATATTTTATCTATTTATTTTTTACGGAGTGCATTTTTAATAAGTATTGATTGTAGTATTAGCTAATTCCCCAAAGTGAAATGAGTCAAAATTAAAGAACGAGAGAGCAAATTTTTTTTTCATTGTAACCCTAGTTCTTATCTCTAAAAGACACAAAATGAAAACCCCCGAAAATTTTATGGGCCCCGTAGCAGATGTTTTATACACACACAAGAAAAGCTCGACACAAGAAACAAAAGCACCACACTTCACGACGACATGGACTATATTTATTAAAAATTGAGAAGTAAAAATGTAAATCTATTTCAACAGCGCCATCTATTGTTAAGTAACAAGGCAAGGCAAGCAGAATCGTGGTGACACGGTGACATTGCGACAGAACATTACAGAGTTCTTGCAGAAAGATTTTTTATGTGGAAAGCAAAAAAGTTTTTTTTTTTTTTTTGATCTGCAGAATCTCTTGAAAAGTTTTCTTTTCCTGCAGAACTTTTCGCCCCTTTCAGCAAAATTATTTTCAAAAAACGCCTTTCCCGCAAATCGGAGGTGGAGGAAGAACTTGTGATATGTATTTTTTAAAAAACTTTTCTTTGAGAATAAAAAAAATCCGCTATGACTAACTTGAGCTAGAATTGCAGATTGGTATTATAAAATGCAATTTCTAAATTGCAAAAGCTTTAAAAAAGTTAACTGTACAAATAAATTTTCTTAGAACAGGAGAATATATATTAGAAGTATTATTTTATATGCAGATTTAAAAAAATTCTTGTGCATTTATAATTGAAAAATATTATATACTGTTCTATTCTATGCATGAAGGCTTTTTTTTTGTAAACAGAAAATGCTTCTGTTACTTTAAATTAGTGACATATATATTTGCTACTATTAAAAATGCCTTTCAGAAAAGTATTAGTACTAGAGAGAATAGTCGCAGAAAGCTCAAAAAAACTATGCCATAGGGTATATGGGCAAAAAATCAATATCACGATATCAATTTATACACCATACATGCTTCGTATCTAACATAATTTTTTTCCAATAATATTTATAATAAAATTACCCACAAATGATGAACATCTCACCTTTATAGTAACTAATCTCAGTTCCTACAGGAATCACGATGGTAGATTTTTAAAATCTAGTGAAAACGAATCACAATGTACGATTTTTAAACCACGTGAATACAAATCGCAATGTGTAACTTTTAAATTAGGTAAATACAAAAATCAATGCTTGATATTCAAGTAATATGAATATGAATCGCGATATTAGCGGATTCCGGCACATTTTATATATTCAAAATGGTGAAAATCCGCCAAACCAAAGGAATCAATTGGCGTATTGGCAGAAGAATCGGCTGTATGTAAGTGTCTCATCAGCATGAATTAGTGAAAGTTTCAAAATTTGGATTTTAGATTAAGAAACTCTGTAAAAATTTTGTCGGATTACAAGTTTTTGATTAGCGAAAATCTGAGAACCAACAGTCTTGAGAAATGTGGAATTCCGCGATATTCCCAGAAAAATCACATGCCCTGCTTCTTAATTTTTTTCACCCGGAAGGATAATATGAAAAACCTGGAATTCCATGATACCTCCAGAATAGAATCAGCCCTGTAAAAGTCTCCGGTTTCAAATCCTTAACACACCCCATTGTTAAGGTAAGATGACTAACATAGCTCTCGGATAAAAAAGGAAAAGTTGGTTAACAAATTCTAGGATGATTCGGAAATAAAGGAGGTAGAGATTTTCAGACCGCAGCATTCAGGGAGTAAGAGGAAAAAGGACCCAGAAATACAGAAAAAGTGGGTCCTGAAGCGTAATGAATGGTTTGAACTTATAAGCACATTAAATAATTACTATTCACATTTATACATGATTAGTTTAGGTTAAATGCGGCATCAAATATTTTAGATTTAAAGATCAAATAATAGAACAACATTAAAATGCAATTCTAAGAAGTAAAAATTAAAGTTGTAGTAACAACAAACTTAAAGTTCATAAATAATTATAAAAACAATCAATGCAGAATATGAGTGATGTAACGTCGCTTCGGTCCTTAGAAACCACAGTCTAATGAAAACAATGATAAAAGATAAATTATCTGATAAATCCCAAGAAAATTATTTAATGTTAAATTCATTTATAAAAACATGAAAAGGTATAGATTGCATTTATAAAAAACAAATCACATCCTTTTAAAGGAACAAATTCCTTTTAGAACCATCAAGAGGTAGAATGCATTAAAGATTTCGTTCAGCGGAAACAGTTTGTTCTTAAGAAGAAGAAAAAAAATAATTTTTTAAAAAAGGTGTTGCAGAAGAAGTCAATTGTTTTTTCATTGATACATCTCATGAATAAATATTACAATATAATTTAAGACTAAAAAGTTTTAGAATTTCAAAAAGGAAAATATCTGCAGAACAAACAAGACTAAATAAGATACGTTAACGCCAGAGCCGGATTATACCTTTCGTAGGCCCTAGGCATAGCCGTTTTTGGGTCATCCCCTCCTTCTCCCACTCCTCCCCTCTTTTCAAAATATATGCTATGTTCTCCAGATTAAAATTGATAAAAAATTATTTGGGTTCAACAATGAATCAAGATCGTTTGGCATCGCTCGCACTTATGTCTATTGAATAAGACATTTTGCGTAGTTTGGAATTCAACAGCATAATGCAAGATTTCGTTGAATCCAAAAATCGCAAAAAAGTAATATATTAGATCATAAGATTCTGCAAAATAATTATATTTTTATTTGTATCTTCATAATTTTGTGCAAAATACACTTGTTGTTTTTAAAGCTATTTAGCTTTAAAAACAACAAGTGTTGTTGACAAAAATAATTTAAATTATTTTTGTCAACAAATTTTTTTCTCCCAAGTTTTTCATAGGCCCCTGAATTTCGTAAGCCCTAGGCACGTGCCTAGTGCGCCTATAGGTTAATCCGGCCCTGGTTAACACGCTTACTAAAATTTTAGCCACTTTTACACTGAGTCTCTAAAATTCAAATTAACAATTTAAATGCTTAGTTAACAAACATAGTTTTATCTCGAGAGTTTTGATGAGACAAATAGTAAGAGAACCAAACGGAAGAATGTAAAATTTTGGCATAATTATAAATTCAAACAATAAGTATTCAATAAAAAATTGAAGGAAAATGACAACAAGAAAAATGTAGATAAATTAATTTAGTGAAGACGATGTCATACCACGGGAGAAACTTTTCGTCACAAAAAAACTAATTTAAAATACAGAAAATGTGAGTTCAGACAAAACTAGGGAATTTAATACAGTATTGAAATTTAAAATACCAAAAAAAAACTTAAAATATCCAAATTAAAATCAGAAGATAACTTAGGATTATGCAATGGAGAAGTTCTCTTCCATAATTTGTTTGCAATTTGATACTTTGAAATTTTTTTTAGCCATTGAAACTTCATGGCTTTCCCTAGATTAGTCTGAACTGACTTTCGCTTGATTTTAAATTACTAACGGATGTGGAAGAGATTTAGAGAAGAAAAGTTTCTCCTGTGGTATGTCGTCCTCTTAAAATACAATAAGAAAAGTAATAAAAATACTAAAAATTTACGTGTTTCGATAGATTATCTTCTTTCCTGTTCAGCACGGCTATTTACTCATTAATGTTTATAAGAGAAAACAAAATTCACTTAGGCTACTTATTTCTGCTTCATTCAAATGTCACTAAAACTTTGGAAAATATTTTCACAACCCTACCAAGAGTTTCAAGAGTCCAAGAAAGTTGTAGTATTTGTTAATTTCACAGTCTGGCAACACTAAAATGTTGCTTGGCAACACTAAACGTACGAGTAAAATGTTGTCTCATAAGTTTCGGTTTGTGTTAGCCGTTTGTTAATGGTAACACTTGTAGGTAAGTATGTGAAATAAACAGTTCTTTGAAAGAAATTAAATAATTATAAAGTTTTTAAACCTATTATAAATGAAAGATTAAAATGAATATTCTTCTTACCTTCAATGGATCTATTAAGCTTTACATAAAGGGAATTTCCCTTGTTTTTATTATACCAGTTCTTGCAGAGAAATCTTTTCTAGAGAAATGTATATTATCAGTGTTTTCATTACAGAAAAAAAAATGGGAGAGAATTTCTCACCCTTTCTCGAAAACAGGGTGAGGTTTCAAAAAGTTAAGTGAGATTTCTAAAAATTAAAAAAACATGAGTAGACTTGGGAAAAAATTATTTCTTTAATTATAATACATTTTTAACATCTTCTAATTGAATATTTTTGCTGCATCATTTGCTGCTACTTGGAAAATGTTCAATATCTACTTTTTCATCAGCTATTACATTTATTTGACTGAAAAATATCCGTATTTGTTTCGATTTGACCGTTTCTTCAGACATTAGTTTCATTTTCATTTGTCCGCTACGGAGTAGAAGATGCTGCCTTAACAAGGTATTTGTCCATCTTACTTTCATGCACAAAAAATGTAAACGTCTTCATGAATAAATCTAACCTACGGTGAACACGTGGCTGCAGAGAAAGGGGTTCTGCTGTTCGCACCGGTTCTGAACAATACTGGTAAATAGGGAAGCTACATAACTAGGACCGATGTTCAAAATAATGAAATATCAAGGAAGAAAAGTGAAACAGATTTTATTAAAAATGGCAAAAGACGAAATTTTTTCCAAAATTCGCGCATTTTGAAATTGATTAATAGAGTGCGCGAACTTCTCGCGTTTATCATTTCTTATTGTGAGAGAAGGAAAAAATATGCGAGATTCTCGCGTTCTCGCTCTGTAATGAAAACACTGAAATTATATTCTAATTTTAATCTAAAATCATAATTTTTTTAAAGTGAGTTTTAGTGATTGATGCTTTAATCCTCTTAGTGAATAAAATTTTTATTTTAATAAGTATACCTAACTTTTTACGTCTTATCTCTTTTCAAAAGAAATTTTTTAGCCTCTACATTCACGAGACAAGATTATATAATGTGTGCTACTGCTGTATTATTCTAAATTATAAAATTGTTTGACTTATTTATACTTTTATTTATTTTTATATCTATTGATAATAATTATAAGAATCATTTATTGTATTAATTAAAATAAATGCTTAGTTTTGTAAATAGAATAAATATTTTTGTGACTGTTTTCTTCATGTGCTGTTTAAATAAATAAGTGAATTCTTAAAAAAGTTTGAAAAATAAAGAGATAATTATTTTACGTTGTATAATTATAATATTTTGGAATTTAATTATAATGTATAAGAATATAATGTTCCCTCTAACAAGCACTGGCGGAGCAAGTAGGTAACTAACGGCGAATGTTCCTACGTTTGCATTAGCATGCATACATCACTTCGGTCTGAAAACTTACCTCTTTCTCTCCAGTGGCTTTTTCAGAGTGGGGCTCCCCTTAGAGCTCCCCATAACCAGCTTGTGGGGGTGGGTGATCCTTTTTTCCTAATATATAAGATTTTTCTCTTGTTTTTATTAGTTTCTAAACTGTAAAAAAGTTAATTGACCTTTTTTTTATATAATAAGAGACATTTTTGAATTCTTAGTGGAAAATAGTATAATATATAAATTTATAATTTTTCAATGTACAACTTTAATATAAGGAATAAGAGAAACTCATCTGCATCCAGTGGTTTAGTAAGGCAGAAACAAAGTTTTTTTTGATGGGGTTATTCTTTAAAGCTGTTTCTAATAGGAAATACAATTTGAAAAATATTTTGGTTTATAAAAATATTTTTTCTGAATCATTATAAAAGGATATTTTTTCAATCATTTTTAATATATCAGAAGAAAAAAAATTTCCAAAAGATTTAAGGTGCTCCAAAATTTAATTTTGTTGCTGCAAACCCTTATTTCTGGGGACAAGAAATAGTTCTACCTTGTCACCACCGTGGGTCCAAGTGAATGTCAAGAAGAATTCATACTATTGACAAATTATAGGCTTATTATGTCATGTATTTGGTTTGACAGTTGGTTCTACGATCTGTGCGAGATTCTTTTAAAAATTGGTATTTAGTAAATTTGATGATTTTTCTACCTGGTTTTGTTTTCTAAATGCAAGTAAAGGATTTCAACCAATTAAAATTAAATTTAAAAAATTTTTATTTTAAATAATGTATGAAACCTTTGAAATAATATAATAAAGACATCTTTAGACTTTATATTTAAGGAATAACTTACTCATTTCATGTATTACTCATTTCATTCATTTACATTCTTTTAGCCTGTTTGTAGAAAAACTCCCATCTACCACTGTGCAATTGTTTCTGTCCATTGTACAAAAGTCTTGTTTGAAAAAAAAAATTATTCATATGTTATATGGGTTTGATTTTTCCTTGTAATAGTTACTGAAGTGTGAAAACAAAATTTTAAAACTTGAATTATTTTTGAAAATGTTGTTAGATATTTACAAAATAAATAAAAGTTTTTTAAAAAATGATCTATTGCAGGACCATTTTCAGTTGCGCCATTAAAATATAGCGATGGCAACTAACGAAGATCCAGATCATGCTAATAAGAAACTACGCACCACCGAAGAACGAAATGACTCAGAATCATTCCTTGCTCGTGAATATCAGGTAGGCCTGTTTTTTTATGGAGTGGTGGCAGCTGTTCATGTGAAAGACAGAAACTGTGTAGATATTCTATGTTATTCTGATACTTAAAAAAATGAAATAATTCTTAGCAATGTGCCTTTTAAATGACAAAATTCATTTGCTATCAATAATAATAATTCTAACAATATTTTTCTGTTTTGAAGTTTTAGACTTTTAAAAAAAAAATATTAATAATATTTTATGCTTTTATTTATTTCTTTTATCCATTTATTACCTATGGGCAAAAAATGGGTCTTAGTTTGGATTTGATGGCGGCCACACACTTTTCAACTGTGTTTAAGACTAATAGTAAACAGTGTGCATGTGTTGCTATGGCGACCCCTGCTGTTATTCTTTTTCTTTTCACTCGCTGGCATTTTTAATGTATTTACATAATATTACTTTAAAGCAGGGTTGGAGTTTTTGCCGGCAAAAAGGGGTTTTTGCCAGGACAGTGGCAAAAACCTGGTAAAAACCGGTAAAAACCGGCAAAATCCAAATTATCTAAATTGCTGATTAAATATTATTACAAAATACTTGAAACAAATTTAAATCAATCATAAGGAATAATAATTTTGATACATTACATGAAAAAATTATTTTTAACATATTAATAATTAATATAAGGGTAATCATTTTTAAAAAATTGAAAGTTTTTGATCTCTTTTCATTTTAGAATCCTAAAATAAATGCTTTTTTACAAATAAATATTATTATATGTATAATATTATTATTTATTATAAAAAATTATTATTTGTACAATAATTAACTACACATGTTGATAAATATTTTATGCTTTAAATTATAGTTATATTAATTTAAAATAAGTTCATTTCACTGGAAAAAAGAGAATAATCACAAATTTTCCAATCAATAATGTTTTAAACTACTAAAATGATATATTATTACATTATCATTTAATTATGATTTAATAATAATTTTGTTAATTTTTCTGTAATTATTTATATTCATAGTATATATTTCAATTTTAGGAATAATTGTGTACAAAAATGTGTTTTTGTCTTCTTATCTAGGAGAATATAGGTTTTTGCCAATTTGCTTGGCAAAAACCTGTTTTTGCCAGGACGGTTTTTACCGGTATTTACCATGGTTTTTTCCACCTGCGGCAAAATCTTGCCAACCCTGCTTTAAAGTATTTCTATATTCTTTTTATTATTAACGTAAAATTACTGGCTTGACGTTGATTTCAATATAAATATGAATGCTGAAGAATTTAGTCATGTCTTGAAACGTGTACATAGGCAGGATTCGAAAACCAATTCGAAGACAAACATCTATAGAGACAGTTTTTGCGACCCATGATTTGAAATGTTGTGTTGTTTAATGGAGTCAATTGAGTAAAAAAAAGCATTTGACCAATGGGTAACCAGTGATCGTAATATGGTGACCATAACTTTTTTTAAAATTTATTCTTTTTTATTGTGTTTAATATTTTCAGCCCATCACTAACTTACCTCCGAAATTAAATAATTTTTCATACAATATATAGGTAATTAAATTTTTATATGAGCAATTTTTAAAAGCAATTAAATAATTACAATTGTGAATAAAAAAAAAAGTCTTTTTGGAAACTATGAAACTAAATCAATAGAATATTTAAGCTTTGAACCTAGATGAAAGTGCTTGCATTTTACAGGGTTCATTCTAAGCGGGGTTTACGGGGCGGCCCGCCCCGTATGCCCTTTTGATATAAAATATCCGCCCTATTGCCCTTTACTCCTTTTATCCCGCCCTGATATAATTAAATGCGCCCTGTTTTGTCCCCTCCAAAAAGATACCACCTTCGTGTAAGAAAGGATTTTTTTTTGTCCTGTCCCCCCCCCCCCGCTTAGTGATACTTTTCTTGAAATCAACTTGTCTTCCCTCTAGCTCAAAAGCTATGGGTAAATGAGATTCCAAAACGCCCCCCCCCCCCTCTTTACTATTTCCTCTTGAAGTTAGTAGTTTAAATAAAAGATCTTCCAAGAAGTTCCTCAGGGAATGCAACCCATCCTGCAGCTGTGTGGGTTCCTATTTTCCCTTTTTAGAAAAATTTCTTTTTCTTAGAAATGGACGTATTGCTTATTTTAAGAAACCATACCGCTATGGTGATGGTCAGTAGGCCTGGCAAGAGTTTTCCTGGAAAGAATTTTTTAAGGAAAAAATCTTGTTCACAAAGCCTGTAGACAATTTTTATTTTAGGGGTCAGACTAGGTCATATAGATAAAAGATACATTCTCATGTATCTTCTGGACCCTCCACCCCCCTCTGCCCAGCTTTATTCTTTTGAAGGAAGAAAGAAATTTTTACTTTTGATTTCAAAAGTGAAGGGACTTAGACAATTAACTACGAAATAAAAAAGCTTTTTTATCCAAAAAAAAAAAATTCTAATTTTAAAATAAACTTTTTTTTTACAATGACGCAATACAATTCTTACAATAATAAGTTTCAAGTTATGTTTCATTACAAGTTATTTTAAGAATTTATATTAACATACAATAATTTTTATTCCGTTTTTTTTCTTTTTAAATATTTTTCTCATTCTTCGTTGGCACGCTGCCAGGAGTATAAACAGTATAAACATATCCGTTTTTTTAAATTTTTTTTTTTACTCTTTTAAAATATTGTTTAGCGCTATAAAACTTCAAATTTTTTTCGTTTTCATTTGAATTTGTCCTAGCAGTCGGATCTTTTTATTAATTTGTTTATTTATATTATTACTAGTGTGTGCAAAGGTATGACTGCTCCTCATAAAAGTTGAATCAAGCACACAATTTATTTGCAGATGAAGCATACTTAATTCAATTAATCGCTTTTTTCCCTCCCTTTCTTTCCTTACTTATTATTTTGTTCGACTGTTCATCCTAATTGATACTAAATAAGCTAATTCGAATAGGAAACGTTTTCTTACATTTAGAATTTTTTCTAAATTTTTTACTCATAACTGAACAGACATTACGAGTGATGTAATTATATCAGTAAATTTAAATACGTAACTTTCCTTTATTTATTAGTATTAAATTTATTTATAGCTGTATGCTTGTTCCTCAAAAATATTAAAAAAGGAAATTTATTTGAAGATACAACATGTGTTATTCGCAATTTTTTTTTCTTTTTCTGAATGATCGCAATGCAGCTTTAATTTGACCGCCCATTTTAAATAGAACTAAATAAATTGATAAATTAAGAAATGGTTTTCTTTCTTTAATAGTAACTAGTTTATTTGACGATATTTTTCAAATGAGGTGTTTGATTCGACACTATCACAATTACCAAGCCAATCAATAACTCTATGTTGCATTTTCCATATATTTAAATATGACACTTCTATATTGTTACTTAAATTATTTTTTTCTCGTTATTATAGAAATTGGTCTTTATTTTTGCGCTTATTGCAATTTCGGCTATGATCTATATCACATACCATGATGATTTGACAATGCATTGTAATATTAGATAGATTAATTTAAGTACCAAACTTTTTTCATTTAATATTTTTCAGCTTTTTATTTATTTATTAATTTATTTTTAATATCAATGTTATCGCTTTGCTAACTCTGCGTTTGCAAGATCGTGCGTCGTAAATATTGTAAATTGAATTTTTTTGAATATAATGAATATTTCGATTCTTCTTAAAACTTAAAATGTTCATTTAAATACAATAAAAAGTGCTGCGGTCACAAATGAATCTTTTTTAATAACTTATTTATTTGCTTTATAATAATTTGTAATTGTTTTATTTTATATCTCTTAATCACAGGGTCCGTACGCGCCAGACTTGATAAGTCATGGAATTGTCACCGAAAAACGTAATTTTACTTGTAACGTACTTGCACGTTTTTGATAACGTAATTTGCGACATTTCCCCTTTCGAAATTGAAAATTAAGAAGGAAAAAAAGTTTTTCCACACCTATCTTTATTAGGTGCATCCATACCCAGATAAAAAAAATCTGAATTGGCAAAATCAGTGGTAAGTCTCGCACTCAGGGAGCGTCGCCTTTAGGCAGGGCATAATTAGTACAGTGACAGTGATTTATAATAGAGAGTCACTTAGGCTGTTCCATGGTCATTCAATGGTACTAAGAAAATTGAACAGTGCGAGCGTTAGTTTCCTACACTTCAGATAAGTTATATATTACTTTTTTTTTTTTTTTATATAGTATTACTTTTTGTGCTGATTTAGTATTTATCATGAAAGCAATTTTTTTTTTAGTTATTTATTATTAATTTTGTTTCTTTAACATCTTAATTTATACTTCTTTTTTTATCTATCTATCCATCTTATTTATAATAATTGTTCTTTTTAACAGAAAATCTTGACTAAATGCATTTCTATTATTTTTTTCCGGGTTTTTTTCTCCTTTTCTTCTTGCAAAAGTTCATGAACTGATGAAGTACGATTTTACTTCGATTCAATGCAGATTATTAGGTAGTATTTTTATTAAATTAAATTTTTTTAGAATGACTTAGTTTTTGAGAAGTTTTTTATTTATTAGTTTGTTTATTTTTTATTAGTAATTTCTCCGTTTATTTTTCGTTGTCTTGCATCTTTGTTTCATATTTTAGGATAATTTATTTTATTTTTTAGCAGACTAAAATATGCGATTTTATCCTCTATTATTTTGCTTGTACTTTGATTTGTTAGTTTCTTTTTAGGGTGGTTTGATATTAAAAATATGCCTTTTTTAATGTTTTTATTTTACATAATTTATTTTTATTGTAACACTTTATTACAATCTTATTTTCCTATAATTGATATTTTAATTGATGCTCATGTATTGGATATTTTAACTGTTTATTGCGTTTTTGTGTTAAAAAACAACGGTAGCGTTTCTAGCTTTCGGTAGCGTTTTTGTGTTCAAAAATGTTCTTACATTAATTTGGATTTATTTTGATTTCACACAGATTATTTATTTGTATTATTTTTTTAAACAACTTCGTAACTATAAAAAAGTTTATTTTCTATTATTTTTTTATTGTTGCTCTGTAAATTCCTTTAGTCTTATTTACCCTTTCCTTGCAATTATCATAGGGGTGCACAACTTGCGGCCCGCCTACTACTGAAGTGCGGCCCACGAGAGCTACTGATCACAATAAAAAATTTTAATCGCACTTTTGAGTCATCGCGTTTTGACACGTTCAATTTTAATAAATTCTATAGTAAACATATGTTTAACGCGCTTTCTTTAATTGGAATTCATCGTAAATATAAATTATTTTGTTAAACACTTATTTCCACTTTGTAGCGTGATTTCGAAAATCCTGAATTTTTTATTAATTTCAATAAATGCTTTTTGGTGCAATTTATTTGTGACAATTTCATCTTAAATCTAAGTAATTTTTTTCCTTCTTTTTTTTGCTATTCTTTCTTCTTTTAAGCTATTTTTTTCTGTAGTTATTGCTATGCATTCCCACGTACTATAAAAAATTCCTGTAATTTTATTACGACATGCGAATTTTAAATCGCACATTCGACAAACTTTATTCTTGCTGAGTTCAGCATAAATTTAAGTAATTATTATTATTTATTTATTTTTTGAATTGCCATACTTTTCCACGTGATTTTGTAACTACGATGTTATTACAACACGCAAAAAGGAATTCCTTTCTTTGTTTTTTTTTTTTTTTTTTTTAAAGAAAAGTTTATTAATAACGTTCATTGAAAAAAATGCTGTGTCATAATAAAAATGCCTATAAAAAGAAAAGTTAATGAAAAAGAAAAACAGAAAAAGCAAATCGTTCTTAGTTCCTAAAACAAAACTTTAACACTGAAAATCAGTTTTCTATGTTTCCAGTTATTTATATTACAGTACAGGGAAAGAGTGATAATAAATTAATAGTATGAGACGTTCTGTTAAAATGCTGCGTTATAATAAAAGCAGCAGAATAAGTCAAGAAAAAAGAATTAAGTCAACAGAAATGCTCTGAAGCAGAATAGAAAAAAAGCAAAAATGAAAAAGAAAAAAAAATTCTTTCTCAGTTCTCAGAATTAGAAGTATCAAAAATTACGAAATAGATTTGTCTGATTGAAAAAAATTTAAAAAAAAAAAAAAAAACAAAAGAAAAAAAGCAGTAATTCAAAAACTTGTGGTTCAGAATAAAGTAATCTAGTTTTCCAACTTTCTTTTTTCTCTTTGTCTTCTAGAAGATAAATTTGCAAGCCATGTGCAGAAACATGGATTTTAAAATTTTAGAAATTTATGTTATAATATAATAATTCTTATAATAAACAATACTATAATATAGTCAAAATACAATTTTATATTATTTTTTATCATATCTATACAAATTCAAAAGAAGAAAAAAAACTTAGAAAAATAAATTTTTAAAAAAATATTCTGAGGAATATTTGACTACTCATTTAACCAACTGAATTTTTGACTAAAGTGCTAAATGCTCATTAAATCCCTAATTTAAATGCAATATTACAGCAACCTGAGAAATTCAAAAGTGGTGGAAAATGTGAATTTTTAAACTGCCCACTGTTTGTTGCTTAAGTAATCATTTTCGATTAAAAAAAAAGATAACGTTTACTATATAAAAAATCTAAGAATTAATAAAATGAAATAATGAAGTACATTACTAAATAAGTATTGAATTTTATTTTGAACTATAAGTTTTATTTTAGGTTTTTGTAGAAAACTTATAAGTTTTCTTCAATTAAAATATTTAATTTGAATTTATATTACTTAATTCTATATTAATTTTTTTCTTACTTTCATTTTGCGAGCTTTGAAGTTTTTTTTAATTAGAATTTATCTTTAAAATGAATTTTTGTATTGCGTAATATGATAAAAATGGCATTTTTTCTTTTTTTAAAAGTATAAGTTTTTTTTATTTTCAAATGAATTCTAATAATTGAACGACTTTAATTTTCAACAAATATATTACTAGGTTTATTAATAAAAAAAAAACTAGAACACTAATGTTAAAAGAAATATTACTACATTTGCCATTAACGTGTCGAAATACATGTGCGGCCCTTCGTTAGTCAACCTGCTGTGCAAGTGGCCCTTTACTCAAAAAGGTTGTGCCCCCCTAAATTATCAGATCTTATATATACTGTATAAGTTAAAGATGAATGTGAAGTTAAAGTTTGATATTATTGCTGCGACTGAATTCAAGTATAAAACTTCCAGTATGTTTTATTTAAAATGACTGGAAGTATAAATTTTATTTTGCAATTTTTTTTGTAAATATTGTTTTTTATGTATATACTTCAGAACTTCGTTTTCAACAGTTAAGCTTAAAAACGCAGTTTATTTTATTTGTTTATAAGGGAGAGCCAGATACATAATAAGTTTATTTTCAAGATTAATATTCATATTTTATCTGAAAATATTTATTCTAATCATCAACTCGAGAAAGAAAGACATATCTGAAAAATTTCAGTTGTTTCCCCGGGTCTTTCAAAGGTATGTGTAAAGTTTTAAATATATTTTTAGTGAACTAAGAAATATTAAGATAAAGGAAAAAAACCTCGTTTTAATTTTTTTTTAAATTTTTCAGTTCAAACTGTAGCCTTTTTTTCTTAGAAAATTGTAGTTATGTACACTGGTTATCATAAATTAAGGAAAATTCACAAAAATCGCGATAACTCAAGAAATTACACATGGAATTTTATGAAACTTACCCACAATATACAACACATAGTAAGGTATTAAACAACATAAAAAGAAATTATCAGACATTAATAGTAGTATAGAAATTAGCACATGTATAAAATAAACAAATTGGAAGTATCGGTTTGCAATAGAAAAAGTACCTTTAATATGGAATATGATTGCCTCTAGAAGCAATACAGCACAAACAGCGATGTGTGATGCTTTCAATTATGCGGTCTATCAGTTCAATAGGAAGTGAGAGCCATTGCTCTTGTAAAGCAGTTGCAAGCGTGGCAAGGGTCTGAGGGGGCGGATTGATGGCAGATACACGCCTCCCTAGAGCATCCCAAACGTGCTCGATAGGATTCAAGTCCGGGGATCGAGCTGGCCACTCCATGCGAGTAATTGTTTCCTGTTGAAGATAATCATCAACAATGCGAGCTCTGTGTGGTCTTGCATTATCGTCCTGTAACAGGAAGCAATCACCAATTGCCCCGGCATATGGGCACACATAAGCATCAAGGATGTTGTCTCGATAAACCTGAGCATTCACGGTTCCCCTTGGAAAGACATGGAGGTATGTGCGCCCTCCTAAGGATATGCCTCCCCAAACACAGACACTGCCTCTTCCGTATGCATCTCTTTCACGGATGTTTGATGGATGATAACGGGTCCCAGGTTCTCTCCATATCAAATAACGTCTACTGTCACTTTCTAGACTAAACCTGGACTCATCCGTAAAGAGAACAGGCCTCCATTGATCTGACGTCCAGTGGACATGTTGTCGGGCCCACTGCAAACGGTCTCTCCTATGGCGTGATGTGAGCGGCACGCAAATGGCTGGTCGTCTCGCATACAGACCACCTTCGTGGAGCCTTCTGCGCACAGTTGACGTTGACACCAACCTTCCGGTGGCTGCAGCAAGAGAGGATCTAAGATGTGTCGGAGTAGCGGTTCTATTCCTGCGTGCACTTAATGTCAAATATCGGTCATCGGCACTGGTCGTAACAGTTGGCCGTCCTTGACTGAACCTCCTAGATGCCGAATCTGTGGTTTGAAATTGCCTCCAAAGTCTATGGACCACAGATGGACTCACAGTTAGCCATCTGGCCACTTCTGATTGACTCTGCCCTGCCTCTAGTCTCCCGATGGCTCTCCATCGTAGTTCTTCAGGCAAATGATGCCTAGAGGTCATTATTACGAATTGGCTATCTCAGATTTTCAATGTCGCAATCACAGTAAAATTTGTGTGCTTTCTCTCAAACTTGGACTTTTATGCTCCAGGCAGATGACGTAAGCCGAGTGCAGCGCCACTAATTTGCATATTGCAATTTTACTCAGCTACTCTTAGTGGACAACATATGCAAATTTTGCACGGTTTGGCTTACTTTTGAAAGAGTTATCACTATTTTTGTGATTTTTCCTTAATTTATGATAACCAGTGTATTTGATAATTATAATTGTGATTAGTGATAAAAGTAAACTTATATATAATTATTCATTTTAACTATGCAAAGAAGGCTAAGATATCTGCCCTTTTTCTAAAATACAATGTTCTTTTTTAAACTTGCTCTTTTTTTTAAAAGTATAGTGCCCTTTTCAATTTTTAGCACCCTGCCCTTTTTTTAGTCTAGAATGAACCCTGCATTTTATATTGTATTGTAAACTTAATTTGTTTAAATATTGTTTCAGTTAAAAGTGTTGTTGTTTTTTTCTTGAATTTTATCCCACCTTTTTTTCTATATTTTATATTATTGTGATATAATCAGGTAGTATGACAAAATAAAAATTTATATTCAAAAATTATTTTGAGAGTTAATAACTGTTAAACTTAAAATTACCTTATTAGAGCATTGTGTTATATAAAGTAAAAAATGCCATGTCTATGGCTGGTTAAAATGCAACAATGGAGTTAAAATTTGCCCTGCTGAAACAGTAATTTTTATTTCGAATTTTATTGTGAACTTTGTTTCAAAATTTCAATTTACACTTTAGATATTGCAATACTAATTGCCTTTTCATAAATTTCTTTTTCTTCTTCTTTTTTTGCTTTGAATAATGATTACTGATTCTACATGTGCACAAAATCTGCTATCATGTTTTAAAAATGAGTTGTTTTATGACATAAATAACATTGTTGGATGTATTTAGATTGAAATATTGGAGGAAGCAATGAGAAAAAATACGATTGCTTGTTTGGGTACAGGAACTGGAAAGACATTCATCGCAGTCTTATTAATTAGAGAGAATGCAAATGAAGTCAGAATACCTTTTGAAGAAGGAGGGAAACGAATATTTTTTCTTGTTCCTACAGGTAAAGACATTTTTTGTTGTTAAAAATTCTGTTACAATTTCATGCAAATTTTTTGCTTAAAATGTGTCTTTTTTTTGTTTTAAGACTGTTTTTATAAAATTTTATATTCAATGCCTTTTTGCTAATAAAGAAAAATTAAATTTTATACTTCACCTAATGTAAGAAAAAAAAACTTGTAATCAATCAATAACTTTTTCTTATCCAATCAATAACTTCTTTTTATGGTAAAATGACTGGAATTGCTCTGAAAGAATGTAATGCATTTTAAATAAATATTGATGCAATCATATTGCATCCACTGGTAAACAATAAACATAATGTGATATCGCATAAGTAAAATAAATATTTTGCTCTTTTAATGCTTTACAATTTGCATTAAGTGCACTTTTAAGCGAATTACTTTTTACATCTGTAAGACAATTTCTTCAGTGACACACTTTTTTTTAATTATAATTTCAATCTCCTGAAAAAGCAGGAGTTAGAATGACCATGAAATGAAAATTGATTTTACATGTAATAAACAAGATAATTCTGAGGTGTTTTTTTTTTTTAATCTTTTTTTTAAAGAAATCAGGTAGTTTTATTTTCATATAATGTTTTATATCATTTTCAATAACCAAAGAAATTATCAGTGTGGATAAATTGAAATTTTAAATATTTTTGCTTATAACTTATCTCATTTAATAGGTTATGATTTTCTACACCAAATTTTTGAATATAACTGCTAACACCAAAACCAAATAAAACTGTCAATTTTCAAAACTTGCCAACCATAGGAAGTATTATCAGACAGAAAGTTCAGCTAGATCATCATACAAAGAGTTTCTTATTGAAATATTACTTTGTCATGTGACACCTTCTTGTGATAAGAAATTTTATTTTTAATAATTGGTAATACAAAGCCTTTGTCATTTTTAATAATAATACAAAACTTCATTAGTAAAAAAAAATTTTTAATTATATCTTGAGTGAAAATCTTTCTTGTACTAACTAATAAACAAACTCTTTTAGAAAAATGCAAAATCATCTTTTTGAAACATTATTTGTTAATAGGTAAAGACAATAAAAAAAAATTACTAGTGTAGGTATTGTCATTTTCACCTTAAGCACCCATATACAGTCTGTTCAAACTTAAAAATTGTATTTATTACCTTCCTATAATATAAAAGGTTAAAATAAAATTAAATAAAACTTTATTTCTACAGTTCCTCTTGTCAATCAGCAGAAATTAGTGATATCCAAACATACTGATCTGAAGGTGAAAGGTTTTTTTGGTGAAATGCAAGTGGACAGCTGGAGTATCGACGACTGGCGGAAGGAATTCATCGCCTCCGAAGTATTAGTGATGACAGCCGAAATATTCAGGATAATCCTCGACCACGCCTTCATTTCTCCCAAGCAAATACAGCTCCTAATATTTGACGAGTGTCACAGAGCACAAAAAGACCACCCTTACAGGCAGGCTATGAAGTACTTGCACGACAAGCAGGATGAACTGCCTAGAATTTTTGGTCTCAGTGCTTCTCTGCTGAATGGAAAGTGCAAACCTACTCAGTTGGAAAAACGACTGAAGGAGCTGGAGGCCACTATGTTGTGCGGCATCACGACTGCCAGCGACATCGCAGAGCTGCAGAAGTACGGAACAGATCCCGACGAGTATGTTGTGTATTTTTCCAGCTACGTAGAAACTGCCGCCAATCTTATGAACCAGATAGAGAAAGTTACCGCAAACTTGAAAAACGATAAGGCCGTTTCCGAATCACAGTTGACTTTCGAGAGCCCGCTGCTGTTGGACGAATTCGACGTCATTTTCTTCGATAAACCAGTAAAGTGTTTGAACTCTTTGCGCGAGACTCTGAAGGTGTTGGGCCCTTGGTGTACTTATAAAGCGGCTGAAATATATTTGCGAGAAATTAAATCGCTACTACAACGTCCCTTTTCTGACAAGTACAAGGACAGTTTAGAAATTGTTTATGAATTTTTAGGATACGTGATGTCTCAATGTTTAATTTTGAATGGGAACACATTAGAAATTCGTGAGGCGTTCCTTCCTGATAAACTGAAAAGACTTCTACAAATATTTGTGGCAGCAAGGAACTGTGAAAGAATTTCAAATCCTGCCGTGGATAATGTCGAAGTAGATTATGATTTTCTACATTTACTCAAATCACCGAAGAGGATAAAAAGCAAGGTTCAAATTTCGTCCATAATTTTTGTCAAACTACGAATAACAGCGTACGTTTTATGCGAATGGTTGAAAGAAATAAAAACAGCACACCCAGATCTCGACTTTTTAAAACCCGATTTTATTGTGGGCCACGGTAGCTTGGGTCTCACTGAAACAGCTATGTCGGAAAAACTGCAGAGAAAGAAAGTGCGTGCCTTTAGAAATGAGGATTGCAATGTTTTGGTGGCAACATGTGTTCTCGAAGAAGGAATGGACATAAGGCAGTGTAATGTCGTCGTCCGGTTTGATCTGCCTCCTGAGTTCCGATCGTACGTGCAGTCGAAAGGACGTGCGAGAGCGAAAAACTCCATTTATGTTTTGATGGTTGAAGATGGACTGGAAAGCTCTAAATTTCTTCAAGACGTGTGCAATTTCAAAACTATTGAAAAGGTAAAAAAAAAAAAAAACATTCTTTTTTATTTTTCCCTACTTTATGTTTTTGGAAAAGAAATGCTCTGTGAAATTTAGATTATAAATTTTTTTTATTTTTTTCTCAGATTTGGTTCTAAAACAAAGTTTTATCAATTCAGAAATCCACTGTACATACAATTTTCACAATTCGTTTCAAATATATCCTATCTTAAGATAATATTTCAGTGCAGGTTTTTGTTTCATAATAACTTGTTTGCGTGAGTAGCTGTCTCATGATAACCTTATTCATGTGTTTTTGATGTTATTTACTCCATGTGTGATTTGTCTCATAGAACTTTGTTATTATAAGATTCTGTCAAACAATACTTTGTCTTGGTAAGACTCTTTTTCATGATGCTTTATTCTTCTAAGATCTGTTCCCATAATATTTGGCGAGAAATTCACACGGTTTGCTTTGATTTTTAATACTTAAAACAATATATATATATATATGAATACTGCAAATGTAACAAATAGTGATTTCGAAGAAAAAGGTATATTTATTTAGAGAAAGTACGTTTTTGTCTCCAATATTGTAACTTAAAATGGTGTCTACGCTAATAAGCATATTTGAGGTTGCTCCTACGAATCGTTAGTTCAAAAGTTATTCAAGGTAGTCTGTGTTTTTTTTTTTTTTTTTGGTCTACTGTGCATATAGATATATATATATATTCGGCTTATTTTTAAAAATGTCATTTATCAAAAGGGTTGTCTGTTATAGTGATTTATTAGCTGTTAATAATTTGAAGTTGAAAATATTTTTGAAATGTTGGCATAAACTTTATGTACTGTAAAACTTTCAAAAATGATTTTAACTTTTTAGGTTTTTTTTTAATGAATATGGGGTAGCTATGCATTTCTTTTTTCACCTATTAAATATTCAACTAATTATGAAATAAAATTTCTGTAAGTATCTTCTTAAAAAAATCTAATTTTAATTTAGATGGATTTCATTGTATGTTTCTACTGCTCTTTGTTTTAATTATTATTAGAGACTATGATAAAGCACTTTTTCTTCAATTACGACAGAATTTGTTTCTCTTAAAGCTGCTCCTGTCCAGATGTTACAAACGTAGTCTACCTAGTGAAGAGGATATTTCAGAAGTCATGGCAGACAATATAATTGCACCTTATATGCCTTATGGAGTGAGCGGTCCTCGAATCACTATGACCTCTGCTGTCTCTTTGATTAACAGGTGATGTATATTTTGTATCCTGTTGTTAGTATTTAACAGAAATTTAGCTGGATAATTTCTTTTACTGTGTTACACATAAATAAAAACAGGTTGATTTTTATCTTTATTTTATAACCATCATTGAACACCAGACCCAATTTTTAGGTTTACGACTACTAATATTAAACTCCATAGTCTTGTAATTTTGAACCCAATGCAAAAGACAAGAGAACTCCTGGATCAAGTATTGGGAGATTTTACCTTCGTGGAGGACTTTTTGATGGAATCTCTATCCCTTGAGCCATCACGGCTCACCTTAAGTTTCGATACATAACGTCAGAAGATAGAAGCCCTTCAATTCACCCGTCAGCAGAGAGATATAATTGTTCAAGCGCAAATCATGATTTATGCCATACATATCTAGCCTTTATTTCTAATTATTTAAAACAGCCAAGCAATTTGTTGTCAGGGGCCCTATTACCAGCTTCACGGAATCTGATTCCGATCGAAATGAAACTCTCGTGACGTCATAAATCCGTGAATGTCAATTAGGCCCAATTACGAGCTCTTGATTCCGATCGGAACTAAATTCCGATGCGAAATAATTACGAATCCGATTCCAGCAGGTTTAGAGCAAGCGAAATCTAGATTCTGATAGGAGTTTGTTTATTTTAGTGATCAAAATGGCGCTATTTTCTGTCATTACTACCAATTAAAGCCAATCTGAAAAGCATTTTTCTAGTTTTTCTTAGCGTGTAACACAAAATTTGAAAATTAAACTTCATCTAAAATAGGGTATTTTTATAACTTTCATAAAAATTATTGCATTTCAATACTTAAATTGCGGCTTATTTTGTTTTACGGATTGAGTTAAAAAGAAGAGCTTTTCATTATACTCAGAAAGATGATACCTTATCTATTTCATAATTTTATAACCGTCGTCGAGCAGCTGACCTAATTTTGTGTTTAAGACTACTGATGTTCAACTCCGTAGTCTTGTAATTTTAAATCCAATTTAGAAGACAAGGAGAGTCCTGTATCAAGTGTTGAGTGAAATCTGCCTCCGTGGAGGACTTTTGATGGAATTAATCCTCATTTCCGTTACATGGAGAGGAAAACCTCCCACGGTTAGCCTGACCTCAAGGAGACTCCCGATCTTCTGAGCCACAACGGCTAGGCCTGATTGATAATAAAAAATAATTGCTTATAAAAAAATAATTTCATTGAGATAATGTTGAACATTTAGTTGAAATTCTATTACCGCAAAGCAATCTGAAAAACATTTTCATGGTTTTTCTTTGCGTGTAACGCAAAATTTGATAATTTTAATTTAAACTTAATCATGGTTAAAATAAATTATTTTTGTAACTTTTATAAACATAATTTTTCGCTTACTTAAATGCGATTAATTCCGATACTTAAATTGCAAGTTACTTTAATTTTTGAGATTAGTTAAAAATATAATACAAAAAATATAAAGAGCATCTCATTATATTCACAAATATAATTAGCTGTCTGTCAAAGATGCTAAAAAGTGATTCATTATATAAAAAAAATTCATAGCGATTCCTGAACATTAAGCTGGAACTCTTTAAGCGTCAAGCAATCTGAAAGATATTTTCGTGGTTTCCCTTTACGTGTAACACAAAATATGATTGTTTTCTTTAAAAAAATAATAATAAAATAAAAAATTTAAAAAAAAACATAATGGCAGCAATGTTTAAATATTTACATAAATTTTGAGTTATTTTATCTTTCTTCCTTGTTAAAGCAAAACAAAATGAAGAGCATTTGATTGATGGCAATTCATTAGCAGGGTAGATAGTCTTTTACGGACGTTACGAAATGATTTGGCAGATTTCTTCATATTAAATGCTAGGAATAATTATTTTGATGAAAAAGATTTTTTTTTTAAATTCTCATAGGAAAATTTAACAAATTTACTGTTGCATTATAATAGAACTAGACACTTCAAACTAGTAATTATGGTTGAATAAGCAAATATCGGTTTTATCCTTCGGTTTTAATTAACCAAGCAAACCAATTAACTTTAATTAATCCCAAAATTGCTTGCAATGAAAATAATTATAGACAATCTTGATTTTCCTTCTGGAATTTTATTATAATTGCATTCAGTGGTGTTGGATATTGCTGGCGAATATGGATTTTTGTATGGGAAGCCATTTTTTAAAGTAGAACATATGAATTTTTAAGCTTTCACTTCTAAGTTAATGCTATTTTAGCTCGCATAGAAGAAGAGAAAACAAACATATCGTTGCCAGATTAATAAATTAGAATTATAGTTATTTTCTAATTGGTCAAAGTTAGTCCCGCCTACAAACTTCAATTTCACTGGAATCGTGCGGAATGGGGATTTTGATTCTGGATTCCGATATGCTCATGTTACGGCAAAGTGGGTTTTACGAAATTGGCAATCCGATGAAAGCTAGTTTCCGAGCGGAATAAATTCCGATGAGTTGGTAATAGGGCCCCAGGTATGCCTTCAAATGAAATCGTATTTTCTTGTATTTAACAGTCAAAATTAAGTTAAGGTATGCTTTGTTCATTAAATTAGCCTTCTTTTGAAAAGACCTGTATCCAATCCGATAATGTGACACCATCAAAATTAAAAATAAATTTTTTCACTTCCATCTGAAACAAATTGTTTTGTTTATGCCGTATTTTTATTTATGTGCAGTTTTTGCTACTGTTGAATTCTAATTTTTTTTTTTCAGAATAAATGATATTTTTTAAATAATTAATTTTTTTAAACTAATTACTACAAAAAAACACATTTTATTTGATAATGGAAAATGTGCTTTTGCATGTTAATAATAATAATAGTCTTTGCAGGTACTGTTCAAATCTTCCCTCTGATATGGCAACTAAGTTAGTACCTCGTTGGACCATCCAGAAAGTGGATCCTTTATTGCTGGAATCGGAATATGTGTGTGAGCTCAAAATGCCCATCAATTCTCCCCTAAGAAAAACCATCATTGTAAGTTTTGTCTTCACTGGCTTTTTTTATTGTTTTACTAAATCAGGAGTCTGTCCAGGTTAAATTTACTACCGTTTAGCGGTGCCTTCACAAGTTCGACTTTAAGAAAAACGGTTTTCACAAAATACTTTTAAAAAAGCAAGCTCTGGTGCAATCTGTGGAAAAGAGGAGCTTTTCTGCCAGCCGTCTTTTACGAAAAGGTAGCACGCGTTTGGTCAGATAGGGAAATGTGGTTAGCCTGACAGGTCGCTTACGCTATATCAAAGCGAGTTTTTTTTTTCGATGAGTTTTTTGAAATGAAATGAAGAGGCTCTCCATCTATAAACTGTACAGAAAGTTGAAATTCAAACATTATTCTAAACATTTGAACATTATCTTAAACACGACTGTAAATTTATTGTAACAGACCTTAATTTTTTATGAAACATTTTTTTCTCTTTCAAACTTTTTTCTATATGACCTAGTTGAAAGTGTTCTCCTAGTGAAAGTAGCTTTTAGTGCTAGTACTGTTAAATGCATGTTTTTATTAACTTCAAGTTGAAATTTAACTATGGACAATGATTTTTACGGATTTTTAATTTTGGATTAAGGCCAAAATCTTACAATATCATAATAATTTTTGAATATATGTGGAAACATATATAGGAATTTACCAGTCCTATTTTGAAAATATTTTCTTACTTTACCATATTGTGTTGATTTTTTAATATCATCTTTAATTCTCACAAATTATGTCTTTCACAAAATAGGTACCTCTTAAAAAATCCTAGACAGACTCCTGCAAATATTTCTGTGAAGTATAAAATTATTATGGGACAATATATACACAGTGGCAGAATTTTTTAGAGCTATCTGCAACAAAACTCTCTAGCAATAAATATCTTTCTGCAATATACTTTTAATAATAACAAACATCTATGTTACTAATTTTATAATAACAAAAGCCCTGTGTTTACAAAACAAAAACTGTATAATTTTTTTTAATTGAGCATGTAATTATTCTTTATTATAATATTATGGGGATATTCTTGCATTTTGCTGGGAAGAGGGGGGGGGGCTCAAATTATTTCCTTCTTCACATTTTGTATAGTAATTATCTCAATAAAAAAAGTAATTATAAATCATGAAATGCGTAGTAGTGATTGCCGAAAAACGATTGACGACGAAATCACATGAATTGGATTCCTCAAGTGCATGTTTTGTTTGAGATTAGACTAAATAATATTGTGTTTAAAATATCAGATTTAAAAACTATGGAGAAACCAATACCAATGACTGCCTGAAATTCGATAGAATTATTGCCTTAAAAAGTAAGTATTCAAATGCATGATTCGAATTTTTTATATTGTTTGAAACATCGTTTATCCACGTGAAAATCAATGACTGCCGAAAATACAATTGAAACATTACATTGATTTAGGATACTATCAGTGTAAAATGAGCGCATCAAAAAGTGATTATCTAAATGCATGACTCTATTAAAGTAAATTTCTACTTGTTAATTTCTGTTAAATAGAAAAGTATTATTTTTTTTTTTTGCTTTTCAAAAGAAAAATCTTTCTGCCAGAACTCTGCGGCAATGTCGCTGTGACTCAACTACGGGGATCATAGATATTTTCAGCTGCAAGCATTTTGTTTAGTAAAAGTTATCATGATATTTATGTATGTGAAATAGTTTCATTAGTGCCTAATTTAATCAATCTTAACATGCTTTATATTTAACTATGCTTATATTTAAGGCTATATCCCTCGCAATCGCATTAAATCTAAATGGTCAATTTATATTATCCCAGTTATAAATAAATCAAGTTATTAAACAGAAAATTTCTTGAAATAAATTTTAAATATAGTATAAACTTTATATAGCCTAAGTGATCATAATTTATGATCATTTGTAATCTATTTCTCTTTTAAAAGAATGCAATAAATTCATACTTTTCTCATTGATATCCATTCTCTTTCTTCAGCCCTTTTCTGCGGTTATTTTCAAGTTAAAACATGTAGTCTTTGCTTTTATATATATGTTATTTTTCCAAAATGTAAGCATCTTATTTTTAATGCATTTTTCATTTTAAAGTGTACTTTTTGTCTTTCTGTAATGTAGAAAATGTGTGTTTATAATAAAGTTGATATATTACTAATTTTTCGGTTAGTTACCTAGTTCTTAAAGCATTGCTTTATTAAAATGAACCCTGTGGTAGAAGCTTTTTGAGTCATCTGTCACAAAACTCTCCAGCACTTATATCTTTCTGTGAGACACTTTTAATAATAGCAAACATATATGTTACTAATGTCAAAAGCTCTGTGTTTACAAGAAAAAAAAATGTAATTTTTTTTTAATTGAACTTTTAATAATTTTTATTCTAATATTATGAGTGATATTCTCATATTTTGTTGGGGGGAGGAGGAGGGCACAAATTATTTCCTAAGTAATCATTACAATAAAAAATGATGAAATCCGTTGTAGTAATTGCTGAAAAAAGATAAACGATGAAATCGTCTTCTAAAATGCATGTTTTGTTTGGAGATTAAGTTGTTGTAATAATAAATAATATTTTATGAAAAATGCTGCATTCTGAAACTATGGAGAAATCAATAGCAATAACTGCCCAAAATTCAATAGAATTATTGCCTTTAAAAGGAAATACTCAAATGCACAATTCAAAATTTCTATATTGTATGAAATATATCGGAATATTTAAAATCCGTGTGAAAATCAATCAATAACTTGCCAAAAATAGGATCGAATCATTACATTGATTTACGATACTATTTGTGTAAATTGAGCATGTCAAAAACTGATTATTTGAATCATGATTCAAGTATGTGTAAATTTCTCAAAAGAAAAATCGTTCTGCAAGAGCTCTATTGTGTTCTGCGACAATGTCGCCGTGTTGCTGCGATTCTGCCATGGGAAAAATGAATTGAATATCTGTTTTAAGTGTGAGTAAATTAAGTGAAGCGTCAACTGCATTATCATTCACTGTAGGCAGTAAGGTAAAAGAGACACTGTTTTATATATATTATTAAAATATTCTTTAGACATTGTGTGATTATGTTATATGAAAAAAATTGACAGATCACAGATGCCACTATCTATTAAAACCTTCACATTTATGTATCTCTTTCTCAGTATTTTCTAATTTTAACACTTTTAGTTCTTTTAACAGTGTTCTTTCTTGGGTTGCTTTCATACTGTATTCTAATTATATTTCTTTTTTAGAGTGAACCTATGAGGAAAATGAAATTAGCTAAAATGTCTGCTGCCCTAAAAGTCTGTCAAGCGCTTCATGATATTGGTTAGAAATTATACTTTCTTTCTACTAAATAATTAAGAATTTTGAGAGCTCTCTTTAAGTCATGTCATATATTTGTATCCCTTCCTGTTTATAATCTCCATGCAAAGTAACAGTTATAAACATTTGCTTATAAAATATTGAAATCTTCTGCAATTTTAAAGTAATTTTTTTTCGTATTTTGAAATAATAATTTTGTTATCAGTTTAAAATTACTCCAAATATTTTGTTTAATGTTGTTAAATTATTTTAAACTTATTTTTAAAAAAAGGTAAGACAAAAATTACCGTAATTTCACGGAGACAGACCCCGGTGTTATTGATTTAAAACTTGAAAATTTAATAAAAGGCGTATCTAACGGGGTGGCCTATATAGCATTACTTTTTTTTCTTCATAGCATTATTTTAGAAAATTTTGCCTTTTAAAAGCCCCACTGGAAATTTCATCATCATTTTTTCCACCTGTTACTTATGCTTTTTATTTATTTTTTCATCTTTAATTTTACTCCAAAAAATGGTCAATGCACCTGGAATTTCCTCCCATGTTTCTTAGAATCTCTTTCTGGAAACCGCTATCTGCAAGAGAACAAAAGTTTCTCTTTCCCTTCTGCCATAGGAACAGCAGTTGAGTGCAGGGGGCGGGCGTGGAGTGGAGAAGCATAAATCAGAAAGGAATGTATAAAGAAAATCAGAGTGGTGCCATTGATGACATTCACTGTGAAACAAACACTAACCCTCCCCGTTTTTTCCAGGAAATACGTCTCTTCCACATGTCATGGTTTCATCAGTAAGTATCCACTCCCCTTTTTTTTTGCACTGATGAAGGTTGCCCTTTGAGCATCCGAAACAGCTGTCTGCAATTTATATATTTTTTGTGCTCTTAAACGTTGTTTTACCTTACTTTGTATTTCAGCACAAAGGTCGCCCTTATGTGTATTTCAGCACAAAGGTCGCCCTTATGTGTATTTCAGTAAAACTTGTTTTTAAGTTATATATTTCGAATGCCTCCCATTAAGAGCAAAAGTTATACGGCTGCATTTAAGCTTTCAGCAATTAAAAGAGCTGAAGAAATTAGAAATCGGACTGCTGCCCGAGAATTTGATGTAGATGAACGGTGCATCCGGAGGTGGAAGTCTGAAAAGGGTGTCTTGGCTACTCTACCCAAAACTAAGCGTGCTCGGTGCAATGGCACTGTTGGGTGGCCAGTGCTGGAGGATAACCTGGCGGCATGGGTAAAGGAGCAGAGGGCCGAAGGGTTGTCCCTCTCTACTGTTCGAATTCGCATGCAAGCGAAATTAATTGCTTCCCAGATGGGAATTCCAGATTTTAAAGGAGGCCCGAATTGGTGCTTCCGATTCATGAAGAGAAAGAACTTGTCAGTGAGGCAAAAAACCACAGTAGGTCAACGATTGCCTACTGATAAAATTGAAAAAAAAGGCTTCTTTTTTAACTTTTCTATCAAAAAAGATGGAGGAACGTGGACTTAATCACGGACAAATGGTAAATATGGATGAGGTTCCGCTTTCCTTTGACTGCCCTCCAAACAGGGCTGTGGAAGAAACAGGAAATAAATCCGTGGCCATAGTAACCACTGGCCATGAAAAAATGTCCTTCACCTGTGTGCTTGGGTGTTCCGCAACGGGGGAGAAGCTTCCCCCGTTGCTGATCTTCAAAAGGAAAACAATACCAAAAATCCATTCTTGTAGGATTGTTTTATTTTTTTTGTGTATTTAACATCCTTTTATTGGTTTCTTATTTAACTATTTAAGTTATATATATGTGAATATATAGAACATGTTTTAAGTCTGTAATAAATACCTGCTTTGGTATAGTATAATCCGGCACAGCGTGTTCGTCGATTTTTTTATTTGCATTTTTTGAGGGCGCGGCGTTTCTCCGCGAAATTACGGTAAGTTTTTTTTATAAAAATGTTTGTATCTCAATAAATAATTTAGCTAACAAAATTTCATGTAATTATTGCAAATAACAACCCAAGTAATGAATGCAAGTTACAAGCTTATGCATTTTGCCATATTACTATACACTGCCATGTTATAGCAATAGTTTCAAGTTTATAGTAATTTATTAATAAGTATGAGAAATCGTATGATTTTAACACCTCTAAAGTTATAAAAATAAACCAAGTATTTCTTGAGAAATTTTTTAAGTTGTCAAAAACTAAAAGTATCTTTACTGTTACTGTATAGTAAATCATGCGTAGAATAGTTATTTCAGCTTGATTATTAAAAAACTTATAGGATTTCCGACACTACGATTATTTTAATAACTAGTTCGAAGTTTACTATAAAGCTTAATTGGCATTGGCGAACATAAATAATTGTTGTTGTTCACAAAATTATATGCAGCAATTTGATTTAAAAAATTTTGCAGTTATAACTGCTAATTTTCACATGCTTTTTTTGAAATCTTGTAAAAAATTCAAATCCCATACCTGAGTATTGACGTTTTGATGCAATATTTCTATCTTTTTTTCACTCGTTCTGTATACTTTCGAATTCTTGATATTTTTAATATGATATAATGTATTACAATGGTTAAATATCAAAACATATTTTTAATTAGTCCCTTTTTAACGTGCCATATTAATTTAATTTCTTCATAGGTATACACATGGTTTTATTATCAATCTATTTTCAATAATTATTGCCATTAATTTCACAATTTTTAAAATCCTTTTTCAGTGTGATGACGACTTGCAAAGTGCAAAAAAGAAGAACATGTAATTTGTTTTCAATATATATATGTGTAACATAAAAAGCCTCAATTAATCTTTTTATGTTATTCCTTTTCTTAATTTAATATTCAAAACGAAACGCTTTCCCACAATTTTAATTTCACATCCTGTCCATTAATCTATTTTTCGTTCAAGTATGCATTCATTAAAAGTAGGACATTTTCCCTTTTGCTCTTTGTGGGAATTGCGTAACCTATTTAATAAACCAATTACTATTAAGATTTCCCTTATTCCCCAACTTTTATTAAGGAGCACAACGATTTTGTGTCACTCTCTCTCATTTCCATCATCACATGATGATTAAATAAAATTAATTTGCTCTTTTTAAAATCCTGTGTCTGTTTGTTCTGCTCACATGACGGCCACCATTTATATATGAAATTTTTCTTTCTTTCATTTTTATGAAATTGCGCAAAATGGAGTCACTGAAATGAAACATTTAATTTTATAGAGGAGTGATTAGTTTTATTGCATTTGTGCTAGTAGAAATACAATTCCAGATATAAATGTAAGAAAAAGAATAACATATTTATTTATTTTTTTGTCAAATTTGTAATGTTACTTTAATTGTTTACTTATGATTTTTTCTCATTCATTACTTATGATTTTTTCCATTTCATTTCAATGGTTAAAGGGTTCTTTGAATGTTTTTTTTTTTTTACTTTGTTGCAGTAAAATTATGAGAAATCTTAACTAAAATATTTTATTTATTTAAAAAAATATTTAATTAGTTTTAAAAGAATTAGTTAAAGTTTTAAAAATGTTTTTTTTTTTTTTTATTATTATTATTTTGCTAAAGCATTACATCAAATATTTAAGATTTTATGTATATTTAATTAGGAGAATTGAATGATCATTTAGTTCCCATCAGCTGCCTAGTTGAGAAAGCTTTAGATGAGGAGTTAGGAGATATTGAGAAGGAAGAAACTGAGGATGGAACCATACCAGGAACAAACAGACGGAGACAACTTTACGATAAACATGTAAACCAAATTATTCTAGTAAACTTCACATTATCTGGGTCATAACACTTTGCCAAACTAATAAGGGAGATTCCCCTGTTTTATATAACTATCAGTTATAATAGGCAAATATTTATTCTGCAATAACAATGCACGTTAAATCTGTTGAGTCACAAACTCCTCCGTGTTCCCATAACAAATTCTACCTCTGGGGGTACTGATCCAGGAGTTTCTGGATTGGCTCAAAATTACAAGGTTACGGAGTTGAACATCAATAGTCGTAAACCCGAAAATTGGGTTGGCTGTTCAACGACGGTTATAAAATAAAATATAAAACAATCCTATAGGTGCCAGTATAGCCTGATTGGTAGGGCACTGGGCCCATGTCCAAAAGGTCATGGGTTCTGCAACATGCAGTATGTTGGTTGTTTATAGTTTAAGTCGAGCCGTGATGGTTCAGGGGATAGAGCTTTCAATGAGGTGAACCGAGTTCGAATCCCACCAATGACTGATCGATAAAAATTTCGCTTCCAGCTCGCGCCGACCACAGTGCTGACATGAAACATTCTCAATGGTCCCCTTGCTGTCAGGGTAACCGTGGGAGGTTTTAATGGTTTACCTCTCCATGTAACTCAAATGCGGGTTAGTTCCATCAAAATGTCCTCCATGAAAGCAAATTTCTCCCAATACTTGATTCATAAGTTCCCTTGATTTCTGGATTAGGTTTAAAATGACAAGGCTATGTAGTTGGAAATCAGTAGTTGTGAACCCTAAATTGGGTTGACTGTTCAACAACGGTTATAAAATAAAATAGTTTTAAGTAATTGTAAATAATGGTATAAAGAATTTTTCTTTAGATTAAGATTTGTATGCATTTTTTTTACTTCACAAAATATAAGTGCTTATATTATTTTGAATTTCTCTTTTCGACTTACGTGATTATGCAGGATGTATCAAAACTTTACTTGTAGCCTAAAAAATGTCGCTAGTAAAATCACCATTATTTTATTTCTCCAATGTCACTTTGAATGATTATTAAAAGTTTGTTTTGGATATTCTTTTTCCTCATTTTTTTATTCATTTCAGTATACTTGCATTTTTTTTCCTTTTTTCGAAAAAAATAGGTACCTATTTTTCTGCAAAATGCAAGGCCCATTGCTGACATACCTTGCTATCTGCATGTGATCAACATGACTCTCATTAATCCCCTCCCGAATGTTTTGAATCCTCGTGGGAGACCTATCATAGACCCTCAGCAGACCTCTAGAAGCCTAGGATTGCTCTGCTCCTCAAAACTCCCTCCTGTAAGCTTAAATTATCTTTTGGCTATTAATAGTTAATACAAAAAACTGCATTCTAACTATAAATCATTTCAGGTGAATGAGTTTCCTGTTTTCACAAAATGTGGCAAAATCATGATTGGAGTGAGTCTCTTGAATCGTCCACTCTTTCTGTCTGCAGAAGAGATCCAAAGGATTGAGGAGTTTCATAGATTTTTATTCTCTGATGCCCTCCGCCTGGAAACAGGAGGGAAAACATTTGATCCTGGACAGCATTCCTACTACATCCTGCCCACCAATATTAACCAAAGTATTTACCCCCCCTTTTTTTAGATGCATTTTATACGTAGCAAAGATATGGGGCGTGTAGCGTTTTTAAATAGTGCTTAAATGTGCTCTCTTTTTTTTTTCATTTTTTAAAAGCCCTTAAAGGTGTTTTTTCCATTTGGTGTTTTTAGAAAGTTCTTAATTTTCCCTTTTCGTAAATGAGATTTTTCTTCTTCACCATGTCCGTTTACGCCACGCATTATCATCGATGATTGTGCCCTGGACATTTCCGTAAATCCGAGGTCCGAAAGTTTCAAAAAATTCTTCGATCAAATTTGTGTATAAAAAATTTTATTTAAAAATATTAGAACTAAAGTTTATACTTTGCATTTCTTTCATTTGTAAATATTTTTTCTGGTAGAGTAATAAATGTAATTAGAGATAAAAATAAACTTATACATAATTATTCATATAAATTATGTTGCATATAATTTATTTAGAATTTCTTGTTTTGAAAATATTAATGATTTAAATTTATAAAGACATAATTTTTTTTGAAATGTGTCATGAATGATTTTACTCGAGAAATTTTCAGGATTTTCTAATTGAGTTTAAAATGACCAGTTATGCAAAAGCGTGCTTTTCTCATTGTTCTGTTCAATGTTTTCCCCATTCATTCAACCACTATTTCGGCAAGCTTGCAAACATCGATGTACTATTGGGAACAATGCTCCACATTGCGCGTGTAGACAACGATGCATTGGGAAATATTGTGTACATCTCAGTAAATCGCAATTTCCGATTGACTGAAATGTTTCATTCTTAAAGCTATCTCTTCCTGCTTTTGCCTATTACAGTTGTAGTAATTTTCAGTACTAAAAACAACTATCATTTTGCTGTATTCTTTTTATAATGCAATGTGATTTCCAAGCCACTTAAAAATTTACCCTTCATTGACTTGGAAAAACTATAAAGAAATTAAACTTCTAATGAATGAGGATAAATGTAAGTGCAATTATCGGGAATGTATGAATTTCTCAGTTTTTTTGGATAGTTAAAGAATGATTCAATGCCGCTTAACTATATTTTAAATTTAATATTGAATAAGCCGCATTTTGTCAATTTTTGTATTCTAGTTATAATTTGTATTTTCAGTTCATTCTTTTTGTTAGAAAAAAACAGCAATTGTTTTTTCTACTAGGCAAATAACATTGTTTTTTTGTATTAAGTTATCAAACTCCCATTGAAATCTGTCAACTCGCAAAGTCCTCCGTGTTCCCGTAACAAGTCAAAACCTCTGGGGGTTCTGATCCAGGGGTTTCCTTGTCTTCTGGATTGGTATAAATCTACGGAGTTGAACATTATAAGTCGTAAACCCAAAATCTTGGTCGGCTGTTCTACGACTGATATAAAATAGAATAAAATAAATTTAAAATTGATGGCTTTTTTGTGGATATACTGGGGGAGGGTGTAACCTACCCAAACTGTTATGTAAACAAGCTGTTAATTGCTGTACTAAAAATGTTTATTATTTTATTTTAAAAGTTGCATTTGTAATAAATGTTTCACTTTCTTTTCACCCTTGAATTAATTGATTTTCTAATCAAAGAAATTTTTAATCCTTTCTAGGAAATCGGAAGATGGAAGTTGATTGGGATTTTATCTACTCTGTCAAAGACAATATATATCACGAGCAGCTCAAAGGGTCTAAAAACTCTCACAATGTTTTCGATGAAAATTTATTTCGTGATGCCGTTTTGCTCCGTTCCTATAAATTGAAGACGGGAGAACGCCCTACGCTTCATTACGTGATGAGGATAATGAAAGAGCTGACACCAAACAGTATTTTTGATCCCAAAACAGGAGAAACCTTCAAATATTTCTATAAAACTGAGTACGACGTTGATATAGTGGATGAGAACCAGCCCTTAGTCGAGACGGTTCAATATGCATCCACGCATCTTTGGAAGCCTATTTATTTGTCACCCAAAGAGGTGTTTGAAGATTCGTCCGAGTTGAGCAAGTCGAAACAGAGAAGGAGAGACTATCACGAGTACTTAGTCCCTGAACTGTGTTTCCGTCACCCATTCCCTGCCTCTTTTCTGTTCCAAGTCCTGTGCTTGCCCACCGCCCTGTTTCGTCTGAATGGCCTCCTGTTGGCTGAAGAAATAAGGCAAGCTGTGTCCAATCAGATGAAAGTCGGTGGTTCGGCTGAACCGCAGTCGTGGAGACCGTTCCATCTGGAAACGAGTGACAAAACACTCAGAGAGTATCTCTTTCGTAACAAACTTCTCGATAGAATAAATCCTGCGGACGTTATTGACCGTAGAGACGTCGTTAAAAAAGGGAATTATATTGTAAGTTTTGAAATAAAGGAGGATTTAAGTTTAAAATATTGCCCTAGCCCCAGCATGTTGCTCCAAGCGTTGACCACCAAGAGTGCCGGAGACGAATTCGATCTCGAACGCCTAGAAATGATAGGGGATTCGTTTTTGAAGTATGTCATGTCTATAAAAGCATACATGAAATATCAAAACTTTGACGAGGGGAAACTGTCGTTATTCAGAAGCAGGTTGATACAGAATTTGAACTTGTATCAGAAAGCAAAAAAGAAGGGTCTGGGTGAATACATGACCACAACTACCTTTAGCTGTAGTAGTACCTGGCTACCCCCTTGCTACACCATAGAGGAGCAAATAGACAAGAAGTCTATCCTTGTAAAAAAGGAGAGGGAGAAAATTACAGATGAAGTTCTGAGTCCCGAAGTAAATCAGCATAAGTACTTCACAAAGCAGGTGGTTTCAGACAAATCTGTTGCGGACAGTGTGGAGGCCTTGATAGGTGCATATCTACTCACGAGTGGTCCGAAAGGAGCTCTTAAATTCATGTCGTGGCTAGGCTTGAAGCCACTCCTCAGCGAAACGGACGATTTCGATAATTGGCCGCCTACTCCGTCCAATCCCATTCTACCGGACGCCGTCCGACCGGAGCAACGCATCGCTGGTTTCACCAGTGGTTTTGACAGATTTGAGAAAAAAATCGGCTATACTTTCAAAAATAAGGCCTACCTTCTGCAAGCCTTCACGCATCAGTCGTATCATTACAACGACATAACGGATTGTTATCAGAGACTTGAGTTTTTGGGAGATGCTGTTCTGGATTATTTGATAACGCGCCAGTTGTATGAAGATCCCCATGATCACTCCCCTGGGAAATTGACTGACCTTCGCTCTGCGCTTGTGAATAATATATTTTTTGCCTCCTTAGCTGTTGCCTTCAGTTATCACGAGTTCTTGAAAATTGCCTCTCCCAACCTTTTCAAGCTTATGTCACACTATATTGAACTATTGGAAGATACACAGGAGTTTAAAGACTTTCAAGTGAGTATTTTGAATTTGTGACTCACTGTCAGGGGTGCAAGTCTTAAGTTTTAAGTGCCAACACTTTAGTTCTTTCGTTCCTAAAACCATCCAAAAGATTAGACCTTCACAAATACTTTGAACGAAATTTCTCAAATTCAAACTTAGTTAAAGGCTTTGTAAAAATGTCTGCTAAGTTAAAATTACCCCTAACATGTTTTTCTCTAAAAAAAATTATGATAAATAAAATTTTTTATGAAATGATATCGCATATCAATGTGTTTAGTTTGAATATTTTCAATAGGTGAATAAGAAAAATTAATAGCAGATTTGTCATAAATAAAACACAACCACTTAAATTTACATCTTTTAAATTTAATTCTCCACACTCATCTATTATACACTTAATCCACATTAACTCTTTAGCAACACCAGTTAAAATCTGCATAACTCAGATTCCACCATAGTTGACCTTGTACACTTTTGTTTGAAAGTTATCCAGAATATCAAAGTTATATCTAAAAGCAATATTATACTAACTACAGATATTCTGTCATCCATTTTAGCAGTAAAATCTTAGTCACAATAGCAATCAGTTTTTTAATTCTTCAATGTTTGACAATTTTAAAAAATAATCTTGAGTATTCTGAACATAACCTAGTAGTCCTAATAAAGTATTCCAGTGTTAAAAACCTAGGATTTCTTGAAATTGTAATAGTAATATATTTATCGCATAACTAATATCCGGTCTTATACGATTAGCTATATAAGACAACCTAAAATGTTCTGAAATGGTAATTTTGTCATTTTATCTACTTCACTTTTAGACGATGGGCATTCAGCTTTTGATAATAAGTTCCCCTAAGTAATCAGAAACATTTTACAAACCTTTTAGATATAACTTTAGTATAAACAACTCACCATCTTTTTGAACAAATTCTACACTTAACAGTTTACTAGTTTTACCCAAAATTATCACTTAAAAGTTTCATAAGACGATTAGTTAGAGGGATAATCGCCAGAAAGATAATTGATGCATACTTGAACTAAAAATAGATTTATGTACAGGATGTGAATTTAAAAGTGTGAGAAAGAGCGTTTCGATTTGAATAATAAATTAAGAAAAGGATTTGCAGAAAAGAATATAATAGAAAGATTAATTAAAGCTTTTTAGATTACATATATATTTTTTTTAATTGTTTTTTCTTATTATATAGTCAAGTTATATATTTCATTAATGCTATTAAAAACAACACAAATTTTAGCTCTCTAGGTCATAGAGTTGTCAAGTTTAAAAACTGCAATATATATATATACTATATATATATATATATACATACTACATACATTTTTCATACATACGTAGATAAATAGATGAATTTACAAAACAGCTTCTCCCTGAAAGAAAAATAATCTGAAACTTGGTATTTTCATCAAAAAATAAACTCAATACAAAAATATGATATTGATTAGGGGGGAATTACTATATGGATGATAAAATCACTATTTTGTGTATATTTCAGAAAGATTTGTATTACTTAAAAGAAGTGGAATGTTTTGAACTGGAGGAGGTTGAAGTCCCTAAAGCTTTAGGAGATGTTTTTGAATCTGTTGCTGGTGCAATCTACCTTGACAGTGGGATGTCATTAGATGCCGTGTGGAATGTCTACTTCCCAATGATTAAGCCATCTCTGGGTAAGTCATGTCTAGTTGTCTGACTAAATTGGAAAATTAGTTTTCAGACCCTGAGAGAAGTCAGGGTGTTTTTTGAACATAAAATGTTTAATTTCACAGTTTTAAGAAATTTTTAAATGCTTTCAGAAAAAGATAAAAGAAAATTTCATAGCACAATTTTAAATATCAGTAGGGGGGATGTTATTTCACTCTACTGCAAAGCATCCATTTTTCTGTGAAATTTTCCCATTTTAGTTTGTTAAAACAAGAAATGTGTTAGTCAAAAAAAATTTCCTTTAATTCATATATGAAGAGCTTATTGGAACAACCAGCTAGTGACACTTTAATGAATTTGAGTAAATGAGGTCTAAAGTATCTGCATGTATTTCTCCTTTTTGTTTTTTTTTGTTTTTTTGCTCAATCTTTTTGTTTTTAGTTAGTTTGTAAAGACATAACTCACAAAATTTTTGGGGATCTATTTATTTGATTCTAACTCTTTAATAAAGGGAAAATTTGATGATTTTTGTGCTTAGAATTCGCTTGTTCTCACAGATGATTTTTATCGAATATAATTTAGTTTGAAACAACAAAATAAATCTGCATGTATTTAGGCATAAAATAAAATTTTATCTAGTCCTAAAACCAATTCAGAAGCAACGTGACTTTCACGGTGTAGATGTTTCACCGGTATGTATCGCTTTAAATGGAGAGAGAATTCGGTAATTTCTGATTATAAAAAAATATTCTTCTAGATTAAATACTATGAAAATGCTATATCATTTCGTTACATCTAAAGGTATTTCTGAAATTAAATGCAAGTATTTTTATACAAAAAATGATTAGGTATAGTTGTTGAAATACAAATTATTTAAAATTTTTCTGCAAAAATGACGCATAGTAATTTATAAAAAAATATTTATTAAACAGTTTTGGTTTTTTTTCTATCGTGCTAAACTAATGCGAGCCAGATGCATTAAAATTGTATGTTGAAGCTGCTAAAGGTTGTTTTTCTTTTGTCTTTTTTAATTCTTGATTTGTAAAAAAACCAACAAATTCCTCCTTAATGCCGCTGTTTCAAGTTTTTCATTTTCACCCATTTTTCTCCCCCTGCCTTAGTGCAGGGCTGTTTATGCTCCAGAAAAAATCCTGATTTCCGGAATTTTTGCTCCGGATTTTGCTTGTGATCCGGAAGTTTCCGGAGATCGAAGGTCTAGACATTTCAAAAAATCATTGATCACAAAAGTTTCCGAAAATCCAAATTTCAAAGGTGGAACTTAAAAACACAGTTTATTTTATTTGATTGTAAGGGAGATCCAGAGAGATACTTTATAAGCTTATATTCATGATTACTATTCATTTTTTATCAGTAAATAGTTGTTATAATCTTTAACTCAAGAAAGAGAGACATATTTGTAAATTTTAATTACGTCTGCAGGTCATTATAGGTATGTGTAAATGGTATAGGTACAGGCCCGTAGCCAGGGGGGGACCGTCGGGACAAATCCCCCTGCCCCCGAAATTCTGGGATTCAAACTTTTTAGTCTTTCTTTGAACCTCTCAGTAAAAAGAAAAACAAAAACTGTCGAATCAAACCTTTTATTAACTAACTTTATTAAGCATATTTCGGAATATTCTGGTTTGTCCTAAAAAAGTAATCGAAAAATTTTCTTCAAATCCACGTCGCATGTCTTTGTAAACTTTGTTTACAAATTGATTATAATTATTATGTAATATTAATTGAAAAATAAGTATTATGTAATATTTTTTAATTACTAGTTTAAGTTTTGCAAACAACAAAATAAACAATATTTGTTACAACGTTTTTCCCCTACTTTGCATGTCTGAAACTGTCCTTGCTTCTTACCATATCCCCCCCCCCCCCCGAAAAAATATCCTGGCTACGGCCTTGTATAGGTATGTGTAAAATTTTAAATATATTTTAAGTAAACCAAGAAATATTGAGAAAAAGGGAAAAAAACCTCGTTTAAATGTTTTTCTAATTTTTCAATTTAAACTGTTTTTTTTTTTGTTTTTTTTAACTCAAGAAATTTTCCGGAATTTTGACTTGGGCTCACAATCACCCCTGCTTAGTGTTAGATGCCAAAGCAATAGGCTTTTCTAGGGTTGCTTACTGACTGTTTGACATCAAGTTACTTAGCCAGTTCTTCCATCCAATAAATACTGAAATAATGTCACTTAGTTGGTTCTTCCACTGAATTTCTTTGGAATGAATAAAATTAGCAGCATAAATTAATATTATATATTTAAATAAATCTAAAATAAGAACTTTCCCCCAGAAATTTTAATTTTTTTTAAAAATTTCATTTAACCGGTTCTTCTTCTAAGATCCTTATATATTGACCTCTTTACTACGAAAGTAAAAAGGAATAAAACAAAACAATATTTTACAGTTCCGAATTTCTATTTTACTGCCAAGGGGGCTAATGATTTTGGGTCCCTTGGATCGTCCCCTTTAGGACCTCAGGTCTTCACTAAGTAAAAAATATACATATAAATGTTTCAAATACAGTCAAACCCCGCTATAGTGAACACGGTTTATAGTGAACTCCCGGATATAGTGAACGAAATGTTCGGTCCCGTGCCTTGCTGTACACGTGTAATGTTATTCTTTGTGGATATAGTGAACCAAAAAAGTGAGGAAGTTGGATATAATGAACTTTTTGCTGCCTTCCACTGATTTTTTTCTTCACTTTTTGTTGTAATAATTTTGAAATTTCTACTTCAAAATAAATACATATACCGATTTTTAAAACCATCTATAGAGGGGAATGTAGCGATAAGCATTTTTTTTTTTTTTTTTTTTTTTTGCTTCTTTTATCTCACTTTTTCATCCCTAAACAAACCAAGCAGGTCACCAACCCAGGCAGATGATGCACCTATAAGGTGTCAGTGGGATCAATATGCATTTTCTGTCAGAGGGAATTTTTCTGTCTCAAATTTAACTATGGCGATCAGTAAACGTAAAACGTTCTCCATTAATGATAAAATGGGCATAATCAGAAAAATTGAAGATGGGTGCAATCAATCCGATATTTGCAGAGAATATAAACTATACAAATCTACAGTTTGTAACTTATGGAAAAATAGGCAATTAACAATTTCTGCTCATGAAAAAAATTTAGATGGTAGAAAAAAGTTAAGAAAAGCAGGTCACAAGGGTGTTGAAGAAGCATTACTGAAGTAGTTTAGCATTCGAAGAAGCCACAATCTTCCAGTATCTGGACAAATGTCGATGAATTTTCAAAGCGATTTTATGAGACTACTTTTATATGCTTGAATGGCACGTTAGACAGGTTTTAAAAGCGGAATATCAGAAATTCAGGAAAAATTATCTGAGAGTCGGGAAGTGTTTGCATATCTGATATAGAGGATTTCTCATCAGCTAAAGATTTCTTTGTATTTTTCTTTTGCAAATTTTTCTTTGTACGCAAGACGAAGAGTAATAAGAAATAGCACATTTTTTTCTACTTCATAATATTTTTCAGTCATTTATTTGAATAATGTGTAATAAAAGGGAGGAGTTTGGGAGCCATTAGTTAAATTGCTTGCGTAACGAATATAGTGAACTCCCGGTTATAGTGAACCAAAATTTCGGTCCCTTGAAGGTTCACTATAGCGAGGTTAGACTGTATTAGTAACTAAAGTAGTATGTAATCATGCATAATGTTACATTATGGTTTATTAAAATACAATGATAAATAGATTTAATAATTATTTCGAATTTTTTTTTTTAATATTATGAAGGTTTTTACAATGAGCAATGCTAAATGCATATTACTGCATAAAATTTCAGTTACAAAACTATTTTAATTACGCAAACCATGTAAAATAAATAATTATTGAAAAGAATCTAACATTAACTTTTAAAAAATATTTCATTCTTAAGGGTAAATTTTCAAAATTATGGAAAATGCACAAAATGTTAAAGATATTTAATGTATCAGGGTGAGTTTTTAAAAAGTGCTTTTTATTTTCATTTTTTAAAAACACTTAAGGTGCTTTTTTTATTGGGGGTTTGAAAAATGTGCTTAATTTTCTATCTTTTAAAAAGAGAGTTTTTTCTTTGCCGTGTCGATTGTCATTCTAAATTACGAAAAATTTATGATTTTGACAATATTTATCAGAAACTAGTTATTTTATCAGGATTGCCACAGGTGACTAAAATGCGACTATTTTCGACCTCAGGCTACTATGGCTACTTTTTTTTGCCTGCAAAGGCTATAAAAGCAACTATTTTCAGGAAAAGGAGACTATTGAGAGACTTTTCTGTGCTCCTAGCAATGTTTTTTTAGCATAAATTGGGTTGACAACCTGCGTCCCCTCAGTAACTTCTGAATGTAAGGAATTCTTTTTCTTCTAAAAAAATAAAGAAATGTTAAATTGCAAATTTGAGTCATCACTTTTTAATGCGTTCAATTTGCTCAGATTATATTGTGAATCTTTTTTGTTTCTCAATTGCCTTTTCAACAGTTATTGCTATGAAACTCTGTTTGATTTTAAAGAACCCAATTTTTAATACGATACTATGATGAATTTCGAGTTTTAGTAATCACTTTTTCAATATATATATATATATATTTGCTAAATCAATTATTGATTAAAGGAAAAATTATGTGGAAGGGAAAATTAATAGAAAAGGTATTTTTCTGCATTAATTCTAGCATTTAAAAGTATTTAATGTTCTGCAAGTATACTAATTTTTTTATAAAAAAAAATTTAGTGCTAGAACACTAACGTTTATTTATAAATTATCATATTGGCCGTCAACTTGACTAAATGGATCATGGTATATTACAATGAAGTCATTTAATAGAATTTTAGTCATATTATTGAAAAATTTTTGTTCTTATTTAGGCAACTATTTTCATAATTTTAGGCGACTATTTTCATGCTTTAGGCTACTAAAAGCAACTATTTTGTTCATTTTTTTCTGTGGCAACCCTGTGATTATGTAAAGTTTTTGAATTTTATTATGTTTAAAAATTAAAAACTTTAAACAGTAGAAAAAAAATATTTTTTGAGTGCTTAAAAAGTACTTAAAAGGTGCTTATTTTTTGTTGAAAAATCTGGCTACGCACCCTGTGTATGTGTACAGTGTGGAAAGAGAATGGATCACCCTTAATAACTTTTGGTCTAATGATCGGATTTTCAAGTTCTAACATTTATCCTTAATGGTTCGAGGGAGTGACCTCAAATATGCTAATTAATTAATGTGGATTATATTTTAAGTTATGAAATCAGACACAAAAGCATACTTTGTCTGAATAAACATACCTTTTTTCGGATTTCGGACCTCAATAATATTGGGGGTAACTACAATATGGAAAATATGGTCTTCATAATATTGTCAGAAAAGCGGTTCGGAGCTTGGACCCCTTAATGCAGGGCTGATTGTGCTCCGGAAAAAATCCGGAATTCCGGATTTTTCGCTAACAGTGATCCGGAAGTTTCCGGAGATCGAAAGTCCAGACGTTTTAAAAAATCATTGATCACAGAAGTTTCCGGAAATCAAATTTTCAAAGGTGGAACTTAAAAACACAGTTTATTTTGTTTGTTTGTCGGAGAGCCAGATACATTTTTTATCAGTAAATAGTTATAATCATAAACTTAAGAAAGAAGGACTTATTTGTAAATTTTAATTACTTCTCCTAGAAAAACCTAGTTTAATTTTTTTTCTAATTTGTCAATTTAAACTTCTTTTTTTTTGAACTCGGGAAATTTTCCGGAATTTTGACTTGGGCTCACAATCACCCCTGTTAATGTTAATTTTACTTTTTGCGTATTTCACCATATCTCAAGAACTTAATAAGTGATTTAAAAAAATTTTGCTCACACTTATAAAACTCATTTATCCAAAGTTGCTAAATATACAGAAAAAATAAATTTTAGTATGTATTTATTATATTGTTTAAGCAGAGCTCATTCAAGGCAGAAAAAAGGGCAGGGTGCAAAAGCTTAAAAAAAGGGCATTATTATTCTAAAAAGAATGAGCTAATTAGCTTAGTAATTTATTTAAAATACATGCATATATTAGTAAAATAATAAATGTAGGTTTTTAAGTGTCTGTAGTTATGTTATGATTTAATAATTGAAATGATTAATAATAATTATGGTTTAATGATAGTGGAAGTAACTGCAAACTTTCAAAGACAAGTGCAACAAGGGGGTGTGATGGTTATTGTTCCTTTCCCATATAAATCTATGTATTGACAGCAATGACAAACTAAATAAAAAAGAGTTGAAAATAACTAAAGTTTAAGAAATCCATTGTAGAGTTTGGGGGAAAAATAAAGAAGGGCTGAGGAAAGAAAGACCAAAAAGGGTATGGAGCCTATTACATTACGGCACTAATTTACTTCAGGGGCAACAGGTTGGATTCTTTTGACTAAAAGGGCAGCAGGGTGCTGCACCCTGTTTACCCTGCCTGGAATGAGCTCTGTGTTTAAGAATGGTTAAAAGAAATTTTTGAATTATATGTATTGTATAATTATATTGAATTGTACACAATATTTTGCATCCTTAGTATTATATTTAAGTACTCTCATCTACAGAAAAATACTGTAGTCAATTTAGTTAGTCTAATAAAGTTTTTGGGTTTTATTTCTTTACATTAATTGCAAATTATTAGTTACATATTGGAAATATTTTTTGCATTACCCAATAGTTTATTAGTTATTATGATATTTCTATTTTGTAAAATCTACTGATCTTTTTTTAACACCTATCTTTCATTTTTTATTTCTTAAAACAAAAATCAATCTGTTATACAGAGATGATTGTGCTTGGGGAAAAATTCGGAAATCCAAAGTCCAGAAGTTTCAAGAAATTATCAGTCACATTTATAAATAAAAATTCTTGTATATTTTATTTAAAAATATTAGAATACTAGAATTTATACTTGCTTTGCATCTCTTTCATTTGTAAATATTTTTTCTGATTGAATAATAAATGTGTAATAATAATAAAGATAAAAGTAAACTTATACATAATTATACATTCAGATTATGCTGTATATAATTTATTTAGAATTTCATGTTTTGAAAATATCATTGATTTAAATTTATAAAGACATTACTTTTTGAAATGCTTCATTAATGATTTTACTCGAAAAATTTTCAGGATTTTTGAGTTGGGCTCACAATCACCCCTGATAGTAATCTGTTCCTTTTTATAATCACGAGAAAAGTAATAATGTATTGTTTTACTTATATTGTTAATCTTAAAATATTTTTAAGATGTGCTATTTTAATTATTAAGAGCATTTAATTTTCAGCTTAAAAAAAAGTATATATTAACTAACTGTAAGTTTATTTTTACTTGAATAGATCATCTTACAGAATATGTTCCAAAGTCTCCCATCAGGGAATTATATGAAATGGAGCCCAAGTTGATGTTTGGGTAAGTGGGCAGTTTTCCCCTTTTTGATTTATAATCTCATGCTACAGAAACATGCAAATCTCTCTTACAGCTTTGATCATGTTCAACTGTATTATATAATTCTAGAAGTTGAAGGGTTATCCCTCAAACAACCTCATCCTTTTCAAGTGTGGTATATTATTTGAATTCAATGAAAAAAGGGCATTTTCGCCATAATGGTTTCTAAGAGAACTTTTAACTGTGTGACTTTATCTGCTCTTATCATAGATATTCATACCTACAATCATGTGAAATATTAATTAAAATATTTTATTTGCAGTTTTAGCTGAATTATTTTTAAATATAAGTGAATATTTTTTTTATATTGAATGGCTATGAGTTTTTATTTTTTAATCATTAATATTTCTTATATGAATAGTTTAAGATGCTGTAATTATATATTTAAAATTTTTATATTATGTTAAAAAGTATTAACATTCTTCTTACAAGAATAATATTAGCCTTTCTCAATCTTTTGGAAATTTCTAAATGTTATTCTTTCATCAAAAATAACACGTATCTAACCAAGTTCCAAGTTTAAATGAAGAGTTGGGCCTGTCCGAGGTGCAAGCCTTGTGAGAGGCTGCATAGAGCGCTGAGTAAACGTTTGGGTGTAGAAGTGTGGTAAGGCTTAAATCAGAGCTCGAAAAACCGCACATCCGCCTGTCCTCGGCGGTCAAAAATTCCCTGTGGACAACAAATTTCTCGAATCCAACGTCTGCCCGGATGGCCATTTTCCCACTAATGTTCGTAATACATTTTCAATTTTTGTTATCTTACAAGAGTTCAGCACCTCACTTCTAAAATGATCCTCAATTCTAGAAATCCTGTTGATTCCTTCGTCAGGCCAAATGCGCATGCTCACGAAATCGGTAAACAAAGGAAAAGTTGATCTGTGCATGTGCATTTGGACAGGTCTAACAAGAAGCGTTAAATGCAATTATGAACATCTACTTAAATGAAAAAACCCTTTCACATTTTTGTGCAGAAACCTCTGTAAATCATTGGCTTGATTGTGGAACTGGCTAACGTCATATTTGTTTCATTTAAGAAACGAAGTACCCTCAGATAAATTGACCTTTGTCGTTTTAATTATTTCATAAAAGAAATACTAGGTTACTATTAGTAACCTAGTATTTCTTTTATTACTGTATAATGTAATCCTAGTATTTGTAATCCTAGTAACTACTAATTCATTGTGCAATTTACATAAATATTTGTAATAAATAAGAGGAAATTACATTTTTATTTATTTAGAAGCTACGGGTTAGTTTCAAAGCAGGACGGGTACAATGTTGGACAAGCCGTCCTCGGGGACGGGTAAAATTTCTAAGTTTTTTCAAACCCTGGCTTAAATTAAAGGAAAAAGCTTTTCTATGATCCTATTTTTGCCTTTCTAAAAGCTTTTTTTTTTCTCCCTTGCTCATTGAAAATAACAATTGAGACATGCTTAATTTCCTAAAATAAATTAGATTTACGCATCAAAACTGTTTTTGAATTTCTGATGCTTTTGTAATGTAAATGTATGGTAATGTATTGTGTTTCTTACAGGAAACCTATCAATCTAAAGACTGGCAAAACAAAGATTGAAGTATTTTTACCAAATGGCAATAAATATGATGGAGTGGGTCCCAACAAGAAAGTCGCCAAAAGATCAGCAGCTAAAAGGGCGCTGGCAGATATGAAGAGGATGGATTTCTGTTAAATTTCTCTCGTGCACTCAACACAGTGATATTATTAAACATTGTTTAAGCTTTTGAATTATATTTTATGAAATATTTTTAAAGCTAAAAATATTTTTTGTACCTTTGTTACTGTATTTTTACTATTGTGAGTTATTATTTAAATAAATGTTTTGAAAGTGAGTCCTGTTAAAATTTATGACTCAGCAACAAATGCCTCTGATCATAATAAAATAAATTGAATTAATCTAATTTTTGTTTTGTTTTCATTCAGAAAAAATAAACAATTTTTAAGCATTTTTTACAATCACATTAGTATATTTTCAGTGGAAAAAAAGTTTTTTAAAGAAGCCATTTGATGCATAACCTGCTAAAAGTGTCAGCCATTCCTCTATTGACTCTTCTAGTACACCTTGAACTTGGGAAAGAAGCACATTCCTCTGCAAAATAAATCTGCTGAATTGTCCATTTTGTCTTGCAGGCAAAATTTAAATAAATTTTGTATGAATGAAAAATTCCTCATGTATTAATGGTAGAAAATTGCTATGTGCCATTCTGCATTGATCCAGGTTTAGCTCTTTTTTTTTTTTTTTTTTTGTCAATGTTTTTCCTATATTATGATAATTTATTTTTTTTCACGTAAAATGTTCTTCTTTTTGATTTCTCAGACTATTTTTTTTTTTTACTTGCAGAAAAATATTTTGCGACAAATTACTCAAAATTTCGTAGCTGTAAATATAAATTTTTAACAATTGTTTGTTCGTAAATGTTTTATGTGCAACGAATAAAATTTTCTATTTATTTCCAATCCCTGTGGCAGAATTTTTTTTGGACTTTCTGCGACAAACCTCTCTAGCACTATTATCTTTCTGCAAGATACTTTTAATAATAACTGATATACATGTTATTAATTACATTTAAAGTAACAGAAACATTGTATTTACAAAAAAAAAAAGCCTATTTGGATGCAATAAAATTTTATGCATTTTTAAAAAAAATTAATATGGAGGATTTTTTTTTTATTCTAATATCGTGGGCGATATTCTCACATTTTGTAAAAGAAAAACACACTACTTTTTTTGCATTTTGTAAATATCATCACATGAAGAAAATATATATATAAATCGTAAAAACAGAAAACCAAATTTTTTTTATTTTTCCTAAATAAGAAAAAGAAAAATCTTGAGCATTTCTTCCCTGTCTGATACATGAAAAGGGCATCTTTTGAATATAATAGTGGATTAAAAACTTTTTTAAAACATTTCTGCAGAAAAGAAATCCTTAATTTTTGACTTTCTAAAGGAAAATTCTTTCTCCAAGAACTCTTGTAAAGTTCTGCGTCAAGGTTTTATATACACTTTCCAATTCATATTTAGAAAAATACCGATAAAATTTAAATAAGATGCAACTGTCTTAATTTTACAAAAAAACAATGCAGAATATTGACTTCAAATTTCTTCATTTTAACGCTATTATATCTATATATACTTACATGGTAACCTGTAGGGCCACATTGTGGGCCCCTTATTAAACCTATAATCGAAACTGTGGTAGGCTTCACGTATCACCATGGACTGGATGGTAGACCAGACAAGTATGTTCTCTGCTGGAGGGAGGGGTCCTGGGTTCTAATCCCAGGGACGGACAAATTTCCAAAAATTTTCTTTTTTTTTTGTTGTTTATTTTAAATTATATTATTTTTTTAATGTGTTTTTCGATATTCTGGAGGGTCTTGCATGTAGGAAAGTTGGAAAATCAGTTTATTTGCTCTTTTTCGACTTCTTTTGTAACATTTTGGATATTCTAGCATGCATGGGGTGTTTTCTGTGTTTGAAATCCAGCAAAGAAAGTGTAATGGAATAATAAAAAGAATGAATAAAAAAATTGAATGGCGCGAGTAAGGTTTAAATTTCGAGACCCCCTAGCTCCTTTTAATATCAAGGTATAAATTTCAAACTCGGACCCTAAGTAGGGGTCTATGGTTTAAACATGGCTGAAGAAGAAAAGTTTTATAGGCCAATTAGGGGGTCTCAGTGGGGCCCTAAAGGTATATTGCGAAGATGAGAGGAGAGAGCTTTTGAAGCGAAACTGTGGTAGGTTTCACGTATCACCGTGGACTGGATGGTAGGCCACCAGACAAGCAAGTTCGCTGCTGGAGGCAAGGCCGGATTTACGTATAAGCTGTAGCTTGGAGCCCCGAGGTGACAAGGGCCCCCAGATCCTACTTTCCCCCCTCTTTTTTTTAAGTTTTATTCGGAGCTGGGGCTCTCCGAACCCCAAATAAATATAATAAATATAAATAAATGACTGATAATGACATAATAAATGTAAATAAATAAATGACTGAACAAAACAAAAAACTTCGTTGTCATTAGTAGGGAACAACATATCATCTTTCAAGCAATTTGAATATTATTAATTTTTATAAATAAGGAATTTTTTAGTTTAAAACGTAAAAAAGTTTTTTTTTGCCCCATCATTCTATCATCAGACTATTTAATATCTGTTTCTAAGGATCAGAATTCCCTTTTATTTTACTTTAAAATTGTACAAATGATATATTTAATGCTTTCGTGTGATATGCAGCAGTTTTAAATAGCACTTTAAAATATTTAAAAAAAGAAAAATTGTCAGATCAAAAAAAAAAAATAAATAACTATTACTTTTGAATTAGAATTTAAATAACTACACACGTTTGTTTTGCTATCTCATTCTATTTATATAGCATTATTTAGAGTAGACAGTTTCGTGTGGGTGTGATGATGACGTAATAAAAGAGGCATACAAAAAAAGCAAATTTCATTTCAGTTAAATACCTCAATATCATATTTTTAAACTTCTCGAAAATATAGTAAAAGAGGTATACAAATTAACTGTCGCAAACAAATTAATATTAAGTAAGAACGAAACAAAAATGATATCGAAGTATGCTGAATCACTAATGAGACCGGGATGAAAGACATCGAAACCTATTTGATTGAATTGTATAACTAGAAGGTGTTTCAAAAATTCTGAAATCTATCAGGCTTTAATTTTTTTTTTCTGTCACAAAATTAATCAGTAATTAAAAATAATAAATTCATTAGATTTCAATATTGGTTCTGTTTTTTCGTTGATTAAATGTTAAACATTAACAGATATTTGTCTTTTAAAACATTTCATTCTGTAATAAGATAATTATTCTACAATTGTAATTATCTAAAACTAATTGCTAATTGATATGAAGCTTTAGTGTGTTCCATTGATATGTTAAATGCTCGTATTGGCTGGATGCCCGGGACAGTTGCTCTTTCACATCCTAGCCACTATAAACCATATAGAGCAGAGCTGATACTTTAAACCCGTAAGACATTTATTCTCTCTGATATTTAATAGACCCTTTAATGGATGGGTGATCGTGTAAAGCTAAGGGTGGTGGCGGTAGTAGTAAAATTGCTCTTTCAAGATTTCCGGGTTACTGCTTCTGATATATTTTTACGCCGCAGATTGAAAAAACGCGCCATCATATTATTGCATCATATCTTTTGCAGTATTTCACATGTACCGAGTTCTTTCTTTCAGCCTTTAAACTTCAGCATTATCATATTAATATTATAATCATTAGAATATTTTCTAATTAGGGCTAACTTAAAAAGATATTTTTGGCAACATTTTATTCAAATGTAGCCAAATAAGGGATAAAATACAAAACATGGCAAACCTTAAGAATTATTCACAATGAGATATTAACTTTCCAAAATTTTTTTTGGCCTTACGACCTCCGAGAATCAATACATTTCTGAAAGCTCTTATGAATGGTACAATTATGTTTAGATTTGAACCCAAATTACAATAACAAAACTGCATAGAATATTAGGCTTGTTCACACATCGCCTCGTAGTCATAACATAAGCGGAGGGATACACCGGAAATTTTCTAAATTTCTTCCGGCTTAAGGACGCTTGTTATTGTTTACATTAGAGCATCCATCCATAAATCCTTAACAATATACGCCAAAAATTTACATATATAATGACCATTTTTTTTCTTGCACTAAAATTTAACAAATGTACTTAAAATAATTAAAAAGAAAGCACAAATAATGAAGAAATATTTTCAATATAAACATCAATTAAATAATATCAGCTTACGAAATGTTCTTTTTATTTTTACAAACAGTATTAATATAACGACCCTCACTTGCTCCAGGGACTGCTGGATTGGGTTCAAAATGACAAGGCTACGGAGTTGAATATTTGTAGTCGTAAACTCGAAATTGGGTCGACTGTGCAATGACTGTTATAAAATAAACTAATAAATTTGGCCGGGATGGCCTGGTTGATAGGGCGTTGGACTCGTGTTCGTGAGAATGGGAGTTTGAATCCAGCCGGCAGAAGAATACCCATATATAAAATGGTGACTGGTGCATGTTAAATCTGTCGGGGTCACAAAGTCCTCCAAGTTCTCATAACAAATAAATACCTCTGGGTACTAATCTAGCAGTTCCCTTGTCTCCTGGATTGGGTTCAAAATTACAAGGCCAAGGAGTTGAATATTTGTAGTCGTAAACTCGAAATTGGGTCGACTGTGCAATGACTGTTATAAAATAAACTAATAAATTTGGCCGGGATGGCCTGGTTGGTAGGGCGTTGGACTCGTGTTCGTGAGAATGGGAGTTTGAATCCAGCCGGCAGAAGAATACCCATATATAAAATGGTTACTGGTGCTTGTTAAATCTGTCGGGGTCACAAAGTCCTCCAAGTTCTCATACCAAATAAATACCTCTGGGTACTAATCTAGCAGTTCCCTTGTCTCCTGGATTGGGTTCAAAATTACAAGGCCAACGAGTTGAATATTTGTAGTCGTAAACTCGAAATTGGGTCGACTGTGCAATGACTGTTATAAAATAAACTAATAAATTTGGCCGGGATGGCCTGGTTGGTAGGGCGTAAACTCAAAATTTAGTCGGTTGTTCAACGGCGGTTATTAAAAAAATTAAACTAATAATCAAATTGTCCTTTCTTGTTTTCTTTCTAACTCTTTGCGTATTTTCTACGCACATTCAAAATTTCATATTTCTAAGTCTTACAGATTTTGTAACTTAAACAAAAAACAATTGAGAAAAAAATTCGCGAAAAAATCATTAAGAATTGCAAATAAAATATATTCAAAATGAATCTAAAAAAAAAACTCTTAAATATATAGTGGCCCAGCACGCCAAATTTTTACTATGTGCTAAAAATGTGTTTCTTTTGTAAGTTTTAATCCTCGTTCAAAAAATATGTGCAATAAAAGAAAAGTTCTACATAACAGTCTCATCACAATTAATATATTTAACAATAAAGTAATATTATCAAATTTTTTAATAATATAATCTTAATACTCAACAATAAAAAATAGTGACAGTTTACTTTGAGTGTATAGAAATGGAATTGAACTTATAAGGGCCCAATCATTTTCAGTAACTTAAGGCCCCAAAAAGCTTAAATCCGGTCCTGGCTGGAGGGAGGGGTCCTGGGTTCAAATCCCAGGGACGGACGAATTTTCAAAAAAATTTCTTACCTTTTTTTTTGTTTATTTTAAATTACATTATTTTTTTTAATGTGTTTTTTGATATTCTGGAGGAAAAAACTGGAAATGGGAAAAAACAGGAAAAATCCAGGAAAATCAGTTTATTTGCTCTTTTTCAACTTCTTTTGTAACATTTTGGATATTCTAGCATGCATGGGGTGTTTTCTGGGTGTGAAATCCCGCAAAGAAAGCGTAATGACATAATAGAAAAAAAAAGAATAAAAAAATAAAATGGCTCTAGAAAGGTTCAAATTTCAAGACCCCCAAGCTCCCTTTAATATCAAGGTATAATTTTCAAACTTGGACCCTAAATAGGGGTCTATGGTCCAAACATGGCTGCCGAGGAAAATTTTTATAGGCCAATAAATTTTTATAGGCCCTAAAGGTATATTGCGAAGATGAGAGAAGAGAGTTTTGGAAGCGAAACTGTGCTAGGTTTCACGTATCACCGTGAACTGGAAGGTAGGCCACCAGAAAAGCATGTTCGCTGTTGCAGGGAGGGGTCCTGGGTTCGAATCCCAGGTACCGTCAAATCCTCAACAAAAAAAATTTTCTTGTTTTGTTTATTTTAAATTATATTATTTTTTAAATGTGCTTTTCGATATTCTGGAGGGTCCTGCATGTAGGAAATAATTTTTTTTTATTGGGAAAATGGGAAAAAACTGGAAAAATCCAGGAAAATCAGTTTATTTGCTCTTTTTCGACTTCTTTAGTAACATTTTGGATATTCTAGCATGCATGGATTGTCTTCTGCATGTGAAATCCAGCACAGAAAAAGTAATGGAATAATAAAAAAAAGAATAAAAAAATAAAATGGCTCGAGAAAGGTTCAAATTTCAAGAACGCCCAGCTCCTTTTAATATCAAGGTATAATTTTCAAACTCAGACCCTAAGTAGGGGTCTATGGTCCAAAGAAGCCTGAAGAAGAGAATTTTTATAGGCCAATTAGGGGGTTCACAGTGGGCCCCTATAGGTATATTGCGAAGAAGAGAGGAGAAAGCTTTTGAAGCGAAACTGTGGCAGGCTTCACGTATTACCGCGGACTGGAGGGTAGGCCACCAGACAAGCAAGTTCGCTGCTGGAGGGAGGGGTCCTGCGTTCAAATCCCAGGGACATACAAATTTTTTAAAAAATTTTCTTTTTTTTGTTATGTTTTTTTTTTGTTTATTTTAAATTATAATTTTTTTTATGTTTTTCGATATTCTGGAGGGATCCGCATGTAAGATTTAATTTTTTTTATTGGGAAAAAACTGGAAAAATCCAGGAAAATCAGTTTTTTTGCTCTTTTTCGATTTCTTTTGTAACATTTTGGATATTCTAGCATGCATGGGGTGATTTCTGAGTGTGAAATCCAGCAAAGAAAGCGTAATGGAATAATAAAAAAAAAGAATAAAAAACTCAAATGGCTCGAGAAAAGTTCAAATTTCAAGACCCCCTTGCTCCCTTTAATATCAAGGTATAATTTTCAATCTCGGACCCTGAGTAGGCGTCTATGGTCCAATGAAGCCTGAAAAAGAGAAATTTTATAGGCCAATTAGGGGGTTCACAGTGGGCCCCTACAGGTATATTGCGAAGAAGAGAGGAGAAAGCTTTTGAAGCGAAACTGTGGTAGGCACCACGTATCACCGTGGACTGGAAGGTAGGCCACCAGACAAGCAAGTTCATTCCTGGAGGGAGGGGTCCTGGGTTCGAATCCCAGGGACATACAAATTTTTAAAAATTTTTTTTTTGTTTATTTTAAATAATATAATTTTTTTATATGTTTTTCGATATTCTGGAGGGATCCGCATGTAGGATTTAATTTTTTTTATTGGGAAAATGGGAAAAAACTGGAAAAATCCAGGAAAATCAGCTTTTTTGCTCTTTTTCGATTTCTTTTGTAACATTTAGGATATTCTAGCATGCATGGGGTGATTTCTGTGTGTGAAATCCAGCAAAGAAGGCGTAATGGAATAATAAAAAAAAGAATAAAAAACTCAAATGGCTCGAAAAAAGTTCGAATTTCAAGACCCCCTAGCTCCCTTTAATATCAAGGTATAATTTTCAATCTCGGACCCTGAGTAGGGGTCTATGGTCCAAAGAAGCCTGAAAAAGAGAAATTTTATAGGCCAATTAGGGGGTTCACAGTGGGCCCCTACAGGTATATTGCGAAGAAGAGAGGAGAAAGCTTTTGAAGCGAAACTGTGGTAGGCTTCACGTATCACCGCGGACTGGAGGGTAGGCCACCAGACAAGCAAGTTCGCTGCTGGAGGGAGGGGTCCTGGGTTCGAATCCCAGGGACATACAAATTTTTTAAAAATTTTCTTTTTTTTGTTTTGTTTTTTTTGTATATTTTAAATTATATTTTTTTTTTATGTTTTTCGATATTCTGGAGGGATCCGCATGTAGGATTTAATTTTTTTTATTGGGAAAATGGGAAAAAACTGGAAAAATCCAGGAAAATCAGTTTATTTGCTCTTTTTCGATTTCTTTTGTAACATTTTGGATATTCTAGCATGCATGGGGTGATTTCTGTGTGTGAAATCCAGCAAAGAAAGCGTAATGGAATAATAAAAAAAAGAATAAAAAACTCAAATGGCTCAAGAAAAGTTCAAATTTCAAGACCCCCTAGCTCCCTTTAATATCAAGGTATAATTTTCAATCTCGGACCCTGAGTAGGGGTCTATGGTCCAAAGAAGCCTGTAAAAGAGAAATTTTATATGCCAATTAGGGGGTTCACAGTGGGCCCCTACAGGTATATTGCGAAGAAGTGAGGAGAAAGCTTTTGAAGCGAAACTGTTGTAGGCTTCACGTATCACCGCGGAGTGGAAGGTAGGCCACCAGACAAGCAAGTTCATTCCTGGAGGGAGGGGTCCTGGGTTCGAATCCCAGGGACATACAAATTTTTAAAAATTTTTTTTTTGTTTATTTTAAATAATATAATTTTTTTATATGTTTTTCGATATTCTGGAGGGATCCGCATGTAGGATTTAATTTTTTTTATTGGGAAAATGGGAAAAAACTGGAAAAATCCAGGAAAATCAGCTTTTTTGCTCTTTTTCGATTTCTTTTGTAACATTTAGGATATTCTAGCATGCATGGGGTGATTTCTGTGTGTGAAATCCAGCAAAGAAGGCGTAATGGAATAATAAAAAAAAGAATAAAAAACTCAAATGGCTCGAAAAAAGTTCGAATTTCAAGACCCCCTAGCTCCCTTTAATATCAAGGTATAATTTTCAATCTCGGACCCTGAGTAGGGGTCTATGGTCCAAAGAAGCCTGAAAAAGAGAAATTTTATAGGCCAATTAGGGGGTTCACAGTGGGCCCCTACAGGTATATTGCGAAGAAGAGAGGAGAAAGCTTTTGAAGCGAAACTGTGGTAGGCTTCACGTATCACCGCTGATTGGAGGGTAGGCCACCAGACAAGCAAGTTCGCTGCTGGAGGGAGGGGTCCTGGGTTCGAATCCCAGGGACATACAAATTTTTTAAAAATTTTCTTTTTTTTGTTTTGTTTTTTTTGTATATTTTAAATTATATTTTTTTTTTTATGTTTTTCGATATTCTGGAGGGATCCGCATGTAGGATTTAATTTTTTTTATTGGGAAAATGGGAAAAAACTGGAAAAATCCAGGAAAATCAGTTTTTTTGTTTTTTTTCGATTTCTATTCTAACATTTTGGATATTCTAGCATGCATGGGGTGATTTCTGTGTATGAAATCCAGCAAAGAAAGCGTAATGGAATAATAAAATAAAGAATAAGAAACTCAAATGGCTCGAGAAAGCTTAAAATTTCCAGACCCCCTAGCTCCCTTTAATATCAAGGTATAATTTTCAATCTCGGACCCTGAGTAGGAGTCTTTGGTCCAAAGAAGCCTGAAGAAGAGAATTTTTATAGGCCAATTAGGGGGGTCACAGTGTGCCCCTGCAGGTATATTGCGAAGATGAGAGGGGAGAGCTTTTGAAGGGAAATTGTGGTAGGCTTCACGTATAACCGCGGACTGGAAGGTAGGCCACCAGACAAGCAAGTTAGCAGCTGGAGGGAGGGGTCCTGGGTTCGAATCCCAGGGACATACAAATTTTTTAATAATTTTCTTTTTTTTGTTTTGTTTTTTTTTGTTTATTTTAAATTATATTATTTTTTATATGTTTTTTCGATATTCTGGAGGGATCCGCTTGCAGAATTTAATTTTTTTTATTGGGAAAAAGGGAAAAAACTGGAAAAATATAGGAAAATCAGTTTATTTGCTCTTTTTCGATTTCTTTTGTTACATTTTGGATATTCTAGCATGCATGGGGTGATTTCTGTGTGTGAAATCCAGCAAAGAAAGCGTAATGGAATAATAAAAAAAAGAATAAAATACTCAAATGGCTCGAGAAAAGTTCAAATTTCAAGACCCCCTAGCTCCCTTTAATATCAAGGTATAGTTTTCAATCTCGGACCCTGAGTAAGGGTCTATGGTCCAAAGAAGCCTGAAAAAGAGAAATTTTATAGCCCAATTAGGGGGTTCACAGTGGGCCCCTACAGGTTTATTGCGAAGAAGAGAGGAGAAAGCTTTTGAAGCGAAACTGTGGTAGGCTTCACGTATCACCGCGGACTGGAAGGTAGGCCACCAGACAAGCAAGTTCGTTCCTGGAGGGAGGGGTCCTGGGTTCGAATCCCAGGGACATACAATTTTTAAAAAAATTTTTTTTTTGTCTATTTTAAATTATATAATTTTTTTATATGTTTTTCGATATTCTGGAGGGATCCGCATGTAGGATTTAATTTTTTTTATTGGGAAAATGGGAAAAAACTGGAAAAATCCAGGAAAATCAGCTTTTTTGCTCTTTTTCGATTTCTTTTGTAACATTTTGGATATTCTAGCATGCATGGGGTGATTTCTGTGTGTGAAATCCAGCAAAGAAGGCGTAATGGAATAATAAAAAAAAGAATAAAAAACTCAAATGGCTCGAAAAATGTTCGAATTTCAAGACCCCCTAGCTCCCTTTAATATCAAGGTATAATTTTCAATCTCGGACCCTGAGTAGGGGTCTATGGTACAAAGAAGCCTGAAAAAGAGAAATTTTATAGGCCAATTAGGGGGTTCACAGTGGGCCCCTACAGGTATATTGCGAAGAAGAGAGGAGAAAGCTTTTGAAGCGAAACTGTGGTAGGCTTCATGTATCACCGCGGACTGGAGGGTAGGCCACCAGACAAGCAAGTTCGCTGCTGGAGGGAGGGGTCCTGGGTTCGAATCCCAGGGACATACAAATTTTTTAAAAACTTTTTTTTTTTTTTTTTTTTTGTATATTTTAAATTATATATTTTTTTTTTTATGTTTCTCGATATTCTGGAGGGATCCGCATGTAGGATTTAATTTTTTTTATTGGGAAAATGGGAAAAAACTGGAAAAATCCAGGAAAATCAGTTTTTTTGCTCTTATTCGATTTCTATGGTAACATTTTGGATATTCTAGCATGCATGGGGTGATTTCTGTGTGTGAAATCCAGCAAAGAAAGCGTAATGGAATAATAAAATAAAGAATAAGAAACTCAAATGGCTCGAGAAAGCTTAAAATTTCCAGACCCCCTAGCTCCCTTTAATATCAAGGTTTAATTTTCAATCTCGGACCCTGAGTAGGAGTCTTTGATCCAAAGAAGCCTGAAGAAGAGAATTTTTATAGGCCAATTAGGGGGGTCACAGTGTGCCCCTGCAGGTATATTGCGAAGATGAGAGGGGAGAGCTTTTGAAGGGAAATTGTGGTAGGCTTCACGTATCACCGCGGACTGGAAGGTAGGCCACCAGACAAGCAAGTTAGCAGCTGGAGGGAGGGGTCCTGTGTTCGAATCCCAGAGACATACAAATTTTTTAATAATTTTCTTTTTTTTGTTTTGTTTTTTTTGTTTATTTTAAATTATATTATTTTTTATATGTTTTTTCGATATTCTGGAGGGATCCGCTTGCAGAATTTAATTTTTTTTATTGGGAAAAAGGGAAAAAACTTGAAAAATATAGGAAAATCAGTTTATTTGCTCTTTTTCGATTTCTTTTGTAACATTTTGAATATTCTAGCATGCATGGGGTGATATCTGTGTGTGAAATCCAGCAAAGAAAGCGTAATGGAACAATAAAAAAAAGAATAAAAAACTCAAATGGCTCGTGAAAAATTCAAATTTCAAGACCCCCTAGCTCCCTTTAATATCAAGGTATAATTTTCAATCTCGGACCCTGAGTAGGGGTCTATGGTCCAAAGAAGCCTGAAAAAGAGAAATTTTATAGGCCAATTAGGGGGTTCACAGTGGGCCCCTACAGGTATATTGCGAAGAAGAGAGGAGAAAGCTTTTGAAGCGAAACTGTGGTAGGCTTCACGTATCACCGCGGACTGGAAGGTAGGCCACCAGACAAGCAAGTTTGTTCCCGGAGGGAGGGGTCCTGGGTTCGAATCCCAGGGACATACAATTTTTAAAAAAAAATTTTTTTTTTTTGTTTATTTTAAATTATATAATTTTTTTATATGTTTTTCGATATTCTGGAGAGATCCGCATGTAGGATTTAATTTTTTTTATTGGGAAAATGGGAAAAAACTGGAAAAATCCAGGAAAATCAGCTTTTTTGCTCTTTTTCGATTTCTTTTGTAACATTTTGGATATTCTAGCATGCATGGGGTGATTTCTGTGTGTGAAATCCAGCAAAGAAGGCGTAATGGAATAATAAAAAAAAGAATAAAAAACTCAAATGGCTCGAAAAATGTTCGAATTTCAAGACCCCCTAGCTCCCTTTAATATCAAGGTATAATTTTCAATCTCGGACCCTGAGTAAGGGTCTATGGTCCAAAGAAGCCTGAAAAAGAGAAATTTTATAGCCCAATTAGGGGGTTCACAGTGGGCCCCTACAGGTATATTGCGAAGAAGAGAGGAGAAAGCTTTTGAAGCGAAACTGTGGTAGGCTTCACGTATCACCGCGGACTGGAGGGTAGGCCACCAGACAAGCAAGTTCGCTGCTGGAGGGAGGGGTCCTGGGTTCGAATCCCAGGGACATACAAATTTTTTAAAAATTTTCTTTTTTTTGTTTTGTTTTTTTTGTATATTTTAAATTATATTTTTTTTTTATGTTTTTCGATATTCTGGAGGGATCCGCATGTAGGATTTAATTTTTTTTATTGGGAAAATGGGAAAAAACTGGAAAAATCCAGGAAAATCAGTTTATTTGCTCTTTTTCGATTTCTTTTGTAACATTTTGGATATTCTAGCATGCATGGGGTGATTTCTGTGTGTGAAATCCAGCAAAGAAAGCGTAATGGAATAATAAAAAAAAGAATAAAAAACTCAAATGGCTCAAGAAAAGTTCAAATTTCAAGACCCCCTAGCTCCCTTTAATATCAAGGTATAATTTTCAATCTCGGACCCTGAGTAGGGGTCTATGGTCCAAAGAAGCCTGAAAAAGAGAAATTTTATATGCCAATTAGGGGGTTCACAGTGGGCCCCTACAGGTATATTGCGAAGAAGTGAGGAGAAAGCTTTTGAAGCGAAACTGTTGTAGGCTTCACGTATCACCGCGGAGTGGAAGGTAGGCCACCAGACAAGCAAGTTCATTCCTGGAGGGAGGGGTCCTGGGTTCGAATCCCAGGGACATACAAATTTTTAAAAATTTTTTTTTTGTTTATTTTAAATAATATAATTTTTTTATATGTTTTTCGATATTCTGGAGGGATCCGCATGTAGGATTTAATTTTTTTTTATTGGGAAAATGGGAAAAAACTGGAAAAATCCAGGAAAATCAGCTTTTTTGCTCTTTTTCGATTTCTTTTGTAACATTTAGGATATTCTAGCATGCATGGGGTGATTTCTGTGTGTGAAATCCAGCAAAGAAGGCGTAATGGAATAATAAAAAAAAGAATAAAAAACTCAAATGGCTCGAAAAAAGTTCGAATTTCAAGACCCCCTAGCTCCCTTTAATATCAAGGTATAATTTTCAATCTCGGACCCTGAGTAGGGGTCTATGGTCCAAAGAAGCCTGAAAAAGAGAAATTTTATAGGCCAATTAGGGGGTTCACAGTGGGCCCCTACAGGTATATTGCGAAGAAGAGAGGAGAAAGCTTTTGAAGCGAAACTGTGGTAGGCTTCACGTATCACCGCGGACTGGAGGGTAGGCCACCAGACAAGCAAGTTCGCTGCTGGAGGGAGGGGTCCTGGGTTCGAATCCCAGGGACATACAAATTTTTTAAAAATTTTCTTTTTTTTGTTTTGTTTTTTTTGTATATTTTAAATTATATTTTTTTTTTTATGTTTTTCGATATTCTGGAGGGATCCGCATGTAGGATTTAATTTTTTTTATTGGGAAAATGTTAAAAAACTGGAAAAATCCAGGAAAATCAGTTTTTTTGTTTTTTTTCGATTTCTATTCTAACATTTTGGATATTCTAGCATGCATGGGGTGATTTCTGTGTGTGAAATCCAGCAAAGAAAGCGTAATGGAATAATAAAATAAAGAATAAGAAACTCAAATGGCTCGAGAAAGCTTAAAATTTCCAGACCCCCTAGCTCCCTTTAATATCAAGGTATAATTTTCAATCTCGGACCCTGAGTAGGAGTCTTTGGTCCAAAGAAGCCTGAAGAAGAGAATTTTTATAGGCCAATTAGGGGGGTCACAGTGTGCCCCTGCAGGTATATTGCGAAGATGAGAGGGGAGAGCTTTTGAAGGGAAATTGTGGTAGGCTTCACGTATAACCGCGGACTGGAAGGTAGGCCACCAGACAAGCAAGTTAGCAGCTGGAGGGAGGGGTCCTGGGTTCGAATCCCAGGGACATACAAATTTTTTATTAATTTTCTTTTTTTTGTTTTGTTTTTTTTTGTTTATTTTAAATTATATTATTTTTTATATGTTTTTTCGATATTCTGGAGGGATCCGCTTGCAGAATTTAATTTTTTTTATTGGGAAAAAGGGAAAAAACTGGAAAAATATAGGAAAATCAGTTTATTTGCTCTTTTTCGATTTCTTTTGTTACATTTTGGATATTCTAGCATGCATGGGGTGATTTCTGTGTGTGAAATCCAGCAAAGAAAGCGTAATGGAATAATAAAAAAAAGAATAAAATACTCAAATGGCTCGAGAAAAGTTCAAATTTCAAGACCCCCTAGCTCCCTTTAATATCAAGGTATAGTTTTCAATCTCGGACCCTGAGTAAGGGTCTATGGTCCAAAGAAGCCTGAAAAAGAGAAATTTTATAGCCCAATTAGGGGGTTCACAGTGGGCCCCTACAGGTTTATTGCGAAGAAGAGAGGAGAAAGCTTTTGAAGCGAAACTGTGGTAGGCTTCACGTATCACCGCGGACTGGAAGGTAGGCCACCAGACAAGCAAGTTCGTTCCTGGAGGGAGGGGTCCTGGGTTCGAATCCCAGGGACATACAATTTTTAAAAAAAATTTTTTTTTTGTCTATTTTAAATTATATAATTTTTTTATATGTTTTTCGATATTCTGGAGGGATCCGCATGTAGGATTTAATTTTTTTTATTGGGAAAATGGGAAAAAACTGGAAAAATCCAGGAAAATCAGCTTTTTTGCTCTTTTTCGATTTCTTTTGTAACATTTTGGATATTCTAGCATGCATGGGGTGATTTCTGTGTGTGAAATCCAGCAAAGAAGGCGTAATGGAATAATAAAAAAAAGAATAAAAAACTCAAATGGCTCGAAAAATGTTCGAATTTCAAGACCCCCTAGCTCCCTTTAATATCAAGGAATAATTTTCAATCTCGGACCCTGAGTAGGGGTCTATGGTACAAAGAAGCCTGAAAAAGAGAAATTTTATAGGCCAATTAGGGGGTTCACAGTGGGCCCCTACAGGTATATTGCGAAGAAGAGAGGAGAAAGCTTTTGAAGCGAAACTGTGGTAGGCTTCACGTATCACCGCGGACTGGAGGGTAGGCCACCAGACAAGCAAGTTCGCTGCTGGAGGGAGGGGTCCTGGGTTCGAATCCCAGGGACATACAAATTTTTTAAAAACTTTTTTTTTTTTTTTTTTTTTGTATATTTTAAATTATATATTTTTTTTTTATGTTTCTCGATATTCTGGAGGGATCCGCATGTAGGATTTAATTTTTTTTATTGGGAAAATGGGAAAAAACTGGAAAAATCCAGGAAAATCAGTTTTTTTGCTCTTATTCGATTTCTATGGTAACATTTTGGATATTCTAGCATGCATGGGGTGATTTCTGTGTGTGAAATCCAGCAAAGAAAGCGTAATGGAATAATAAAATAAAGAATAAGAAACTCAAATGGCTCGAGAAAGCTTAAAATTTCCAGACCCCCTAGCTCCCTTTAATATCAAGGTATAATTTTCAATCTCGGACCCTGAGTAAGGGTCTATGGTCCAAAGAAGCCTGAAAAAGAGAAATTTTATAGCCCAATTAGGGGGTTCACAGTGGGCCCCTACAGGTATATTGCGAAGAAGAGAGGAGAAAGCTTTTGAAGCGAAACTGTGGTAGGCTTCACGTATCACCGCGTACTGGAAGGTTGGCCACCAGACAAGCAAGTTCGTTGCTGGAGGGAGGGGTCCTGGGTTCAAATCCCAGGGACATACAAATTTTTTAAAAATTTTCTTTTTTTTTGTTTTTTTCTTTTTGTTTATTTTAAATTATATTATTTTTTTATATGTTTTTCGATATTCTGGAGGGATCCGCATGTAGGATTTAATTTTTTTTATTGGGAAAATGGGAAAAAACTGGAAAAATATAGGAAAATCAGTTTATTTGCTCTTTTTCGATTTCTTTTGTAACATTTTGGATATTCTAGCATGCATGGAGTGATATCTGTGTGTGAAATCCAGCAAAGAAAGCGTAATGGAATAATTAAAAAAAGAATAAAAAACTCAAATGGCTCGTGAAAAGTTCAAATTTCAAGACCCCCTAGCTCCCTTTAATATCAAGGTATAATTTTCAATCTCGGACCCTGAGTAGGGGTCTATGGTCCAAAGAAGCCTGAAAAAGAGAAATTTTATAGGCCAATTAGGGGGTTCACAGTGGGCCCCTACAGGTATATTGCGAAGAAGAGAGGAGAAAGCTTTTGAAGCGAAACTCTGGTAGGCTTCACGTATCACCGCGGACTGGAAGGTAGGCCACCAGACAAGCAAGTTCGTTCCTGGAGGGAGGGGTCCTGGGTTCGAATCCCAGGGACATACAATTTTTAAAAAAAAATTTTTTTTTTGTTTATTTTAAATTATATAATTTTTTTATATGTTTTTCGATATTCTGGAGGGATCCGCATGTAGGATTTAATTTTTTTTATTGGGAAAATGGGAAAAAACTGGAAAAATCCAGGAAAATCAGCTTTTTTGCTCTTTTTCGATTTCTTTTGTAACATTTTGGATATTCTAGCATGCATGGGGTGATTTCTGTGTGTGAAATCCAGCAAAGAAGGCGTAATGGAATAATAAAAAAAAGAATAAAAAACTCAAATGGCTCGAAAAATGTTCGAATTTCAAGACCCCCTAGCTCCCTTTAATATCAAGGTATAATTTTCAATCTCGGACCCTGAGTAGGGGTCTATGGTCCAAAGAAGCCTGAAAAAGAGAAATTTTATAGGCCAATTAGGGGGTTCACAGTGGGCCCCTACAGGTAAATTGCGAAGAAGAGAGGAGAAAGCTTTTGAAGCGAAACTGTGGTAGGCTTCACGTATCACCGCGGACTGGAGGGTAGGCCACCAGACAAGCAAGTTCGCTGCTGGAGGGAGGGGTCCTGGGATCGAATCCCAGGGACATACAAATTTTTTAAAAATTTTCCTTTTTTTGTTTTGTTTTTTTTGTATATTTTAAATTATATATTTTTTTTTAATGTTTCTCGATATTCTGGAGGGATCCGCATGTAGGATTTAATTTTTTTTATTGGGAAAATGGGAAAAAACTGGAAAAATCCAGGAAAATCAGTTTTTTTGCTCTTTTTCGATTTCTATGGTAACATTTTGGATATTCTAGCATGCATGGGGTGATTTCTGTGTGTGAAATCCAGCAAAGAAAGCGTAATGGAATAATAAAATAAAGAATAAGAAACTCAAATGGCTCGAGAAAGCTTAAAATTTCCAGACCCCCTAGCTCCCTTTAATATCAAGGTATAATTTTCAATCTCGGACCCTGAGTAGGAGTCTTTGATCCAAAGAAGCCTGAAGAAGAGAATTTTTATAGGCCAATTAGGGGGGTCACAGTGTGCCCCTGCAGGTATATTGCGAAGATGAGAGGGGAGAGCTTTTGAAGGGAAATTGTGGTAGGCTTCACGTATCACCGCGGACTGGAAGGTAGGCCACCAGACGAGCAAGTTAGCAGCTGGAGGGAGGGGTCCTGGGTTCGAATCCCAGGGACATACAAATTTTTTAATAATTTTCTTTTTTTTGTTTTGTTTTTTTTGTTTTGTTTTTTTTGTTTATTTTAAATTATATTATTTTTTATATGTTTTTTCGATATTCTGGAGGGATCCGCTTGTAGAATTTAATTTTTTTTATTGGGAAAAAGGGAAAAAACTGGAAAAATATAGGAAAATCAGTTTATTTGCTCTTTTTCGATTTCTTTTGTAACATTTTGGATATTCTAGCATGCATGGGGTGATTTCTGTGTGTGAAATCCAGCAAAGAAAGCGTAATGGAATAATAAAAAAAAGAATAAAAAACTCAAATGGCTCGAGAAAAGTTCAAATTTCAAGACCCCCTAGCTCCATTTAATATCAAGGTATAATTTTCAATCTCGGATCCTGAGTAAGGGTCTATGGTCCAAAGAAGCCTGAAAAAGAGAATTTTATAGGCCAATTAGGGGGTTCACAGTGGGCCCCTACAGGTATATTGCGAAGAAGAGTGGAGAAAGCTTTTGAAGCGAAACTGTGGGAGGCTTCACATATCACCGCGGACTGGAAGGTAGGCCACCAGACAAGCAAGTTCGTTGCAGGAGGGAGGGGTCCTGGGTTCAAATCCCAGGGACATACAAATTTTTTAAAAATTTTCTTTTTTTTTGTTTTTTTCTTTTTGTTTATTTTAAATTATATTATTTTTTTATATGTTTTTCGATATTCTGGAGGGATCCGCATGTAGGATTTAATTTTTTTTATTGGGAAAATGGGAAAAAACTGGAAAAATATAGGAAAATCAGTTTATTTGCTCTTTTTCGATTTCTTTTGTAACATTTTGGATATTCTAGCATGCATGGGGTGATTTCTGTGTGTGAAATCCAGCAGAGAAAGCGTAATGGAATAATAAATAAAAAAATAAAAACTCAAATGGCTCGTGAAAAGTTCAAATTTCAAGACCCCCTAGCTCCCTTTAATATCAAGGTATAATTTTCAATCTCGGACCCTGAGTAGGGGTCTATGGTCCAAAGAAGCCTGAAAAAGAGAAATTTTATAGGCCAATTAGGGGGTTCACAGTGGGCCCCTACAGGTATATTGCGAAGAAGAGAGGAGAAAGCTTTTGAAGCGAAACTGTGGCAGGCTTCACGTATCACCGCGGACTGGAAGGTTGGCCACCAGACATGCAAGTTCATTGCTGGAGGGAGGGGTCCTGGGTTCGAATCCCAGGGACATACAAATTTTTAAAAAATTTTTTTTTTTTTTGTTTATTTTAAATTATATAATTTTTTTATATGTTTTTCGATATTCTGGAGGGATCCGCATGCAGGATTTAATTTTTTTTATTGGGAAAATGGGAAAAAACTGGAAAAATCCAGGAAAATCAGCTTTTTTGCTCTTTTTCGATTTCTTTTGTAATATTTTGGATATTCTAGCATGCATGGGGTGATTTCTGTGTGTGAAATCCAGCAAAGAAGGCGTAATGGAATAATAAAAAAAAGAATAAAAAACTCAAATGGCTCGAAAAAAGTTCGAATTTCAAGACCCCCTAGCTCCCTTTAATATCAAGGTATAATTTTCAATCTCGGACCCTGAGTAGGGGCCTATGGTCCAAAGAAGCCTGAAAAAGAGAAATTTTATAGGCCAATTAGGGGGTTCACAGTGGGCCCCTACAGGTATATTGCGAAAAAGAGAGGAGAAAGCTTTTGAAGCGAAACTGTTGTAGGCTTCACATATCACCGCGGACTGGAGGGTAGGCCACCAGACAAACAAGTTCGCTGCTGGAGGGAGGGGTCCTGGGTTCGAATCCCAGGGACATACAAATTTTTTAAAAATTTTCTTTTTTTTGTTTTGTTTTTTTTGTATATTTTAAATTATATTTTTTTTTATGTTTTTCGATATTCTGGAGGGATCCGCATGTAGGATTTAATTTTTTTTATTGGGAAAATGGGAAAAAACTGGAAAAATCCAGGAAAATCAGTTTTTTTGCTCTTTTTCGATTTCTATGGTAACATTTTGGATATTCTAGCATGCATGGGGTGATTTCTGTGTGTGAAATCCAGCAAAGAAAGCGTAATGGAATAATAAAATAAAGAATAAGAAACTCAAATGGCTCGAGAAAGCTTAAAATTTCCAGACCCCCTAACTCCCTTTAATATCAAGGTATAATTTTCAATCTCGGACCCTGAGTAGGAGTCTTTGGTCCAAAGAAGCCTGAAGAAGAGAATTTTTATAGGCCAATTAGGGGGGTCACAGTGTGCCCCTGCAGGTATATTGCGAAGATGAGAGGGGAGAGCTTTTGAAGGGAAATTGTGGTAGGCTTCACGTATCACCGCGGACTGGAAGGTAGGCCACCAGACAATCAAGTTCGCAGCTGGAGGGAGGGGTCCTGGGTTCGAATCCCAGGGACATACAAATTTTTTAATAATTTTTTTTTTTTTTTTTTTTTTTTTTTTTTTATTTCAAATTATATTATTTTTTATATGTTTTTTCGATATTCTGGAGGGATCCGCTTGTAGAATTTAATTTTTTTTATTGGGAAAAAGGGAAAAAACTGGAAAAATATAGGAAAATCAGTTTATTTGCTCTTTTTCGATTTCTTTTGTAACATTTTGGATATTCTAGCATGCATGGGGTGATTTCTGTGTGTGAAATCCAGCAAAGAAAGCGTAATGGAATAATAAAAAAAAGAATAAAAAACTCAAATGGCTCGAGAAAAGTTCAAATTTCAAGACCCCCTAGCTCCCTTTAATATCAAGGTATAATTTTCAATCTCGGACCCTGAGTAAGGGTCTATGGTCCAAAGAAGCCTGAAAAAGAGAAATTTTATAGGCCAATTAGGGGGTTCACAGTGGGCCCCTACAGGTATATTGCGAAGAAGAGAGGAGAAAGCTTTTGAAGCGAAACTGTGGTAGGCTTCACGTATCACCGCGGACTGGAAGGTAGGCCACCAGACAAGCAAGTTCGTTGCTGGAGGGAGGGGTCCTGGGTTCAAATCCCAGGGACATACAAAATTTTTAAAAATTTTCTTTTTTTTTTGTTTTTTTCTTTTTGTTTATTTTAAATTATATTATTATTTTATATGTTTTTCGATACTCTGGAGGGATCCGCATGTAGGATTTAATTTTTTTTATTGGAAAAATGGGAAAAAACTGGAAAAATCCAGAAAATCAGTTGTTTTGCTCTTTTTCGACTTCTTTTGAAACATTTTGGATATCCTAGCATGCATGGGGTGTTTTCTGTGTGTGGAATTCTGCAAAGAAAGGAATAATTAAAAAAAAATTTTAATATGTAAAATGGCTCAAGAAAGGTTCAAATTTCAAGAACCCCTTAGTCCCTTTAGTATCAATAAGGTATAATTTTCAAACTCGGATCCTAAGTAGGGGTCTATGGTCCAAACAAGCCTGAAGAGGAGAATTTTTATAGGCCAATTAGGGGGTTCACAGTGGGCCCCTATAGGTATATTGCGAAGAAGAGAGGAGAAAGCTTTTGAAGCGAAACTGTGGTAGGCCCCTCGTATCACCGTGGACTGGAAGGAAGGCTACCAGACAAGCAAGTTCGCTGCTGGAGGGAGGGTCCTTGGTTCGAATCCCAGGGACGTACAAGTTTTCAAACATTTCTCTTTTTTTTGTTTTTTTTTTTGTTTATTTTAAATTATATTATTTTTTATGTGTTTTTCGATATTCTGGAGGGTCCTGCATGTAGGAAACAATTTTTTGGGGGGGAAATGGGAAAAAACTGGAAAAATCCTGGAAAATCAGCTTATTTGCTCTTTTTCGACTTCTTTTGAAACATTTTGGATATCCTAGCATGCATGGGGTGTTTTCTGTGTGTGAAATCCAGCAAAGAAAGCGTAATGGAATAATAAAAAAAAAAAATTTTAAATATGTAAAATGGCTCAAGAATGGTTCAAATTTCAAGAACCCCTTAGTCCCTTTAGTATCAAGGTATAATTTTCAAACTCGGATCCTAAGTAGGGATCTATGGTCCAAACAAGCCTGCCGAAGAGAATTTTTATAGTCCAATAAGGGGGGTCACAGAGGGCCCCTATAGGTATATTACGAAGATGAGAGGTGAGAGCTTTTGAAGCGAAACTGTGGTAGGCTTCACGTATCACCGTGGACTGGAAGGTAGGCCACCAGACAAGCAAGCTCGCTGTTGGAGGGAGGGGTCCTGGGTTCGAATCCCAGGGACGTTCAATCTTTCAAAAAATTTTGTTTTTTTTTTGTTAATTTTTTTTTTATTTTAAATTATATTATTTTTTTATGTGTTTTTCGATATTCGATATTAACTCTTTTAGACTTGGGAGATTTTATGCTAGATTCCTAGATCCAGCTAAAATATTCAAAATTTACATTTATATGTTTTTAAAATGAGTATTTATGCCTATGAAATATTGGTAATTTTTTAATTTGCATTTTATTAGACATCTTGGATTTTTTATAGCTTATGAAGTGTATTATATATTCTTCTCAAGCTCTTCTCTTAGTCAGAAACAGTTACAAGTTGACTTAGTTCCTTATCTTTTAAAATTGCAATTAAAGGATTTAAATGCTGGTATGAACACATTAATATTGTATTTAAAAAAATAAATAAAAGAAATTTGATTAATATCTTTTTTTAGCTCAGGTAGCACTAATGAAGGATTTAGGAGATATGAAAATAATAAAAAAAATTTAGGTAATTATCATTTTGTGTTTTAAAACCTTATAGTGATACAGCCTGCTTATTAAGCTATATTAGGTCCAATATTCCTTGAAACAATTAAATTCTCACCAATTTGGTTTTTATAGCTATTTATTTTAGTTTTAAAACTTATCAATTATATTTTTTAAACAAATTTGTAAAATATGTTTCGAAAAAATATGCGTTAGTTATTTTTACATCTAAAAATATTGTGACTTGTCTTAAAGGTGAACACATAAGATTGCTATTACTTTGTACTTGTAAGTTTATTATCTTTCTTTTATTCTCTAATGTAGTATATTTGCTTGTTAGATCTTGTAAAAGATGGTCTTTTTTGAAGAATTTTGTTTTTAATTACTTTTTTTTTTCAATTTGATGGACTAGATATATCTGCCATCTCACTCTCTAGAAAACGTTTTTCAAATATTGAAAATGATATCGTTTGAAACACAGTATCTCTATTTTGGGTTATAAAGGAAGTTTTGTGAAAAAATTGTGTGCGCCATTACAAGTGTCGGTTAGTCCTAGTGTTTGATCCAGGAGTTTTCTTGTCTTCTGGGTTGGGTTCAAAATTTACAAGGAAACGTAGTTAAGCATTGATGTTTTTAAACCTGAAACTTGGGATGACTGTTTAATGTCGGTTATAAATAAAATATTAAGTTGTGCTAAAGATAAATGTGTTGAGATAATACTATCTTTATTGGGAGAAGAGGATTATACCATTCTTTTTTTTTTCAATGCTGTACAAGTCTCAGAATCGTTACTCTTAACACTAAATTTTTCAGCAGCAGATTCATTGGCGATCATGGCTTTTCTTTGATCTTGGCAATGAATATGAATGTCCGCCTATTTGTGAAAATATTGCACAATATGTTCACGGCTATTCTTTCTAAATAGTGATTACCATCAACGGGCACCAAAACGAATGTTGAAAAATAGCATCACCCTCATATTCCAGTGCTGTTCTTAGAGGTGCCACGTCGCCAATAGCTCATTGTGCAGCTCTAGTGCGACGTAAATGAATTCCAACAACTGTACTAACAATCTAGAGTGACACGGACAAAATAACGAATCCCAGGGATGGGCAAACTACAGCCTACGGGCCAACTGTGGCCCACCGGAAGATGTTTCCCGGCCCGTGAATAGAATTTTAACTTGCCGATCCATGGCGAATATGAACAGTATACATCCATTTTCTTGTCTACTTTGTTTAAAGCTATTTTTGTTCTTTCTTTTTCAACTAAGTACTGACGACCTTTTTACTCTATTCTTGTTCTACAAAATATAAATTGATGTAAATAGCTAACACAGATAGCTTCAATTGGTAAAATGTTGAAAGCAGAAAATCTTTATAGAATAGCCTTCGATTGGCGCCAAAAAGCGTTTGTCTTTCTTGAGGAGCAAACATACAGAATCTAATATATGTGAATCGCACTTCAGGTATGACAGTCTACGCATTTTAAGCTCCAACGAGTGGATTTTTCTCCCAGAAGGCCGAGTTCTAACACTATTTATTACACGCGGAAAGATTGAACACATATAACGTTATTGTAAATAATGGTGAAATTATTAAATATATAAAATAGCTAGTGTTTGTGTTATTTTTAAACTCCAAAATGGCTACTAAAAAACGCAAAATTGATTCAGAGTGCCGTGCTTTCAATAATGAATGAACTTGGAAATATTTTTCTACAGTTGCAAAAGATAAACCAGTATCTTTATCTGCGTGTGTTGTTGTTATGTTGTTAATTTACGTCGCACTAGAGCTGCACAATGGGCTATTGGCGATATCTTTATCTGCAATGAAGCTGTGGCAGTTTTTAACGAATTCAACATTAACCGGCATATTACAGTCAAGCATAAGAATGCCAACTACGAAGCAATGTCTGAGTGTGAAAGAAGACAAAATGTAGAAAGTCTTCTTAAGGTCTGGTTTCTTAGGACAAGCGCCTTATCTGGGCGTCAGCGGGACGTCAACGTCACGCTGACGCCAACAAAATACTGGTTTGTTAGCTCAAGGCCTGGTTTCTTAGAACTAACGCCTTATCTGGGCGTCAGCGGAAAGTTGACGTAGATCTGACGCAAAAAAAATACTTTTTTGTTAGCTCAGCATGAGCAGTCGGTCCAACACAGACACTATCTCTCATTGCGCATGCGTTAATAACGTAAACAAATATTTATTTTGAATTTGTATTGATTTTGTTATTGTCGACCAGTGTTTTAGAGAACAAATAATCACTTTGTCCAAGAAAAAACACATTATAGCTGAGCTAAATGAAGAGTGCTATGTTTAATGAAGAAGCTATGTTTAATGTCAAAACCAAAATCTTGGCTGATTTCAATGTGCTGTTGGATGTTGTCCGCCATTGCTTCTGTTGTTAACGTCACGTTGTAATCCAACTGCAGTTGAGTTGGACGGTAATTGTAGTTCAAGATGAGCGTACGATGACGTATGCTGTCAAGCTCACAAATGGACCAATCAGAGGTTAACGCTGATTTCCAGCTGACGCCGACGTTTAGGACGACAGGCTAAGAAACCAAGCCTATTTAGAGAATTATCTGGCCGACAAAATTTCTTCAAGAAGATAAACACTGTCCAAGAAGCAGCAACGCATGGAAGTTACATTGTAACATAAATAATAAATCTCTCGGTGATGGGGAATTTGATAAACAATGTATGTTAGTAATATTTTATGTCCAGAAATTTGAAATTACCAAGGATCTGGCGTGCATGCGTTCTTTAAAGGGAACTACAATGGGATGTGGTATTTTTCTTGAGTTTCTGGAAAGACTTTTAAATTTGAAAGCGCCCGCATTTTTCACAGATCTTTTTTGTCATATGAACAACTTGAATGTTAAGATGCAAGGGAAAAATCAATTATTCGATGATATCTGGGCCCATCTCGATGCTTTTAAACTGAAGCTTAATTTGTTTGCCAGGCAGCTAACTAAACACGACTTGTCTTATTTCTCGAAGTTAAGTTCAATACCCTCAGTAAATAAGAAAAAACATAAGAATTATGAATATGGCTTGAAAAGACTCCATTTTGAGTTTCAGTGCCATTTAAACAGCATTGGATATTTTTACCATGCCTTTCAACATAAATTGTGAAACAGTGAGGTCGGATTTACAGCTTTGAATTAATTGAGTTGCAATTTTACAATCATTTGTTTCTAAATATGCCAAAGTTTGAGTTTTAAAAATCATTACCAAAAGCTAGTTTCCAAAATTTAATATCTCACGCTCAGAAAATCAGAGCTATGTTTGCTTCATCTTATATACTATGTGAACAAGTGTTTTCAACTATGAACCTTTAAAAAAATAATTTCAGAAGTTGATTAACATGACAAGCCTTAAAATAAGTACATCTTACTTCGAACCTCAATATAAGGAACTTTTAAAAATGAAATCGCAATTTCTTTCATCTCATAAAATATTTAAATTAAAACTAGTGTATTGTTTCTTTATTTTAGAAATTTTTACTCAGCCCAACAAACTTTTTTTCTTTCGATTTTTGGCCCTCGATCAAAAGAGTTTGCCTATCCAGAGTAACATTAGCTATTTTTTTCTTTTTGCTTGATTTCATTATAATTTTAACACTGGACTTTGTTTTTAACTTCGATCAAAAGAGTTTGCCTATCCAGAGTAACATTAGCTATTTTCTACTTTTTGCTTGATTTCATTATAATTTTAACACTGGACTTTGTTTTTAACTTCTTTTGATTACTTTTCTTTGAGTGCGTAATGAAAATTGCGTTGAGAGCAGCGTAAACACTTTCATCTCTAGTGATATTCTTTACATATATCCCAAGTATTTACATACACTATTCTGTTTAATGAGTTATTAACTAACCTCCAAATATGGATGGTGTTTTCTACACTAGGGAACGCTGCAACCTCGGTACCGCTTGAATTTCCGGGTTACTGTTTCCGTTGTATTTTAAAGCCATTTGTCATCATTGTGCTTTGAGATTCTTGCAAACAATGTATTTGATTACTTATTACTTGTGTTTACAATGCTAAAAGGGTTAACACTAACGTAAGATGGTGCACAGCTTGTAACAAGAACAAACAGTAATAAACCTATGGAAAGAGGTCATATCAAAACTGCCAAAAAAGCGAGTTATTCGAAATCTAGCAACCATGTCACCCTTTTTAACAATATATCTCTAAAAAACTAAAACAAATTTTCACTTCAAACTCACCAGAATTACATATTAACATTAATATCTTATGAAATATGGCAGATTTGAGCTCAGAAATTATCTAATTTATTTCTTTTATTGAAAACAAAATTATACGTTTGAAAATATCGCCTATCAGAATAACATGTAGTAAGCAGCTGTAGACTTTTTAACCGGAACTAGAGTAGGTGCCGAGCTCGAGATTGTTTACATTTCTATAGAAAACACCATCCACATAAAATTCATAAAGGGTGTATCTGAAATGATTAAAAAAACTCCATTTAAAATAAATAAATCATTTTCACAACTTAGTGTCACGCTTTATGTGTAGGTATGGAAATTATTAAAAATTTAAAAAATTATAAATGAAAGGTAATTACGTATGAAGAAATAAAATTATACTATAAGACAGCCAGAAAGATGGAACAAAATTTGAGCGCTTCTAAGTAAAAGTTTCCAGACTGAATGTCGAGAAAGAGTTGATTTTTTCAACTTACTTATGAATTACGACTATTCTTGTAGCGTCTTCCATCCACTTATTTCTATCCCAAAAATTATAGGAAATATTGCGTGTGAAGCATTTATAACCAAATTCATACATTCTCTTACAGCCATAGATATGCAATGCATTCGTCTCGCAATGTGGTAAAATGATTTTTAAGATGTTACCTACTTAATTAAAACCTTAAGGAAATCTTTTTGAAAATAATTATTTTTTTAAAAATGAGTAATTTGGAAATTTTTTTAATAAATTTTGCGCTGTGCAACTTTAATTAAAATACTGCTTTTAGGACCACCTTAATTTAAATACCTTTAATTAAAATACTGCTTTTAGGATCGACATTTAGGACCACCGCAATGCGGCACTACAGTGGACTGATCGTTAAGACACAGTTTCCAGTAGATCACCGAAGTTAAGCATCACTGGCTGCGGTCAGTGCGCGACAATAATAATTCGAAAATAAAGGAGTGTAATGCTTATAACTGAAATAGTTCAGATATGAATAGTATATAGTTTGTCGTTTAGATATGAATCCTCATTCGATATCTTAAGGACAAACCAGACCTTAGATCCACACATTTATGAGGGTGTTGGGCTAGATTAAAAACAACCATGCATAACAACTTCATTCAGTGATTAGTTTGTATTAATTGTATATTAATTTTAACCACTTTAAGTTTGAAACAGAAACTCTTTTGTTGCATTGTTTTTAATTAATAATTATTAAGTAAATAATATAACTTTCATCTGAGCTTTGATTAATAAATGTGAAAGAAATAAAACTCGATTTAAAAAATAAGTTTTTTTTCCTTAAATAATTTCGGGATACCTTGTTTTTGGAAGTAAAGGAGGACACATACTGAATTATATTTTTATTACATACAGAGGCATAAGTAAGTAATACATATTCTGCGATAGGGAAAAAAATTACATTAAAATAAATTTCTTATATCTTTTCTGAGATGTAGCTCAGACTTAACCTCTTTACAGGGCCTGGCTCCTCTCATTACAGATACTGCAATAAAAAGTAAATTGTTATTACAATTATAGAATGGTAATGAAGCTTTTTATAGTGTCTTAGTCATAAAAGAAACTTTTATATACAGGGTATCTGCTACATTTCAGATTTTCAAATCCATGACTTTCCAGGAATAATTCCAAGAAATGTTCATGGCTTACTGAAGTTACAATTTTCTCAGACAAAAACACAACAGCAAATTTAAAAAAGCATTATAATAACATTAATTGAAATAACATACATAACCAAAACTGTTATACTCTGCATTTTCAATTTATTGATCTTAAACCTAATAAAACAGAGTAAAGAAAGAGTGGAAGCAATAAAACAGCTGAAAAAAATACAAAAGCAAATAACTAAATATAGTGAGATATATGTAGTTACTTAAAAACTATTTTATTTCTTTTTAAAAGTGTAAAATAAAAATAATAAATAAATAAAAAAATTCTGAAATCACTGAAGTTTGAAAGATAATTCCCTCTAGAAATGATGTTCTTTCTTTCATTTTTTGAAAAAAACATCATAATTTAATAAAGAACAGGAAAAAAAAACATTTTATATTTTAATGAAATATAAAATGTGAGTGGGGATTTTGTTACTAATTCAAATATTCGGAGCATCGGAACTCTGTGAAATTAAGGGGGGAGATTTTCAGTTTTAAAAAATAAGATTTTTTGGCGACCTAAATCTATGCCTTTCCATGATTAAAAAAAAAAAAAAAAAAAAAAAAAAAAACTAAAATTATGACATTTCATGACAAATTTTGTTCAATACTGTAATCCATGACTTTCAGGTGTGCAGATACCCCTTTTATAAATTGACATAGGACAAGTCTAGAATGACAGAACACAAGATATCAGGGCAGAACTATGAAAACTTTTAACTGAGTACAAATGCTTTAGGATCTCAGCTCAAGTTATCCATAACCAAAATTGCTCACAGTCAACCGTTTGAAATAAATTATTTAAATAAAATAAAAAACGAGCATTTTCAAGTACAACAATGGCTATTATGAATAAAAGTAAGATAGTATACCTTTGTTACGATTCACGATGTAAGTTATTTTAATTAATTAATATTATTTTATAATGTAATTATGTCTCATTCTTAATGATACAATTCATGGATTCAGTTGGCTGGAGTTCAATTAAAATATCTTGAAATACATTGAAAATAGTTTGCGAATTCAAATATATATACATGGATCACACTCTAGAACAATGGTTCCCAATTAACGTTCCACAGAACACTAGGGTTCCGTGGCAGAGTTAAAACAGCACCAACAGTTGAAATTTTTGAAAAAGTTTTTTCTACAACATTTTCGAAATCTGTAATTATATTTAAAGTAATATGTTAAAAAATGAGAAATGAAAATTTTTAAAAAAATATATAACTTTTCTAACAACAATTTAAAAAAAGTATGAAAAAAAAAACATGCATTTATAAGAATTTGCAATAGTATTTTACATTGGGCTTTTCAAATCTAAATAAAATAACTGAATTTTTTTAAATAAAGAAATATGTTTCCCTAATAACCATTTTTAACATTTAAAACAGTTTTTAATAGCAATATAAAAACAAATTTTCAGCTAGACTAGATTCATCTCTAAGACAGTGTATTCAACTGTTGAAAATAAAACCTAAATTAAGATTATTAAATATAAAACGATGAAAAAATTTTATTTCTCTTTTTAAATATTAAAAGTTTAAAATAAAAATAATGTATTTTACTTTAATTATTACCGGATTATTTAATCATTTAGGGCTCCATAGCCGAAAAAAATTGGGAACGGCTTTTCTAGAATTGTTCGATTTACTGTGCTGTTAATAGAAACCACAGAAAGAAGTATTGTCATCTAATTTCTGTTTGTATTTATTCGTCATTTGCATGCACTTTACAGAGCTACATACTACCTTCCTTTAATCAGGATAAATATAAATACAAAAAGGTCTTTCATGCTCTAACCATTCTTTAAATAAAAATTAAAATGGATCATGTAAAAAAAAAAAACTGTGATTACCACATGCATTAAAAATTTAAAACTAAGTTGTTTCTTTATGTTTCACTGCATTTTAAAAATATTTTTGCACTGAGTTTGACTTCCCAGCACTTTACCATTCAGCACTTTACATCTTTACCATTCAACAGTTTCATGGCCACTAGTAACTCAAATAACATTTATTCTTAGTAGCAGCTGATTTAAAATGAAAAAAGAATATTTGTATGGAAATACTTAGCAATCTTGCTGAGGTATATTGAATAGTAAAGTAAGTTGAACCATTTTTATGGTTGCCATTAACATCCTTACCCTTTATGAGTTGATTTTAACATTATTGTAAATTTTTGTTTTTTATTAGTTTATACTAGATAAGTCTTAGTACAAAATATGTAAAAGTTTTTACAAAAGTAATAATATTTTGTTTCCTGTAAAATAGCTATCAACATGGATAGGAAATATTATAACTTTCATGGTAACTGCTGCATAAACTTAATATTTTACATATAGGGTATTTTTTGTCATCAAAATACCCTTATCACACTAATATATACACATGGTCTGCAATATTTTTCATTCGTAATTGACATTATATGAATTCGAAACTCTCTTTTTTATGCTAACTCATAATTTTAAATAGTAGTAGACAAGTAAATAATTATTGATAATTAAAAGATTTCATAATTTAAAAAGGGTGTGCTGAATAAAAAGAAACTGACATTTTTAGAACAAAGATAAAGAAAGCTTTAAACTGATTATTCTAAATGAGACCACTTCATTATGTATTCATAATACTTATTTAAATATTCAAGTGAGACATAAAATGCATAAAAATTCTATTCTAATAGGGATTTTTTTCTCTCGAAAACTCCCTCAATTATAGAGAATTTTCTAAAACGTACGAAAAACAGGAGAAAGGCCAGAAGAAAATGGCAAAATCCAATAGTCTGCTGGTAAATCCAGTAGAGTTGGCAGCTATGCTGCAGGGTAAAATAAAAAAAATGTCCATACATCTTAAACTACATCATTACCATATATCTTAAAATTTGTATAAGAATGGTAATGACAGTTTGAGAATTTTAATGACAGAAATCAAAATAGAATAATACAATGTAATTTTTATTTATTTTACAATTTAAATTTAAAACATTGAATTTAACAGTATAATTTTAACATAATAATTTCAACAGTATTTTATGAAATAAACATTATTTGGGCATTAAGACTTTCAAATACTAAGTAAAAATAAAATAATATGTACTCTAAATCTGAAAAATTGATATAAATTCAGACTTTGTTTACATTTACAGGAAAAAAACTTATAGCATTTTATTTTTTTCTGATACTTTTGGCGACTTTAAAACAACTCACAAAAACTCAATTTTTTGAATTTATACATGATTTATGACAAAGAATGATAACGACAGTTTTTGACAAATTTATAAAATGAGGCCTTGTTCGCTTTAAACTAAATGTAATCTTTTACGAACATTTGTAGTTCCCCAAATATATATATCCTGCCTTTAAAAGAAATAAAAAACTGTACCTGTAGTAAAAATTTAAAAAATTTAAGAATAAAAAATCACACATTACAATATGTATGCTAGCTGAATAACCATATTCATACAAGGCGAATGAAAAGAAAATATTCAATGAATCAGTACTGAATAAATTCGATACTTTATTGAAGTAAAAAAACTTTTTATATTCCTTATTGTTTTATGATACATTTTCAGTTAATTTTTACATTAAAGATTTTAACTAAGTTGCCTTATGTATAGTGGACAAAATAAAAAAGAACCACCCTGAATAGATTTTGATTTAATGTGATCGGATCTTCACATTCTAGGACTCAATCTTAATGGTTAACCTCAAATATGTTGATTAATTAATATAGACGATATTTTAAATCACATACATAAACATACTTTCTCTACATTTAGACCATCATGAGTTATTTCCTGCACAAAAATCATAAAAAGAACATACTTGAAACATTTTTGCTTAATATAAATGAGTGATTTGAGTAAAATCAGCAGCTTATGACATAGATGGTATATACCAGATGAAGACAATTATATAAAAAAATTACTTTTTACTTAAGTAATAATAACAATATCATTAAAAATCTTATTAGTTTAGAATTGAGGGTGCTAAATCTAGCTCATTTAAAAAAAATCGCTAAGTCTAATATTTTATAAAAACAAATTTTGGTTTTAATTTATTATTAATTAAAAGAGGTCATTGCTCTGCATCACCTTGAAATTAATATTCACTCCTTCATGATTAGTATTTTTTCACTTTTGTAAAAAAACCGAACATTGAAACAGATCCTCTTAAATTTGTAAGAATTTATTTATTTATTTTTCGAAATTAAATAATTATGTATGCTACTGACTGAACTTCATGGATAAATAAAGCTCTTTATCACACTGTTCGAAGGTTTCATGTTGAGTGAAACAAGAAATTTTAAATTTATTAAATAAGTCTCATAATGTTCATTTTGAACAAAAAGTAAGAAAGACAATTTAAATAAATTTACTTGCATTTTGATCACTCAAAAAATAAATTTAGATGTCTAAAAATATTTTGTATAATCAGGTAATCGAATGAAATAAATAACGAACAAGAATGCTTTCTTAAGAGTTTAAAAAATAAAAATAATTAATCAAAGAGGTGAATTTTACATTTATTTAAATCTATTTTGAAAAAATAGGTATTTGAAGTTCCTTCTTAATTCTGAGAAAATATAAACTATTAGTCAAGTTTTTCGGTTATACAAATTAACAACGTTATTAGTTAAGACTTTTTTGCATTAGCAACTTTTAGCAAACAAATAATTAACTTAAACGGCAAAAAAAAAACATAAATAAAAATATAAGAAACAAAAATAAAAAAAAACCTACAACTAAATGCTTAGGGTTTTAGTGGACCAGGTGGGCGAAACATTTTATCGATATTAAAATTATGTTTTGTTTAAAAAAATGCAGATTTAACATCAGAATTTTTTATTTCAATCAGATTTTTTTTAAAACTCCTTTCACGTTTTAAGATCAAAATTTTAATAAAATGTATAAATACTTATTATCATTTAACAATAAAACTGTGACCAAAATTCTTAATACCAGTAATAATAAAAAAGTTAATATTATTTACTGAATGCAGAGCCCAAATGAACCTGACTATTTTACTATTATATACAAATGCTAAGATTGATTATAACTTTAAAAAAAGAACTTTCATTTTAAATTAACAAAATTAGTAGTTAAGGTCATTCTGTCATAATAGTTTTAGCAAACAAACAATTTACTTGCACTGCAAAAAAACTATACCAGGTAATTTCGTGTTTAGGGTTGTGGTGGCTACAGCGAAACATCAGAGAATTTCAGCAGGGTACATCAAAATCATATTTGTTAAAAAGATATGTATTAAATATTCGAAGGTTTCTCTCAATCAGATTTTTTTTAAAAATTCTTTTAACGTTTAACGACCTAAACTCTAAAATACATAAATAAATAATATTTAATATTACTTAACAATACTAGAATTAAAATTCTTAATACCACTAAAAAAAGTTTAAGATGATTTAATTACTGCAAACTAATTATTAAACAAATTAACTCAACTATATTTTTATCGAACTCAAAACCTAGATGAATTATAAAGACGAAGTACAACTTTTACCAAACAAAAAGCAAATAATTTGGATCAGAAATCATTTGGAAAAACATGCTATGATTAATTTCTCTTAATCATAGCATGTAATAATTAAAAGAAATAATAAATAATAAAAAAAATAATAATAAATTAAAAAAAAGAAGTTTATCCCCAGACAACATTCACAACATAGAAACATACATTAAACTTGCAGGATTTTTGGTCAAGCCAGATTCTTTGCAAAACTAATTTTAAAAAAATACATATGATAAAAAAATTATGGTTCCGATAGTTTAGTCAGGGAAGCCTTCAAAAGTTGCAGAGGCTCATGTTTTATAGCTCTTTTTACATATTTTGCAAAAACTCATGAATTTTTCTAAAAACAATTTTCTGTATCTTATTACCATTAAATTTTTATGAAACAAAGTTTCAAGGAATGTTCAGCTTTTTCACTTTATTTTAATTAACGCAAATTAAATATGTTGAATATGTACATAAAAAAATAAATGGACTACTTTGAATAACTTTTGATCTAATGATCGGATCTTCATGTTCTAGGACTCAATCTTAATGGTTCGTGCGGGTGACATAAAATATGCTAAGTAATTGGGGCTGACGATATTTTAAGTTACGAAATAAGTCCCAGAAACAAACTTTTTCTGAATAAACATACCTTTGATTCGATGGATTCGGATTTCTGACACCTAAAATATAGGAGTAGCGGAAGTCTGGGAAATATGGTCTCAATAGTTTGGACCCTTTGATCTTAATTTCACTTTTAACATATTTTACCATATCTCAAGAAATTTTAAGCAGATTGAAGAATTTTACACACAATACACCCAATTGTTAACACAATTTAGTGAAAGATAATTCCATGCAAAAAATTGCTTTTAGTGAGAATTTATTGTTTATTATTTTAATTAATAGTAAAAAAAAATTGAATTGTAAAGGATACAATTTTGGTATCATTCTAAAAACTGTATTTTTGAATGGAAAAATAAAAAATTCGAGCATACTCGGTCGAATAGTTCCTGAGAAATCGAATTTTAAAAATATGTCAAAATTCGACTTCTCAGAAACTATTTGACTCATTTCGCTCTAATTTTGCATTTTAAAAATTTAAAGCTGAATTTTTTAAAATGATCAAAAAAATTATATACCTTAGAATCCAATACTTTTTTTTGACTATTATTAGATAAAATAATAAAAAATAATAGATATATATATATATATTAAGAGTTCTATTTTGCATGTCTATCTTTAGATAAATTTTTTTATAATTATATGCAAAAATTCAATTTGCTTAAAAAGTTCTACTTAAAAGTTCTTCTTCTTTGCTTGTTACTCTAACGAGTAAATAATATATGCATACTAAAAATTATATTTTGAATGGAATCTTTAAAAAAAAAATTTATAATTATAAGCAAAAACTTTTCAATTCTCTTAAAAAGTTCTCAGACTGAAGGTGAAATACACAAAAGGTAAAATTAACATTAAGGGGTTCAAACTTTGGACGGGTCTCGTGACCAGACTATTGGAACAATATTTTCCGGAATACCACAAGATCCTATATTCTAGGAGTCCAAAATTCAAAAAAAAAAAGCATGTTCATGCAGAGAAAACATTTATGTGTGTGACTTAAAACATCGTCTGCACTAATTAATCAACATACTTGAGGTTAACCATTAAGATTGAGTCCTAGAATGTGAACATCCGATCAGATTAAATCAAAAGCGATTCAGGGATTTTTATTTTGCGCACTATACATAAGGTAATTTAGTTAAAATCGTTCATGTAAAACTTAACTAAAATGAGTCATAAAATAAGGAAGAATATAAAAAGTTTTGTTACTTCAAAAATAAAGTGTTTGCTTTTCTTCTCTACAAAAGTTAATGATTACTATCCTATAAAATGTATAAATTAATTTAGTGTAAATAATTTAGTTGAACCAGGGTTGGCAAGGTTTAGGACATAACGGATTAATCCACGGTTTAAACCCTGGTTTAAACTGCCCTGTCTAAAACCCCTTTGTCCAAAACTGGCTTAAACTGTCCAAAACCCTTTTACTCAAATTATGTCACAATTTTATCATATTTAAGAGGTAAAATAGACATAGAACTAATAACATATTGATAATTAAATATACTACAGAATATTTGCTTTTAAAAGTATAATGTTTTATTAATATTGTTTGATTCTTCAATTTAAACATTAAACAAGGGAGGATTAATCAGTAATCAAGTTCAATTGGTCCTCTCATTCAATAGTACATAACTGAAGTTTGACCTTGCCATACAGGTTAAGCTATTAGGGACTAAGTGCTTGGTTAGTAACTGCAAAACGGACCCATTTACTAAATAAGTAAGATACTTATTCGCAAAAAAAGTGTTTCAACGACAGATTACTTTATTCTGAACAAAATAAAAAAAAATTATTGCTCTATGACAAATATAAGGTGAGTTACAATCATTAATAGCCATTGATGTATGAATCAAAATGGCGCCAAATGTGCCATTTTGGCAAAAAGATAAATGCTTATAACTTTTAAACCCCTAAACCGATTTAAATATAATTGACATTTCTGAAATCAGCACAAAAAATTCTATAAGTGTACAAATTTTCATGAAAATCTGAGATGGTGGGTGTCATTTTTGTAAAATCGTGTATGATTTGACATGGAATGACCCTACCATTAACGTTCACTGAATTATCTGCCATAGCAGTTAAAAAACAATTCAATGTACCAGCAATAAACACCTTTTTTCTTACAAATAGATCTGTAAGCTAACAAATATCACTACTGGTGTCATATTAAAAATATTTGAAATATTGAACTGTCAAAAGTTAAATTCAAAACAATGGGTAACGCTTAACTAGTCAGAAAATTCTATTTTGTTGTTTGCTTATCTTGCATGACAGTTCTTCATAGAATGCCATAACACTGACAGTGACCTTCTTAGTGCTTTGAATTATAAATATGCCGAATTTGATTGCTTTTGGCACACAGACTTGGCATAAAGACATTCATATATATATATATATATATATATATATATATATATATATATATATATATATATATATATATATATATATATATATATATATATATATATATATATATGTATATTATTTTGTTTCCTAGCGACGTTATTGAAATTTAAAATAACTTTTATGCTTGGGAAAAAATTTCTAGAATCATTCTATAGAAATAAGTGAGCATGAAAATATTTAGAGTAAAGCTGTTAATTGTTTCAAAAGTTATAGTTTAAAGCGAAATATAAATATTTTAAGTTCAAAGTGAGCTTTTGCAGCTATCTTCAATTTACAGAAGAGGTCAGAGTGGTGCAAAACTAAAACTTTTTATCTAGACAAGGAGGTGTTGTTTCTGATGAATTTGTACATGTCAATAGAACTAAAAGTTTAAAACTTAATGCGATTTAATTTTAAAAAATCATGACAAATTTAGACTTATAAATATTTAAGTATCTGACACTGCTGTCTGGGCAAGTGAGGTAATGTTTCGTAAGTTTCATTTATTCTAAATTGAACATGATTAAAAGAACATAAATAATTAAAAATGTTGTTTTTAAATCCAAACCAAGTTGTTGGCATCAGAACAGAATTTCAAGGCATTCAAATAGTCAATGATGAAATAATAATTTCTCTCAAAAGACAAGAATTTTAAAGGCTCTATATTTTGATTTACACTATTTAAAGCATAGCTGTCAAGAGAAGTTATATATTTTTTCATATGTTTTTTTTTTTAAAGTAATATCAAAAAAGGCAAAACCCAAAAAAGCTAGAGTTTACAATTTAGAAGTAATAAGATAATATGAGAGAGAAGTAATAAGTGTGTTAAAAAATACATTATCTATTTGTGTGTTTAAAATTGTCATTTAATAGGTATTGGTTCCTGCATATTGTTTTGTTCTGAATATGATAACAAAAAAGCAAAGAATATAAAACTAAAAGCTTTCGTATAAAAACCTTTAAATTACGATTTATTTACAAAACATTTATTAATATGTATCAGATATAAATATAAGTAAAGATATTGAAGTTTGAAAGTTTCATAGTTTGGAAGTTATAAGGGTTTTTATGAGTAAATAGGTTAAACTGAACATATTCACTTTTTATACATGAGTTTGGATTTAGCAATTTTTACTGTACTATAATCATTTTAAGTACTCAAAGAGCTTTTCCAGGGTGTGCAGCCAAATCTTTCAAAAATAAGTAAAAAAAAGCACTATATACATTAACAAACTGAAAAATAATTTTCAAAGACTTTACATGATCCTGATAAATAACTAGTTTCTAACAAAGAACTCAAAATTTCAAAATTATTATCATCATCATTACTTTTCCCCATATCTCATAAAGATAGATCCTATGTCTTGTCAAGATGGGAACACAAATCCCCAACTTTCTTCCAGTTGACATTCTAAGTAATATAATCATGCAGTACCTAGCTATTTTACAATAGCTAGACACTTTAATAGCTGCAGACATTTTAAAATAGCTACAGTTGTTTGAAAGTTAAAAGGGTGCATAGAGACTTCAACTTTACTGAGTACCATGTATATATAATGTATTAGTTTATTACTTTAGATAGAAGCTCCCCTGATTTTGATGTACTTTAATTTAGGACAAAATAAACATAAGCCAAACATTTAAATGGTTTAATAATATATGACCGTTACTGAATAAAAATTATCCATTTAGTTAGTATTTGAATATGGACTTATAAGTTTATAAGTCTAATAAAAAGTTTTTATAATGAAAATTTAGGGTTAGTCAATTTTCAAATAAACTTTTCGTTTAAAGGTTGATATTTTTTACAAAATAAGCTTATTTTACTTCTACAATGCATGGTTTTCATAATTTTATGTTGGAATATTTTCTTAATATTTTATTTATAATGATATGAATGATTATCTTGACTTGAAAAGTAATAGATTACACGCGAGAAAAAATAAATTAAAACATAGGAAAAAAGAATATGTCATACAATACAGACTTTATAGTGGGCTAAAGAAAAATTAAAGAAAAAATAGGGACATTTTTTAGAACAGCAGACATATGCCAGACTACTTTTAAAAAAGACAAAAGGCAAACTAAAAAAAACATATAATTTGTTCTACTGAAATATATTAAATATAAAATAAAAAAATTTATTGATTTTTTAAATGATTAATTTGCTTTTCTGCGTTTTATGCTTGTTTTAAAATGGAACGTTTTTCCTGATATTTCAGAATGAATAAAACTCAAGAGTTAATGACTCATATCAGACAGGTAAAATTCAAACATATATAGCTAACAATTCAGATAATTCTCATCAAGAATCATATAACAGTATCAGTAGAATAAATAGAAATAACTATTTTAATGGTAACCAAAAACCAAACACAAATTGAAAAAAAAAAAAAAGCTGAAGGGTAAAGTTGTTGCTCTAATAAAAAAAAAGCATAGCTAGTGGAAAGCAATAGGACTACTAAGACTTGAAAGAAAATTGCCAAACATTTGTTTATTCCATACAACATTATTTATAAGCTAAAGGTCATGGTAAAAAATAAGATCAAGTACTTGTATAAATACAACAAAAAATTTGTTCGCCAGGGTATAATTATTTTACTATGAGCTATTTAACAAACGGAACAATCAATTCTATTACAATTTTGACCATAATAGGTAATAAAAGTTCGTAGTGCAAACGAAGCCACTTTTAAACTAAAACTTTTCTTCAATAGCAAATTTTGTGACTTGGTTTACGTAAATGTTAAACTAAAGACTAGTTTTGGTAGAAATACCCATTGCCTTTTTTCAAGAGTAAGTAGAAAATCTGCTACAAAATTAATTTTATTTAAAAGCAGCCAATAAAAGTTATTAAAGAACTAAAACATATTTGTGAAAAATTATCAAAATTAAGAAAACCATCATTTTTAACCAAATTAACATACACAAAAATTATAGAAAACAGAAAGTATTCTTAACAATGGAGAACTAGTTGTTTGGGTACATTTTTAAACTGATAATGCAACATATGATTAGCAATAATTACAATAAAACTATAATCAGTAATTTTAAATCTCTTACAATAAATTACAGTTCATACAGTTAGAAAATACTTTTTTTTTTTTTTAAATTTGATAAATTCTTAAAATAAGCAGTAAATAGTTGGAATCAAATGTAAAACAATTTATGTTCAGTTATAAATTTTAAGCATTGAAATTATACTCACTATCATAACAAAGAAGAAGTTGCAAGCCTTTGGAATTAGGAAGAGTGACTATAGTGTGAGGTGTAATGGAGTCCTGAAACTAAAAGAAATATAAACATGAATATTAAAAACTTTTGAAATGTTTTGGACAATGATTAAAATAAACTATATATAAAGGTAATTAAAATAACATATAAAGGTACTTAAAACACGAGAAATACTGACATAAAATTACAAAACAATTAATTAAATCTATACAACAATCAACCATATAAAAAAAATTCTGCACAATCTAGCAGAAAAAATGTCAACTCCAAACTTCCTTATGAGTTTTGTGTATTGTTTACTACAACTTTAACTGCTTATCATATCATACTTATTTATTAACCTTTTCAAGAGGGATCGACATGCCACAACATGCAGGCTTCTCCCCAACATATCCTGGACTGTCTTGGTCTGGACAAAGGGGACATTCTGAATAAACCACTTTAAGTGGTCGACTTCCTCCGGGTCATGAATTTCATGGACATTGTTTAGCCCAGCTAACTTTGGGGATATGGAAGAGAAGAAGAAGAGAGAGGGATCGACAAAACATCTGTTGGAGTATCTTTCTGTGACTGGGGGAGGAAATTGTAAGAGGTAGCCTCTGTTCGTAAAAAAATAGTGACAGGAATGAAAGAATACTATCACTGTTTTTCTTAAACACTGTTCACTACTTTTCATATTTAGGGATAGTACAAGGACCACCAGAGAGGGACTCTTGTGCTTTTGTATAACTTTAAAAGTGCAGAAATCCTTTTTCAGTGGTTTTATTAGATTCAGCATAAAATATTGAACAAATAACATTTCACATATTGTTTTCTATAATAAATTATCAGCCTGTCCTATGTTATTATAACTTATGCACCTTCAAGCATTCATTCATTTGCACCATGTAACACTTTGTCAATCTTTTTGTTTTGAACTTTATCAATGCAGAATCTCAATAAATAATATTTCAATGTCTATAGGTATATTTATGTTAAAAAAATTAATGAATGGAAAAAAATAATAGAAACAGCTTTTTATTTTTTGCTGTTATATCAATCCCTCATTCACAACAATTTCAGCAAAGCAAAATTTAAACAATCAAGTCTTAGTTTACAATAACATACAAAAGTTTTATTAGCTATAATTATCAGTACCTATAATAATAACTATTTAATACATTACAATTAATATTTGCAATTTTAGTACGTTTATTAAGCATTTCACGTTTAATTTCTATCAAAAAAATTTTACAAGCTGTTTTTTAACATATTTATATTAAAACAAATTTTAAACTATTTGTCACTGTTCTACAATAAGTCTAAGTAAAAATAGAAGAAATTTAAATCATTTCTGATGCACGAAAAGACATGTAATTTAATTACAAATATAACTATTTGTATGTATTTTTTATCTTTAGAATTGTTAAATCTTATGAAAATATGTCACTTCAATCAATGATAAATAGTTTTTACCACTTTATTTGCTGGTTTTATGTTTTCACTATTAATGATAATAACAATAAAAACAAGAGGAGGAAACGAAGATAATTCTACTATAATTCCTGGCTAATTTGATTGATCTGTTCTTCGCAGTAATAATGGTCGTTACTATTGAAAATTATTTAATCAAATAAATTCCCTTAATCTTATTTACAATATTATATTAAATAAATTGTGTGATACACAAAAAAAAACTATTACTACAATAACTTGGCCAATCATTGACCAAAATTAATACAACATTTTTAATTTAATTTTATTTTCTAAATAGCATATATCGTAATTTAAATCACTAACTCAAAAAAAACAAACAAAAAAACAAAAAAAAGCCTTAGCCAGTTTCTAAATTTATTTATAACATATCACTCAGAACCTTATTCCTCTAATCTCTTAGTTTGAATCAACTATATGCTTTGGTTTCCAAAGAATTTTGTTTTAAAATAGTTCCCCAACAAGTAATACATTAATATTTCAATTATTGTGCTTCAGTTGCGAATATAAAATATGCATATTCAAAACATCATGTCATTTTCCTTTTGTACCAAATTTCATAAAAGAATGCATCTTACTGAAACTATGTAGAATCTATAATAGAAATTATATATTTTTTTGAATTCAGGTAATAGATTTATGAAATTTCAATGTTCTCAAAAATTTAGTTTGAACTTATGAAGATAAACCAACGAGATATTATTAGACTTCATAAAAACTAACTTAAAATTAAACTGTATCTAGCTTAATGAGAGGAGAGGGATACGAAAATTGTCACAAAAGAAAAAAGATTAGGAAGAAAAAAATACCATTTATGATTTCATTACAAAAAAAAGCATAAAAAATACAGTATTATAAATTACAATTTCAAAATCCGCTATCTTTGAAATCCGTATATAGCCAAAAGCATGAATGAAGTTACAGCTAAAAACTGTAAATATATACATGAATTTTTCCTACAAAATAAATATCTTTATTAAAATTCATAGAAAAATATTTTCTTCTTGTCTGCAACAATTATAATCAAAATTTTAAAAAACCAATAAGCACCATATTTATACCAAAAATAGAATAGAAACCAAAAAAATATTATTTATTTGAGTTTATTTAAAATATTTTACTTCGATATTTATTTCAATTTGAGATAATTTACTTTGAAGGTTATGATTACTTGATATTTTTATGTATAATCAAAATTGCTATTCGTTAAATTAAAATAGCAATAAAGAAAATATCTCCGAAAAATAACTTTAAAATATTTTTTTAAACAAAAAAATTCAAAAAATTTAAATTAACTACAAAAAAAAGCAGGAAAGAAAACAGTAGATGCATACCCAAACTTATAATTGATATTTGAAAGTAGGTGGGAAATGTAGAAAACATTTTCTACCCTTATGAGAAAGTGTTGCATAGTTACTAAAACAATAAAACACATCCCACAGACACCCCAGACAAAGGTTAAAGCTGAACTATCTATATTAGAGGTTTATACTTAAAGAATTTTACAACAAATAACTTCAAAATTGTATAGATTAGGGTTGTAGTAGAAAAATGTAGCAAAATAAATTGCAACACTTAATGAAGTTTCCATTCTTATTCTGCTTCAAAATCCACATTTCATTACTTTTTAGTCAAAGGATACATATTTACACCCCAAGTTGCTTAAATTATTGAATAACTTAGTCAGCTCCTTAAATATGAGAATTAAAGTTTATTTTTAGCTAATTCGCAAAGTTCTCTAGCAAGAATAACTTTTAGGTAAGAAAACTAGTATTTGCTCAGAAAATTATCAGTTTATTTAGGGGAAGTCATAAGATTACAGAGTGGTTCAAAACTATTCACAAAAATTTGAAGGCAGCTAAAGGTGATCTAAATAAACTGATTTTGTATTAGAATGTAGAATATATGCTCAAATGCAGTGTTAAAAGTGCTAGCATGTAAAGCAGTATTACTCCCTAGTAATTGAAAAACAAGTTAGACAAAAGATTTATTAACACTTCCTAATATTAACAGATTTATTAACAGTTCCTAATAGCTTGCAACCAGTTTACAGTCAAATTATAGAATTACTTGATAGAGCGAGTATCAACAAGATTCAAAGAAGTGTTGCATGAATTGGTGTACATTAGCAAAAACAGTCAGCACATTTTCAGTGGCAACCAGATCTTTAGATGCTTCAAAACTATTGATTGTATAGGTTACTTGTTTTATATTTTACCCCACATGAAGAAATCCAAGCACGTCAAATGTGGAAAATGCGATGGCCAGTTCAGGAATGTGAGAAGAAATATATTAAAAGCAAGCAGCAATGATATTTTTATCTGCATCAAAAATTAGAGCACATGAAGCCTACTAAAAGCTAATTAATGTATTCATATTTAAAACTTACACGATTGCAAAACTATCCAAAAGGAGTGCAAGAAAAAGATCAACGGAAATATTATTATTCAATTAAGAAATCATCAAGGTACTTAATGAAGTGGAAATAGATGCAGAAAATGTTTAACTATGACTATAAGGCTTCTAAAATGTAAAACTATCATTTAATTTAAAGAAAAGAGCTTTGAAGTACACTAAATAAAAGATTTATAAAAAGTTTATTTTATGTAAAATAAAAATTTATTTATTCAAGTGCAAACTATCAGCAAAAATAAAATACAAAACTTTATGCATAAAATTTACATTTCCTTGAATCTCTTACAGATTGAAAATTGTCATCAAATCCAACGAAATTAACTCTAATGAATTTTTCCTATGATTTATCTTGGTGATAAGAATTTGTGTGACACCTCAAAATTTTGGCACGTCTAAAAAGATACTTGTATAAGGAATGGGGCAAAATATTAGGTCAACTGCGCCATGCATATATATAAAACTCAGTGACCTGCATATGACTCTGCATGAAATGCAAAGGTCTTCACTTTGAAAATTTGTTATTATATTAAAGGCAATAAAGTTTTCAAACTCATTTGAAAGTCTGGTACTGATATTTTGCTAAGCATTAAAGTTGTAGAGCATGTGAGTCAACTTATCTTTTATAACCCTGTAATTTTAAACTTTGCACAAATTTTCAAACAAAACATGGAGTGAGGGATATTTGTGTTGCAGTATGCCACTTATTGTAGGTTTTTAAGACTAATTTGGTATAATTTACAATAAATATCTTCCACGTTATTATGTACATCATGACAATCAGCCACAAAATGTCAAGATATGAATTAAAGTGATCTTCAAGAACACAGAAACAGATTCCTGTGGCTAAATATTATATTAAAACTATTAATCTAGTAAAAATAGCATGTAGTCTAGTACTCTAACAAAAAGAATACAAACTTTACTCACTTAACTATTCTTTTACTCTAGTTACATCAGAAAAAGAATAAGGTAAACTACTAAGAAAACAAAGACAAAAAACACACAATTCAATGATGTCTTGATAACTACATGCTTGAGAACTAAATTTAACATCAATAAAACAAGTTCTAAATAAAGCAAAGAGAAAACTTTTGTTATTTTTAAATCTATTATATGTTATTAACTCAGAAAAAAAACTTTTTATTTAACCAACATATTAGGCATTGTGTTTCTATGGATTATTATTTTCTTAAGTTTACTAAAGTTGCAATTTTTAAAATACCATATTTATTCCAATATAAGCCATCCTTTTCTTTTCAATATAACTGAAAATTGAATGCAGCTTAGAGTTGAAGGCGTAAAAATTTGCTGAATGGGGAAAATTTAGTTTTTACCCCTTTCAAATGGAAAAATGTAACGATTCATTCTGATTACTGCACTAGTCACGTTCCATAGGAAGATATCTTTAGTGTTTAATCTATCTTGAACATGATTGTCTGCATAACAAATGTATAGGATTTCACGATAGACAACTCTTTGCAGGAAAACAGCGACACCAGCACCAATTCCAAAGTCAGTTGTGACAGTGGGAGTGACCAATCACTTTCGGAGCATGATACAGTTAGAACAATTATAGTTTCATGTTTGTATTTAATCTATTTAAAAGTTTTTAATTGTGAAAATTTAAGAAGTGAACAATTAATTTAATCAATCATTCACTTATTATTACTTCCTATTATTAATTTCACAAATATCTGTTATCAATAAACCTTTTTACGCTACTTTTTATTTTTCACAAATCTGTGTTCAAAATTTGGAGTACAGCTTCAATTCAAATAAATACCATATGATCACATTAAATGGTAACGAGTCAGATATGAAGATCATTCACCAGATCATAGTTTAGAGACCCACAGAAAACTCAAACATCAGTTTCAAAAAAATTCATTAAAACTCAGAAGGATATCAAAATAATTTACTCACATGAGCAGGTATATAAATATCATAGACAGCACCAGAATCCAAATCTACAGCATGAAAACCTTCACCACACACTACTTTGAGCCAAACACACTCTTCAATCGTCATATCTATTAGAGCATGCCGGTGAGCTAAGTCTGCAAAAGACTTGAAGGCCATGAATTTGTGATACGGTATTGGTGCCCATTAATAAATTTCTATGCTTTCTTTCAAGGCGATCACAGGGAACTTTATTCTTTCAAATTCGACTGGAAAAAATTATAAAAACAGTCATTCTTTGGTATAGTAATGATATATTACTCATAAAGTTCTTAAAATTATAAAATAAAGAAATAAAATTCTGGTAAGAACTGGACTCTTAATTAGAATTAATCATCATTACAATGCTGTGATAAGTAGTCTAATGAAAATCCTACAAACAGGTTCATAAATAATATTTGTTATGCTTTGAAATGGATTTACGTTTAAGATTATACATATTAGAAGTGATGTAAATATAAAATTCGAAATAAAATTTTAAATATTAACATCACTAAACAAAGAAATCATACTTTTGTCAAAAGTACAAAAGTAGACACTTTACAAGAATTTATCACTGTTTGAGTCATTAAAATGAATAGTCTAAATATAAACACTGCAAGCTGTTTTTTTTTTAAGAAAAAAAAAATACACAGTGGTACCTCATTAACGTGAACATGCTTAACATAATTTTTTTAACAGGGTGCTTAGCCAGAATTTTTAAGAAAAAATAAGTACCTTTTATGTACTTTTTAAACACTCTAATTAGGATCTGTGCAGTAATAAAAATATTTTTTTTCTATTGTTTAAAGTTCTTACTTTATAAACATAATAAAATTCAAAAGAATCAAAATTAATTTATAAAATTCAAAATCGTCATAATAAAATTCACAATCAATAAAATTCAAGAACTTTTTTGAAAAAATTACACAATCATGATAAAGTAACTAGTTTCTGATAAATATTGCAGAGAAAAATGTGAAAATTGAGCCCTTTTTTGTAATTTAGAACGAGAATCGACAAGGCAAAGAAAAGAAAAATCTCATTTTAAAATATAGAAAATTATGCACTTTTTACAAATGGTATGTTTTTACAGTTTTTTATTTAATTATTTTGATTGCTTCTGCAAGCAGCAGAAACGATCATCGCCTGGTAAATTACCTTGAAAAGGCAAGATCCGCTTTTTTGAAGTGATATTATTTAGTTGTAAGTGAACACATTTATTTAAGAAGGTTGAAATAACAATCATATTTTAAAATGAAATAATTTAATTTGAAAACTATTATTGTAAATAATAAGGAAATTATTAACGAAGTTAAACTCATAAAATCTATAAAAATATCAATGGTTAAAAGCCTAGTTTTTAAAATATACAAAACAATGCCATCCAAAAATGTATAAAATAAGTATAGTCTTTTTCTTTGTAAAAAAGCCAGCAGTTAAAGTATGGGAGTACATACAAAGGTATGTCAATATAAAGGGCTACAACTTTATAGGAACCCTGTAACAGAATTTAGGTTTCAGGAATAATATTTACATAATTTACTTTGCTAAATAATTGTGTATCAAAAAAGAGAGGAGAAAATATTTATAAAAAAGTGCTCGATTCTCACTCCATAAGGCAGTACATAGGATATCAGAGTTGAATCGTACTTTCTTATTTCTGGAGTGTCATCAGATGACTCGTGCGATGTTGGTGTAACATTGACACTAACAGGCTCTCTCTCCTTGGAAATTGAGAGGGACCAGCACCACCACCAAACCCAAATGTGAGAAAAGAGCGCTGTTTGTGTTGTAGTTGAGGAGGGGTCTTTCCAACAGCTTGCCTATACTGTTACATAAAAGAATAAAGTTATTCAGTTAGAAAAATAAAACTAAGAGATAAACAGACAATAAAGCAATATAAAAAGCAAACATCAAGAAACTATAAATATTAATTCATGCTGTATTATTTAAAATTAGCACAACAAACAAAGCCAATACTTATTTTAGAAAAAGTGGTGATTTTATTTTAACAATTAGTGCAATTGCAATAACATAAAAATTTTTTTTTAACACTTACCTCCTGACATATCTGCAATGAAAATTAAGATACTTTTATTATACTGATTTCTTTAGAATATTTAAAGCGAATGTCAAATTTATACATAAGTAATATTACTTTTCATTTCAGTTAAAATAAAAACTCAATATTTTCAACAAAAGTTATGTAATGAATGTATATCTAGTTATGTATGTTATAGTGAATGCTAAAAACTCGGGAATTTCTCTTTCCAATAACATAACTAATTACAACTAAAAAAGATAACCATGCACAAAAATTTTAATAAGACTTAAAACTAGAATATTGTATTATGTTGTTCCATTTAAAATATGTTATTCATAAATTCTAAAAACAAGCAAAAAAAAATCATCACAATTCCTACTTAAAAAGCATACCTCTCTCAAATAGAAACACATAAAATTTAAGGGAATATTTTATTTCAAAGAAAATCACATATTAAGAGCACATGTGGGTATATTTTCTGTTTATATCCACAAACAATTTTTTGTTTGATTTTCTGAACTTCAAAAATTTTTAATGTTTCAGTCACCAGTATATTTTAAATAAAATATATATTGAATGAACTAGTTATACAAGTCACAATAGGAAAAAACGAATTTCTTAATTCTAACTAATATTTTGCAGGGGTGACATTAAAGAAATGGGAAAACAGAAGGAAAAAAAAATATTATGCCTTAAAAACAAATAAGAATATTTCAAGTGCAATAAATGTATCAAGTAACAAATCAACTAGATGTTTCATGGGGTCTGTCCAGACATTTTGTGAAAGGTCCGATTTTGTAAAATTGTGAAAAAATTAATCGTAATTTGTGAATATAAAATAAATGTTAAGTCACAGTCTTTCAACCAGGGTCCTGCTTTTGCGAATTTGTGCAAATAAGGTCCTGTTATTGCAAGAAACCTTTACAAGGAGTTTTTAAATTGTAAATGGATACAAGATTATGATCAACACTATAAAATAAAAACAAATTAAATTTTTAAAATAAACAGCTATTGCTGCTACTAAATTAGAAATGCAACTCACAAATATTTGGTATTTAGTCTATACTTAGTTCCTTTGCATTTGTCTTTCTCCCCCCCCCCTTCCTGGGAAGGATTCATTCGATTAGCAAAACAATAATGAAGATAAACAAATCTGTGAAGGGTCCGTTTTTAAGTTAAAATATTTTGTGAAGGGTTCATTAATGAACCCAAAATTCTTCTAAATAGACCTTAATTTTTTAAACCAATGCCATACAGTATGCTTATTCACAGCAATATCCCCTGACACTTGACATATTCGGAGTTTTCATGCAGCTAGTGATAAGCAGCACATGGTGTTCCAGTTTTTAAAACAACTAATATTCCTACTCAGACAGGATTTTTGACCACTTTACACACTAATTTATTTTTCACTCAATGGCAAAGCAAAGACAGCAAGAACTTTATTAGTTACCATATATATATATTATATTAAATATTAACTCATGCGTGCATTTTAAAGTTTAAAATATATATACATTTAACTATAGTAATATAGTTAACAATAATGTTTAAATTGAGATTATAGTTCAAAATTAACTCTTACTTCAATTTAAAAAATCTGTGTTAAAATATAAATTTTAGTCAGTAATTTTATAAAAAGAGTTTTCAGAAGAACTTTTGTTTATTATACTATGGTCAATACTAAAAGTTTCTTTATATACACTGGTTATTTTAGATAATAGTGCATAATAATGGTGAAAATTTTGCTTTAAATAATTTGAATTCTTAACTGTAACAAAAGACGAATTTTTCAATACACTTTTTCTCATAAGTACAGCCATTGAAAATATCAAATTAATGTCATACCATTACATAAAAGCAATTCTTAAGGTTTTTGATAGCTTTCATTGTGATGGTTTCACGCATAGTTATCTTAAAAGAGCTAAAAGTGTAAAAAAAAAAAGAAAAAAAAAAGAGCAAACTCGTTTACAATAATTAAGTCTTACTACAATTTTAGTAACACAACAGTTATAAAAATCACAAGTAATACCTCATCTGATATCGTTGAGTCTTGAAGCCTATGCTGCGGTGAAGACTGATGATCAGATGTGTTTGAAGCATGCTGCTGAAAGAGGTCAGGTACAACACCCATGGAACATGTTAGCAGTCATCCCTATATTATTAGGAGAGCTTTGAGTCCAGGACCTCAATCACAGCCACTGCTTGATGAACTCCGTTCGCTCCCTATCACTGTAAATAACAAAAGAGCTTTAGTTGCCAGAACTAAACACAATTAAAAAGGAGAGAAAATTTAAAATCTCTGAAATTTAAAGTATAGCAGATATGCTTCTAGTCAGCTACACGTTTATGCAGATTTTATTGCTATTACAAGAGTAATACAGTTTTACTACAGTGTGTTCCATAAATCAAGCAAGAAATAATTTTGATTGAAAACACAAGTTTTAAACCAAAAATTGTGATTTAAAAAAAAAACCTAGAATTTCATTGCAATAGCGCGCGTGAAATTTTTATAGTCTAAACCCAGAACTTTCCACTGCATTGGCATTTTATTTTCAATATCCGCATTCTATTAATCAAATGACATAAAACTCAAAGATTGGGTGGCTTTTAGAACATTCTTTATTGCAAACAAATAGCATTTTTTCAGCTAGGAATACAATCAATATTATGTAATTTTTTTAAAATTGTTAATACATGAATTAGAGTAACAAACCATGCCACAAAAATTTGACATCCTTAAAACAACTGACAGTAACAAAAATGACTACTAAAACTGTTCCCTAAGTGTGCAGGACAGAATCAAGATCGCAGCTTAGTCTCGATTTAACAGTTAAAAACTTAATAATAAAAGTAATGTCTGCTCAAACAATTTTTCCAATTTTCTAGAAAGAAGATTTTTAAATTCATGAAAGAAACAATTAAATCAGTGTTTGATATAATTACAATTATTCTTTTAAAAAAAATAAAACTGAGGAAAAACTTTTTAAAATAACATTGTTATTTTAATGTTCCACTTAGAAAAAACTTAAGTATTGAGCTCTGCAAACATTAATGCTGATGCACAACATTATCATACATTACAGAATGTTTAATTAAGTCTAAATAGCATGAACAATGAGGTTAATTTGAGTTTAGCAATCAGCAGTGTCAATCAAATTGGACAGGTTAGAGGGGAGACACCGAACAAAGAGGAACACGTTAGTCCTTCAAGTTGGAAGCTCACAAGACTAACGGCTCAATCTCATGAATTTAAATTTTTTTCAAAAAGCAGAAACTTTTAAAACTACAATGTATACCATGCCAACTTTTTTCAACTAATAGACAATATAAGTCACGGCATAATCAAATAAATTTTTACCCGAAATTAAAATGTTTTTTAAAGTTTTGTTGCACTACATCTTTTGATTAATGAACTAACCATTGATAAGCACATTAGCAATTTTTTACAGACAAATTAAATTATGTCTCAGCAAATACTTAATGAAAAAAAAAATTAACATCTATTTTTCTCATTTAGAAAAAAGTTGCTGAACCACCAGCTGATAGACAATATAAATTATGATTAAACTTTTTTAAATCAAAACAAGATAATCATGAAATATAACAAAAATGATAAAAATGAGTAAATTAAATGAAAAAAAGAAATTAAACAAAATAAATGCTGACCTTCGATTCATGACGGGAATTTCTATTTCATTCCTTTTTATCTCCATTTTGATTAGGAGTTGAGGTAGCTAAGGGAAAAGGTGAGGATGAAGAGCGATGTTTATCACTACTTTTAGATTTATTAATATCTGAGAGCTTAACAGGACCAGAATCACACCTCTTTTGATTTTTTTCCAGGTTAATAATTGATCTATCTTTTGCCTTATCCATCCTGCCCCTTACTTTCATTCTTTGTTCATCTGTTGTTACCTTGCTTATTTAAATGATCTGTAATAATAGTAGTGATTTAAAAAGGTTAGAAACAATGCTAAATTATATATAGATATATAAAACTAATCAATTAATTCTTTTAAATCAGAAAATAAATACAAGTTAATAAATTAAAAAATAAAACAAAATTGGTTATTATACCAGTAATAAGTAAAATAATATATGTGTGTTAATATGCCTGCAATGTAACACTATGTAAATTGTACTGTTGAGCAAGAGATTCAACTAAAATAACAAGATTAAAAAATTTTAATTGCTTCACTTACTTAATATCTCCATTCCCACAAGATTTTTATGCAAAACTAATAAAGTTGTCAGTGTCATTGCGAAAACATTATATATTAACATTTAATAGATCTGATAACAAGCATGAGAGTGGATAAATAATAAAAATAAAAAGCTGAACTTTCACAACTCAGACACTGTGAGATGGATGGAGGATATTGCTCTACGTAATACAGTGATATCAATAAGATATGTAAAAACATAACTTCCAACTCTGCCGTGAGAATTTTATTTTACATTAAAAGTGGCAGAAGCATTTAGAGAGTAAAACTTACATATTTTTCTTAAATATAATTTTAAACGTCTTCGATCACTAATATATTAAAGAAATAGGTAGATACTATTAAAAAAAAGAAATGCATTTCTATTTTAATTGAATTCTTCAATTTAAAAATCCAAACTGAAATCAAATTTTAATGGTAAAAATAAATTATTGGTTTAATATTAATTTTCAATGATTGTGCGAAAATATTTTTACGCTTTTAGCTTACTTGTTTTCTATGACGTTTTTAGTTTTCCTTGGAATTCAAATTTTATAAGGGGTAAGATAAAAGCGGGCAGCAAACTATTAAGCAAATATCTTTAAAGGGAGCAGAAATAAGAATAAATTGCTTTATTCCATTCTAAGCGAAGAGGTAGCTTGTCGAATTCCACTTTTACCCTGGATTTTATTCCAAATATTCCTATTTACTGGTATAAGTCCCGCAATGGACGAATCGTTAAGACACGGTTCCCAGCAGATCACCGAAGTCAAGCATTACTGGCTGCTGTCAGTGTGCGGATGGGTGACCACTTGGATCAGTCTGCGTAGGGACCGAGGGTGTGCGGTATGGGTCCTCGTTAAACTGTGCTACCGTAAAGTGCTCGACTTCGCGCGCAGGTCGTCGGGCTACCGAAGCGGGGGTGCCATCCCCTCCGCAGAGGATCAAAATTGTGATGGCCTGTCTTCGGATCATCCTCCGAAATTTTTCCCAGACCGTCGCCAATAGCCCACTGTGCAGCTCTAGTGCGACGTAAATTGACAACAACAGCAGCTCTAGTGCGACTACAACAGTGTACTATAACAACAACCTGGTATATATTTCCTATTATTCAGTGGACAGGAAAACCCTGGATATTATTATGTGGCGTCCTTCTCTGTTAAAGGGGATACTACTGTATTGGGATCTGATACGCCAACTACAATCGCAGTGGCACCAAATTGATTTTCAACAGGAAAAATAAAAATAAATATAAAAAAAAACATGTAGATGTTTGCCCGGAATTGGCTGCAAGATTTAAATTTCGAGAAGGTTTCGTTCTTTGACATTTCTTTTAGTTTCTCACTGCCCTCTGCCCCCGACGTTGGCAATTATTCGGCTACAGATCACTGTACAGAAATCTTCTCCTGCCTAAATTGCAGTGGAGTTGATAGTTCAAATATAACTCCAATTTTCCTAAACAACTCGTAAGCAATGCTTGACTGAAATAAAATTTTCGTCGATTCCCAGAAAAATATTAGTTGCTAAGATATCACCTTTGATCATCGTTTTTGAAACGTTATCAGTATTCAATTGATAATAAAAATTGCTAATCTAATACTAAAAACCTCTTTTTTAGTTATCTGCTCTATGTATTCTACTAATAAGAGTACATAATTATCTCTCATCTATAATCCTTCTAAATTCACTTTATAACTTTCACTTGAACAGCCGATCCAAATTAGGGATTTTGGACATAATCTAGAAAAGAAGGGAACTTCCTGGATCAGGTTTTGAGAGGAATTTGCTTTCGTAGAGAACTTTTTGGTGCAACTATCCCACATTTGCGTAACATTGGAGAGGAAAACCACGAAAGCCTATCTCGGTTAGCCTGATGGCAAGGGGACTTTAACCCATGATCCGTCTACCGCTGAGGATATTTTACATCAGCACTGTGGTCGGTGAGAGCCGGGTGCAGAATTCGTATCGACCAGCCACTGTATCTTACCAGGTTTACCTGATCGGGAGGCGAGCTCTCCATCCCCTGAGCCACCACGACTCAATATTATTATTTTTATATCATGATCGTCGTTGAACAGCCGACCTAATTCTGGATTTCGATTACCAATGTTCAATTCTGTATCCTTGTAATTTTGATCACAATCCAAAAGACAAGAGAGCTCGTGGATCAGTACCCCCAGAGGTATTGATTTGTTATGGAAACATGGAGAACTTTGTGACCTGACAGATTTAACGTGCATCAGTCACTACTTACTACACGGAGAGTCTTCGGCCGGCGATCTCTTCGACATGGGCCCAGTGCCCTACGAACTAGGCTATCCTAGCCCTCTCTTGTAATTTTATTTTATATCCGATTTTGGGTTCTCTCTTGTAGTTGAAATTGGGGATTCAAGGTCACATTCACTTCCTTCGTCGCTAATGGTAAAAATGTAACTGCCAACAATGCCACTATTTTTATTCAAGCCGCAATTAATGAGTATCTATAACTCATAACTGTATATTATTATAATTACTGGGGTGGGGGAAAGTGAGATATGCGCATACAGTGGTGACACAGTGTACAATCACCGCATTTCTGCGTTATGTGGTTTGGGCAGAATATCGAAAATACGTTATTTCATTTATGAAAACCATTGTTATTGATTAAAACGTGTGCTATCATAGAGTCAGCCCTTCTACGAGGTATTCAAGATAATCTACGCAAAACCACACTCAGAAATTAAAAATTCTTGAAGCTCTCTGCCCTTATTGTTTAAGTACAGATGTAAAGAGTGATAAATGTTGGCTTACGTAAGTTATTGAAGGAATAAAGCATATCCCCCTTACCGGTAATTTAAAACATAACTATTCTTGTTCGTCCAAGCCGTATTTTAATTCCAAATTATGATACTAAAATATTATATATGCTTATGTGAGTGCCCAGATAGCACAGACTGTCTGAGTGACGTCACAATAAAGTCAAAAACAGTTACAGTAGTCAAAGTCACACTGAATAACCGCTTTATACATTAAGACCTATTAGGAAATAGGTCTTAATGTGACTTTGGTGCAACTTTATTTTGTGACATCTCATAAAAGACCTCAGTGGTTATTTAATGACTGACACTTTCCAGTCACAACCATACATAACTAGGACTAAAGTCAATGAGAAACGTTGACGCAAATTTGTTACCTTTAAAGTCACGTGGGATCCCTTTCACATCGTTGTGTTACTAAAGTCACTTTTATGTGATTTGTCTCACAAATTATTAAACTCACTCTAAGGTTCTGTGTGAAATATTAATTATCAAGTGACAGCTTTATTGTTTTTATGTGACAGATTTGCATTTGTTTGTGTTCGTGTATCAATTGATTAATGTTGTAATACGTTAAAAATAAATATAAATCGGAAGTTTATAGAAAATCTCCTGAATAAAAACCCATTACATGTTTAAATACAAAAGTATCGCCTATAAACTCCTAATATGTAATTATTAAAAAACTACAGTGCTTCTAATAATTTCGTATATTTATTATAATATACTTACATAATACCTGATGTATTAAATATTCTGTATTTATCTAACATATCATCTAATTTATCCAATCGTTGAATTAACATTATATATCGCCTAATTTAACCAATTGATACACTAACGTAAACAAGTGCAAACGGGTTTTAGCTCCGTAAAAAAAATAAAACTGTTTAGCATCATCTGATGATTAATATTTTACATAGAATTTTAGAGTGCGTCTAATAGTTTGGCCAGGGACTGTATATTATAAGAAAATAGATTACAGTAGCAGTAACTTTAGAATACAATAACTTACAGCAAATTATTATTAGATAAGTTAATGTGTATAAAATATTATTTCTCACATTTGAATATTTTTGATTCTGTTTTGAGAGGCTCTAAATACAACCGATCTAAATACAATTGTTATTGCTAGCTAAATAAAGATTGAAATGATAATTTGAAAGATTAGTGCCCTTTGAAGGTGCTCTTTTTTTGTCACACTCCCCTTTTTCATTTTTAGGGAGATTACTGTAATTGCAATTATTGTCTTATTCTTACATAAGCATATTTTAAATGTTGATGTAGCAGATTTTTAAAAATTATTTACCAGTGCTAAAATACTCCTTATCAAAATGAAAATGGTACACTTTAACTGTGCCATCCCTAGTAGCAAAATAACTTGGAAATTATTGGACCAATATTTATGAATCTTGGCTCCGATTCATTCGATTTTTTTACAGCCACCTTACTACGAATATCGACATATATATAGAATTGTCAGATTCACCTAATATTTAGCATGCATTATTTAGCCAATGTTGGCAGGCCGGGATAGCTTGGTTGGCAGGGCAGAGCGCTGGACTTCCGTTCGTGGGAACCGGAATTCCTACCGGCCGAAGACTCCCTATGTAATAAATGGTAACTGGTGCACGTTAAATCTGTCGGGTTATGAAATCCTTCATGTTACCATAACAAATTATATCTCTTTTGGTACTGAATTGGGGATTGATCGTTCTCTTATTCAGGTCAAAATTACGATCAGTCGATGAATGAAAGAATGGTTCCCCCCTATAAATGGGTGTGACGTATGGATGCTGCAGAAGTCGAATTCTTGGCCATAAATGGGTCAAATGGAAAACAAGAACAATCACACCCCTTGAATTAAAGGCTACAACAGACAATATAGGTTCTATATAGGCCGTTCTTGGACCCATACTGCATGTAGTGTATATAGTGCATCACATGTTAAGTCAGTATTTAACCTAACTGCAGTTGGGTTTCATGGAGCAGAGGTAAAATCTTTCCTAGGGATGTAATTCTGTTCTGTGAGAATTAGTATTACATAAAACAACTTATTTATTATCAATTGTAACGTTGATGTATTTATAAATGAGATTAGTTTGACCTTAATATCTTTCACTATGCTATATCAAGAAAATACTTCACTTTTATATTGACTTAAAATGAAATTTCTAAGATTTACTTTTTGGGAAAATCGCACGTGTTCAGGCTATATTTATTAGAACCTACATAAAAAATGGCAACTGAGGAAAGATTAATTAGAGCAAAGGTATGAATAAACCATTGAAAACCCGTTTGTCAAATGAGACTGAAAAGCAATGTCTAGTGTAAATAGTTGTATTTCAGCTGCATCCCGGAAATTCGAGTGCTTTTTATTGATTTCAATACACCCTTTGCTTTAATTGTTCGCGATAATGATTCGCCACAAAAGATTTTTCACTCAATATGATTGTCACTTTTATTCTTACCATTTTTTGGCAAACATTCTAAAACTGATGTGACGAAACAGTCCATTGTTTAAAGAGACTTTGGTTAATAACTCGTAATTGGTTTCATGAAGTTCAAGGTTGTCCCATTATTTGACTCTTTTTGTTATTCTTATTCTTTTTATTGCTCGTGTAGCCTTTAAAAAAATTTTTTTAAAACCTTATTTCAAAAATTTAATCTAATTGAGTATTTCATCCAACAAGAGTTGAAAGTCAGAGCTCACAGTTTTAGTGGTTTTCTTTTGCGTGTAACGCATATTCGGGTTATTCTCTTAAAGCATCCTCAATTGTTATTTTACGTCATTATTTAAATTAGGCATTACATTAATTTCTGAATTGGGGTAGTGTCTACTATAGTTTCTCAGTATGAATCCACTGAGCTTCGAAAACAAAAACACCACACTATGTAACAAACATGAAGGAATAATTTTTTTAATCAAACATTAACATTTTATTAACTGGACAATGACAATACTTTTGACATAAATTAAAATAATTTGATATTTTCAAATTTTAAAGTAAATAAACATTATTAAGAAAAAAATACAAATTCAAGCTACAGTAGGCAATCCAAAATAGTTATCTTCAACTATGAACTAAATATAAAAATTGAAACATTTGAACAAAATCATAATAGGTTGTAAGCTTAAAATACCTTAATAAATGTTTCTGTAATTAAAATTTTTAATTTTCACAAATTTTTCTTAAATGCATTGTTTTTCAAAGTTTCATCAAGAAATTTATTTGCATAATACATTTACATAAAAAGAATTCTATGGATGTATTTATGGATATATTAATTAAACTATTTTAAATCAGTAATTTTATATTTATTTAAAATGAGTCAGAATCAACTAAAAATAATTTTCAATTGGGAGTCTACTGTAGCCTAAAGTGAAAATTAATTTTTTTTTGTTATTTACATATTTACAAGTCAAAAAATACAGTTAATAATCAAATTTCCATTATAAAATCAGTATACAGAGTTATGAACTTTCCAATCTTGCTATCATTTATCAGTAAAACAATAACAGAAATATATACATGTTAGCCTTTATGAAATTTAAATTTACTCACATTTAAAGGGTATTTATTCTTTAATTCGATACAGGTATATAAAACAAATAAAATTGCGCATTAATTTACTATTGAATAAAATAAGTAACACTTATGTAAAGATACCAAATTACGAAACAATTTACAACATCAGTGAATGAAATCATCCTTTTGAAAGTTTTTTTTAAATCATTAAATTTAAAGTATTATTTAATAAAAAATAATAGTAAGTTAGCAAAATATTATGTGCTGTCATACAGAAAGAGATTGTTACGAAATTGTCAAAAACTACAATTTTTGTTACACAATTTTCAATATAAAACAATAATAATTATGGAAAACTCGAAATGTTTGACACTTCTGAGTATATCACTAGTATACAATCACCAGCATGTGCAATCAGCAGTAAGAATTTATCATACAATCGTGTACAAAAACAACTGAACAAAAAAAGTTTATTTTCTAAATAAAAAGAAATTAAAAATAGCCCAGGATTCCATAAATTTAAATGAATAACAATTATTTATGATCCGGTTTGTCATTAACTTTATGTATAAAATTAATTTAATTCAAGAGTAAGGTAAAGCTACGAGCAAGCTATAAAAGGATTTCAGCAGTATAAAGCTGGAAAAGGATTTTATTTTGATTGCTATTAAGACATTATAGAAATGTAAGACTAGAGTAAAAAAATTATTCTAACAAAAAGTCAAAAAAAGCAGAAAAAATTAACTCTTAAAATGAAATAGTCTTCTTATTAACAGACCTACTATTTTGTGTACACGTAGTTTTTGTCAAGTAGATAAGTCGAACAGTATAAAAGCTATAAATAAATATATATTTACTGCTGATTAATGAGTTATATTTTTAGAGACATACTGAACATTTTAAATTATTCGTCAAACGTTAATAAACCATAAATTATCGACTTTAATCTACTTGACTTTTGAACACTTTCTATATAAAAAAAAGATAGATGGATAGGCATTTGTGTACAATCGGCGCTCCATATAATATCCCCTGTAGTTCTTCTGAAAGTGGCTGTTACAATGTGAAGAATTTTATGGTAAGAACATTTTATTAAGTTAACGTTTACAATAAAGTATGCAAAAAACGTTTGGAATAACGTAATACTAAAATAATGAATGGAAGAAAAAAAATAACGTTGGTTAGAAGCAGTCATTCATCTAAACAACAACAATCTAATCTATTCGTCGCAATCTATTCCGTTTTGTCTGTCAGATACTTGAAATTTAAAAACTATGTTTTTGAACTCACCCCCAGAAATCACTTAAAAGAACTATATAAATATTAAAACAAAGAAAACATTTTCAGACGCTTCAGTATGATTGATAAATTTATAGTACCTTTCTACAAAAAATTTGAAAATCGGTATAACATTTCCTATGCAATTTAATGTTTTCAATTTCTTTTAACTTTCTTGCAGTTAAAATATAAAATAATTAGTTTGAGGTAGCCAAATACTTATGCATTGACAGAGTCAACTTGTAAAATACTGTTTTTAATCATTTAATTATCCATCCAGATCTTTTCGTCTCGACAAAAGATCTCTCAAAGCCGTTGTCATTTCGTGACAACCAGGGTTGGATCTATTGAACCATTCAATTCAACAAACAAAAAAGAACAAAAAAAAAAAAAAAAAAAAAACAATACATTTTGGGATATTAACAAAAATTGCTATTTTAGTACTATATTATTTTTTAAAGGTATTTTTAATTGGACACGCTATTTGGAAGAGAAGATATTCATCGGCCTTAATTATTTCCTCTGTTCATGGAATTTCTATAATAAAAAATGCGTGTAAATCTATTTCAAATGTGTCCATAATTATCATCTCTGCATCCTCATAAGCGTGGCAATAGAATTTCTAGAATTCAAAAAGAGCCACGCAATAGTGATAGCCGAATTACGTGTAATTTCTATAAAAAAATGCTGTAATAATGCAAAAAATAATGAATCGTTCTTATTGAAATTGTGTAAGCTTTTTCCGCATAAGGTTGTTTAGAAATTCAATGAAATATTAAACAAAATAATAACTTTAAAATTTTTAACAAATTGTATGCAAAAAAGGATCCATTTTTGGTAATTTTAAATCTTGCAAAATAAATAGCGTTTAAAAGTGATCCATACGATGCATAAATGAGCCAACATTTATACTTTTCTTTGATGATCCAACTGGAAAGGCAAAAAAAAAAAAAAAATGTAATCTGCGTAGCTTTGTTCTCCAAAAATGTGTGGCTGTTGCTAAGAGTAATACCCTGATATAAATATATTGTTCATTTAAAATAGATAATTTAATAGATAATTTGTTAAAGCACTCCTAGGCAAATTCCGATTTAACAAACAACACTTTTTTTTAACCTTCTTCCAATTGTTAGTTCATTATTATTGTAATAAAAGGTGTATTAATCTACAGGACTGAAATGGAATGTGCATAAATAACATTTAAGCATTCCGTGGAAGCCAACCGTCCACTAAAATCGTTGCGAGAACATTGTGCCAAATCCATAAGTTAGACACATTTAAGAAAAAAAAGATTCAGGGAAATTAATCTTTACAAGGCATGAAAAGTTAAATTAATTGCTGCATTTCTATATTGATATTTATCACATTAAACATGAATTGCATTAATAATTTATAGAATAGTTTAAAACTTAAATTAATTGCCTAGTAAAGTTTGAAATTAAAGTTTTATTATAGTTTTTCAAACTTTATTTTGCTGTTAAGTGTATTTAAAACTATACCTTTTTAGTCATTTATTGAACATAGATTTACCTTAACGATCATTAATGATGGTAGTTTTTTTTAAACTCCTAAATAATTACACTCTGTTTCATACTAACTTCGTCCCCTTTAATTTGCCTAAGTTGTCCAAATTAAATCTGTAAATTATTTCCTCTTTTTTTGTAGGGGATAGAATTATACAATTGAATTTACAAAGATTTGAATTTAGAAACCGGTGATAATGATTACATTAAAGGATAGTTTTGGCCTATTTTGATAATGTATTGGCAGATTTAATTTCAAAAAGCGGCACTTATTTAATAATCCATTGATTTTAATACGTGACGGACACTGTACCTAACTCTTATTCAAGTTGATATAAAGAAAAATTAAATACACTCTGAAAAGTAACCCGAATAACTATTAATCTATAATTATTTCTATAAATTTTCAAAAGTACTCTTTTATTTCCCTCAATTCTAAACTCTACGATTGCACCTAATTATTGTCTTTTCCACATTTTTGCTCTTAATAACAGAAAAAATATCAAACTCAGTATAAAGAGAAAAGTTGTTTTATTTTGTTGCTTTTTCCTAAAAGTGTGTTAACATCTTACAGCACAAGCATTACGCCATTTTTTTTTGCGAAAGAATAGTGTAGTGAATATCAGGATTTAATAAATCCTCTAAATTTTTTCGGCGATTTTTTATTCACGTATTTGGATTAAAGGTATGTTTAATACACATTTATAAAGTTAAGCAAATTATTTAATTATACTTTAAATTGACAGAATGTTTAGAAAGGAAATGATCCAGTTGAAATAGTTCAGACCTAAAACTATGAAAAACGGAACTACTCTTTTTTCATAAAAGTTTTTCTCTCTCCAAAAGGTGCTATGTTAGGAGATTGCAAGGACTGCAAGTATTTCTGGGTCTCTAGAAATTATTCTTTGTTTATTTGCCTCTCTTTTAAATTTCAAAGACTCTGGGACGCGATTGTGATGCTTATTGCTGCTAAGAACAAAGGATGATTGCTTAAAAGCAAGTTCTGAAGTAAATGTAATGGTATCAATGACTTACATAGGATGAGATTGCGCGGGAGAGATTTTTTTCCCCTCAATTATTTTTGTCCTTTTATTTGTATCTTTTTCCCGCTACTCCAAAAAAAATTTGATTAATATTTCCCTTCAATTAGGTACTATGCTCATTTGACTTTTAAAATTTTTTTGATTTTAAGTTCATAAATTCGAAGCAACAATAGTTCTCGTTAACACAGTAATGCATTGCACTATTTGTGAAATGCAACTTTTTTCATAAAGTTATAACCATTTCATGGAATTAAAAAAAAAATTCTTTTTGGGTGATTCTGCACTCAACTTAAAAAAATCCTGGGCTATTTTTTAAAAAAGTATTATATTCTTAAAGGATGAAAATACATATAAATCTCTTAACTGCTTTTGATGCACATCATAGTTCGCAGGCTACGTATATGCTGACTTCGTTCGTTGGCTAGGCATCAATGTAATCAAGTCATCAATCGTCCGGAGGCACTGCAAAAAATTTATATATTTTAGAATTTCTTTTACAGCAAATGCTTACAATATAAACTAATTGTGAAGTAGGAATAAAAGTTTTTTTTTTTTTTTTTAAAAAAAAGACACTGTTTACCCTTGTTTTTACGCCTACCAACTTATAAATTATATGTTTCCCAGCGCACTGCGGAAACATTTCAGAATCAAACTATGGAGCAATATAAAATTTTCTTGAATTGTTTTCAATTTGTAATTTTTTTAAAATTTGATTTTTAATTTTAAAAAAAATTATAAATTTTATAAGACAAAAAAGGTATGCAAGTAACCCTTAAAAAAAATTTACTTTTTAGTCCTGCATTTTAGACAAAAATTATCAACTAATCATATCGCCTACGATTTAAAAAAATAAACAGTCTCATTCCTTCAAAAACTAAAAATCTGTTCCAAGACTCACTATTTCGCAAATGTGGTCATTCTTTTACGTTTTTAACAATAAGGCATTAATATTCTTAACGATTGTGAGCAAATGTTATTCGTCTTTAACACGTTGAATGCATTTTACATGGCTTGCCCGTCTGGCCAAAATGATTGTATCAGTATGTATTGCATGAATTTTTTCAAACCATTTTAGTAACGATTATATAAAAAAATTAAAAATTTACTCGAATTATGTTTTTCTAATAATCTTGGCTGCAACGGTGACCCCGTGGCGCTACGAACAAACTCGGTGTCAGTCACCGGTGAGCCCCATGGCATTCAACGTGTTATCAATCTAAACGTTGCGATTCTTAATCAATTGCTATAGTTGACAAACTTAATCAATCGAACACGTAAGCAGACTTTTAGTAAAAGAATGAGTGACGTAGTGACCATGAATTACATTCTTACTCCCCCCCCCCGCTGATGGGTGAAATTCTGTCATAATCGTTATTCTTTCGTGCTATACTCATTTGATTGCTGGTATATTATTTATTACTGCTGTGGGGAGAAAAGTTTCTTAGTTTGGGAACTACGCAGAAGGTTTAACGTGATGTTAGCGATTTAAAAAAAAAACAGCACTTATTTCATCCTAACGAGCAATTTTCAGTAAAAATATTACATATATATTACTCACAATACAATAAATACGATCATAAATATATTTTTAAAATTTTTTATTTATTTAATGGTGGGCACTTATTGTCTATTGGCCACAGAAAGTGCCAGAACTGCTAACTCTCTTTTCGTTACCCAGTGGGCACCTGTGGCGAAGCCACGGCGGTGGAGCAGCGTCGCCCACGCAGCACTACCACAACCCGTTTATAGGACGAGTCACATTCTCACATAAAGGAGAAACGACATAGAACACAGATAGAGAGAAAGAAACATCCATGCCTTGTCCGGGATTCGAACCCAGAACCTTTCTGATGCAAGGACAGTTCCCTGCCCCCTACACAGGGCGGTCGGCCAATCTTAACTATTTTACGATAAAGAATAAAAGCTAACTATTTAGCGATACTTCCTTTTCCTGGTGTGTTCGGATTCAGCTCGTCTTCTGAAAAGTAAATCATTTTTGTTAACATAACTAGATTTTTTTTAAAATTTACGCACTGAAAATTTTTGAAGTGGTAACTAACGTACATTCCATATTTTAAAAAAAAATTAAGTTGTACCTTTCTCTCAGTAGATCCAGTGACCTTGTTTCGGGAACATACCGTTGAACTACTTGGGCAATTCTAGTCGAACGTCTCTATAAAACAATACATTCATTTAAAAGCAGGAAAACAAGTATTTCATGATTAGAATTGCCGCCCCAGAAAAGAAAATTGAATCAATAAAGAGAAAACAAGTTAATCAACATATCCATTAAATAAGTTAAAATGGGGTTATCAAGCAATTTTTTTATATATGAAATAACGTTGGCAGCAGGAAAGTGACGCAACACATTTAATAGCTTCATACAAAAATTCTAATTGTTTTTTCAAAATAAAAAAATGACTAATTGCTAGCAACCGTGGAACTTTTTTCTAAGAACACTTTCCTTCACACAAATTTTTTACTGTTAACAATCCTATTTAGTTTTAAACAAAGGTTGTTGAGAAAACAAAGAAACTCTGATTTGTTATCCACATGATGCTTAACCATTGACGCGTTTCAATGATAAGACATGTTTATGCTTCAGTAGCCGCCTACGGTCAGCCCGTGTCTCACCACTTTGAGGTTCCACGTTGGTAACTGCTGTATTCGAAAGCATTACTATTTTAAGCATGTTCAGTTGTCCCATGTACACATACATATATATATATATACACAAATATATATATATATCCAATTTATCCGAGGGTACTGCGTTTTTTAAATGAATCAAATATGACGTTAGCCAGTTCCACACATATATATATATATATACATACATACAATTTAACAGCTTCCCTTACCAATTTTTTTAAAAAAAAATGCAAAGAAATCGATATATTTTTTTAAAAATTTCATTAATAATTGCAAAGAACTAAAACGAAATATAATACACAAGTTCTAAGTTGACATTTTAATTTTTTAATGTGTAAAAATATTTAATTTACTATCAGTTTACTATCCCAAATTATCTCGGGCAAATGAAGAAAGTTAAATATTAGTCTTTGCATATATTCACATCTTCATCATCCTAAAAATCATCTGCATTACTTTTACTTTCTCTCGTGAAGGCCATTTTTTTAAATTCTTTTTTCTATGTTAATTCGTCAATCATCATATGTCATACACAATGTCACAAAACACGTCTGCAGTCTCACAAACAGTCCCGAACAAAATGTTGGCTAACTTCCAATCGCTGCAGATTGTTATTATTTTTCGCTTTGCTTCGGGCCGAATATGAACGTGATAAAACAAAACGTATTGACGAAATCTGCTATGCCAGAGTATAGTCGGGATCAGGGTTCGAAAAAACTCAGAAATTTTACCCGTCCCCGAGGACGGCTTGTCCAACAATGTACCCGTCCTCCTCTGAAACTAACCCACCCGTAGCTTCTAAATAAACAAAAATATTATTTTTTCTTATTTATTACAAACATTTATATAGATTACACAATGAATTAGTAGCTACTAGGATTACATTATACAGTAATAAAAGAAAACTAATAGTAAAACCTAGTATTTCTATCATAAAATAATTTATTTCTTTGATGAAAGAATTTAAATGACAAAGGTCAAGTTATCTAGAATGCCAATTTATTCGGGGGTACTGCGTTTTTTAAATGAATCAAATATGACGTTTGCCAGTTCCACAATCAAGCTAATGATTTACAGAGGTTTCTGCACAGAAATCGGAAAGAGGATTTCCATTTCGGTAGATGTTCATAATCGCGTTGAATGCTTGCTTAATGTGTTTTTTTGTAAGTTCTTTGCTGAAAAGTCCCTCTCAACTGCTGCAGTACTCACAGACCGAAAAAACATCTATCCACCATGCGCTGTACGGGATTTCTAGATTAGAGGGTCATTTTAGAAGTGAGGCGCTAGACTCTTGTAAGATAACAAAAATTTAAAGTGTATCACAACCATTAACGGGAAAATGGCCGCCCGCGCGAACGTCTGATTCGAGAAATTCGTTGTCCGCGGGAAATTTTTGACCGCCGAGGACGGGCGGTTTTTCGACCCCTGGCCGGGATAATAAATATTTGTAATATATACTTGCTACTCGGGATAATCAAGAAATCTGCTAAAAGGTTGGAAACAGTAACAGAAATGGAGAATGGCTTAAAACTCAAATAAAACGTTTCATTACTCATTTCAAAAAGCTAACTTTTTAAATTAGAAAATAAGAATGTTTTGCTTTTAACTGAAATTACAATCTCTTCTGAATGAATACTTGTTATGCAGTAAAAATTTATAATAATGAAACATAACTTACTGGTGGAACCGCAACAGGTGGAACATCTGCTGGTCTTAGGCGAACGATATGCGGAGACCGGTAATCACTGTATCAAAGATAAAGAAACAAAATATAAGTAAAAATTTCAATCAATTTTTATTTTTTTTATTTATACAGTCAAACAACGCTACAATGCACACGGTTTATTGTGAACTCCCGGATATAGTGAACGAAATGCTGGCTCCCCTGCCTTGCTACACATGTATAATGTTGTTATTCTTTGTGGATATAGTGAACCTAAGGCAGTAGGGAAGTTGGATAGTATGAACTTTTTTCTGTCTTATTTTCTTTAATTTTTGTAATATTTTTGAAATTTCTACTTCAAAGCAAAGACATATACAGATTTTTAAAACCATCTATAGCATGGAATGTAGCAATAAGCATAAGTTTTTCTTGTTTGCTTCATTATTGAATGGGTTCAGCATTCAATGAAGCCGCCCTCTTCCAGTATCTGGACAAATGCTTCAAGTCAAATCGGATGAATTTGCTAAAAGACTTTGAGATTACTTTTATGTGCTCAAATGGCTGGTTAGACAGGTTTAAGAAGCCGAATAGGGGTTCAGGAAAAATTATCAGAGAGTCGGGGTTGAAGATTGCTTATCAGCAAAAATTTAATTTTAAAAAAATTTGTAAGTAAGACGAAGGGTCATAAAAAATAAAAGTGAACACATATTTGTTACTACGTATTATTTTTCAGTCATTTTTGCATTTCATTCCATGGGTCATTTATTTAAATAATGTGTAATGAAAGGGAGGCGTTTGGAACCATTAGTAGAAATCGGTTGCGGAATGGTTACAGTGAAGTTCCGGTTATAGTGAACTGAAATTTCGGTCCATTGAAGATTCACAATAGCGGGGTTTGACTGTACTATGTTATGGGACTCAAGATATTGACTTGCATAAAAAATTTACCCATTCTAGAAAAAGGTTGACAAATTTATGGTAGAGTAGGGAAAATGTGAGAAGTGTCATAATTAAAATGAAGATTTTACACTGTTGCTTAATATATAAGACCCATAAATATTAGTTTAACATATGATAATAGCATTTATAGATAAAAAGACGCTTTGACTTACCCTACAGGATTCGGAACCTGCTGCAGTAGAGGTTGCAGCAATATAGGTTCGTGCAATTGAGTTTTTTGCACTTGAGGTTGCGGCGATGGTGGTTGCTGCAACGAAAATGAACATTCATTAACTAATTGAGACTATTTATCTTATAAAAAGAAAGTTTCATGTAAAAAAAAATATTTTTTTTATCAGAAAGAAAAGAAAAGAAAGAAAATTAAGAAAAAAACAAACATTTTTCAGCTTAAAGAAAAATTTGGATTTTATTGTTACGTATCTAACATTGCATAGACATCAGATATATATCAGGTAGCTACTAAAAAACAAGAAAAACATCGTTAATTATGTTATATTATTTCATTCATCACTATTTATTTTATTATTTCATTTGTTATCATTTTCTTACTCTGAACTGAATGAAATTAAATCAATCCATTTAATAAATAAGATGAATAATTCAGAAGTTATTTGATTTTTTTCAATACGAAACATTGGATTTTATCAAATAATTTTATTTAGGGGGACAAAAAACTTATAACTGCTGAAGTGTTATTTCTTTTGTTGGTTAAATTCGACGATATATCATATAAATTCGAGGATTGGATAAATTTGACGATCTATTGTATAAATTAGAATATTTTTTACATAAGGTATTATATTAATATATTATTATAACTAGGTCAAATTAATAGACACACTGTAGTTTTTTAATAATTACATGTGCGGCACGAGTTTACCGGCAATACTTTTATATTCAAACATGCATGTAATGGGTTTTTATTCAGGAGACTTTTTATATGCTTCCTATTTGTATTTATTTTTAACGTATTGTATTACAATGTTAAACGATTAATACACGAACGGAAACAAGTTCAAACTCTTGCGGTATTTCCTGTCAAATTCGATCCAATTGTCGAACGAGGTCATCAACATTCCGTGCCAGATGCAATCGCCTTCCTATCATACCCCAGACATACTTGATGGGAGAGAGATGTGATGATCTGGCAGGCCAAGGAAGAGTTTGACAAACCTGCAGACAGTTCATAGCAACACGTGCCGTATGTGGTCTGGCATTGTCCTGCTGAAAAACCAGCCCAGGGTGCTGCAAAATAAACGGTAGCAAAACAGATCTTAGGATATCGCCGACGTACCGCTGTGCTGTAAGTGTAACTCTAATGACGACCAAAGGGGTCCGGCTGTCAAAGGAAATGGCACCCCAGACCATAATGCCTTGTTGAGGGCCGGTGTGGCATGCAATAGTGAAGGCAGGATCCCTCCTCTGCCCTGTGCGTCTCCAAACACGTCTTCGATGATCGTCAGGACACAGTTGGAAGCGGGATTCGTCGCTAAAGACTATACGTAACCAGTCGGCATCATTCCAGTCATATCTGTTCAAAACTTTCATGCATACGAAATTTCAAAGCAATTGGATGATTGCTTCCTGGTGCGTCAATTTTTTTGTTATAGAGCAGGGGCAGGGATGGTCAAACTACGGCGCCCGCAGGCCAACTGTGGCCCGCCGGAAGGTTTTATCTGGCCCGCGGATAGAAGTTTAACTAGCCGATCCGTGGCATATATAAACAATATACATCCATTTTCTTGTCGACTTTGTTTAAAACTATTTCTGCTCTTTTTTTTTTAACACAGTACTGATGACCTTTTTACTTTATCTATTTTTATTCTAAAACCGTAAATTGATGGAAATAGTTAGCACAGACAGCTTTAATTGGTAAAATGAAAGCAGAAGTTCTTCATAGAATTGCCGTAGATTGCTCCAGATTTGTCTTTTTTGAGGAGCTGACTTATGGAATCTAATATAGGTGAATTATACTTCGCATGTGGCAGACTGCTCATTTTACGCTCCAACGAGCGGACAATCTAACAATCATCTGAAGCAGTTGTCTCTAAATATGCCAAAGTTTGAGTTTTACAAATCATTACCAAAAGCTAGTTTCCAAAATCTAATATTTCATGCCCAGAAAATCAGTGCTATGTTTGCTTAATCTTATGTATGTGAACAAGTGTTTTCAACTATGAACCGTAGAAAAAATAATTTCAGAAGTAGACTAACAAACAAGCATTTAGCCTCGTTTCTTAAAATAAACACATCTCACTTCGAACCGCAAAATAGAGAACTTTTAAAAATGAAATCGCTATTTCATTCATCTCACTAAATATTTAAATTGAAACTTGTATATCTCTTTTTCTTTCTTTTTTTTTTTTTTAAATTTTTACTTGGTTTTACTTGGCCTACCAAATATTTTTGCTCTCGATATTTTGCATGATTCTCGATTCATGAATTCAATTTTAAAAAACAGAGAAAAACGAAGAAAAATGAAAAAGAAAATTTAAAAAAAAAATAATAATAGGCTTTATTTACTGCGCATACGTTGCAAGCATACAGAAGTCATAAAATAAGTTTGAAAAAAATAGAGAAAACATGGAAAATAATATAAGATTAACAAAAAGAGAAGAAAAAATATTAAAATACGATGTTTTTAAACATATTTAAAAAAAAAATTAAAAAAATTTAAAAAACAAAACAAAATAATGAAAAGATAAAATCTCATCATCAGCTACAACACGATAATATCCGCAAAAAAGAGTATTTTCTAATAGTGTAGCCATATATATCAATGCAGCAGTGTGAAGAGCACCCCTTAAAATTGAAACGAAACAGAAAATATGAAGCAAAAAATATATGAATTAAAAGATATAATTCAGAAAATAGAAAATAAAACGTAAGAAAAATAAAGAATAAAATTAATCTTTAAAGCGAGAAGTGAATTCAAATGAACTTACGCGTTCCAGAATCTTTAAAGAAAGGTTTAAAACATTTTCATTAAAAAGTTTTATCAGATTGCAAAATACGAAAATAAAAGAGCAAATCGAGGTTAGAAGCGTGAATATAGAGATATTTTATTGCGCGTTTTTACAGCACGTTTGATTTCGTTGATTGGTTCGTAAAAGTTCCCTTCCGGGACGTATTCCTTTACGATGGTAAATGTGATATTTCAAAATAAAGAATAATCAAAATAATAAAAATGAGTTTGAGGTAAAAGAAAGCAGATTATCTCTTCATATTATCTCTTAAAAATGCTCATGAGTAGAACTGGATGTCGAAATCCTTAAAAAACAGAACTTCAGTTTCTGATTTATCTTAACTAAATAAAGAGTAATTTTTTTCAATGTTAAAAATAAATTACTATAATTTGCTATAAAAATAAAGAAAATAGAATGAAAAAATTACTAACTGTGCGAAGGCAACTCGCGAGGTTCCTCGTGATCTGCATCATCATCAAAAGCACCGTCCATTGGACTGGGTGAGGAAGACCTTTCAGCTTCTGGTGTTCTCAGCTCTTCATCTGTTTGAGTCGCTGCATGGCATTTCAAGCTACAAACCAATCGATAATATTTGAATTATATAACAGTATTGGTTATTAAATTGAAATACGTTTCGTTTTAAAAGTAAAATGTTACAAATAAACTGAATAGGGTAGGTGTGATCAATAATTTTATTTAAGGATGAATCTTAATGGCGATTCAGAACGGCAACGAAACGTAATTCAGTTTCCCGAATAGTTTTTGGTGATTTTATTCTTTCCTCTTTCCAACTTTAACTACAGATTGGTTAGAATATATAATATGAACAACAAGCAATATTTATTTTTAAACGTATCATACTTTCCAACGTTTTAGTCTTATTATTACTAATTTTCTTACCTGCTTCTTTTTGTTTGTAAAATTCTTTCATAAGACTTAATTTTATCTGTAAGTTCTTTAACCTCTTTCTCATGGCTATCGGTCATAGTTCTTATTGTCTCCCAGAAAGCAGCATCCTAAGAAAAAAAAATCTTTTGGTTAAAAAATTTTAAATTTACGGAACAAAAAGAGCAAGAATATAAGTCATAACTTAATTCCAAAGCAAGATAAACATTTTACATGACTGTGTTTGAAATTTTTGCTTAAATCATCTTACTGTATGAATTAAACACAATCACCCTGTCCGTCGTAGGTAATGAATATATATTAAAAATTAATTAAATAAAAAATAATTGATCATAGTATTTTAAAATGCTCCTACTTGTGGAGAATCCTCTTCAATTTCCACCTCATAGTGGCCTCTTCGTCTTTCAATTATTGCATAGCGGTTGCTATGTCTTTTACAAGAGCTGTAAAAGAAGGTCTCAATGAAAGATGACATTAAATAAAAAAAAATTATTGCGTACCATTTGCTCATATTTAAGTTGTAATTATGATCAAATGAAGGAGACATTCATTTACTATTACATCTAATACAAGTAGATTGAAGATGCTATAAAATGCACAAAAAGATAAATTGTTAAATTTGAGAACAGTAAGCCTTTTTTCTACAAGGTGAACCTTTTTACCTGATTTTTTTTACTTTGGCTTAGCATAAAGCATGTGTTTTTTCTCCTTTTGGGCAAAGGTAAAGAATGAATTGTATAAAACTCAAACTACATTTTAACACCACTAAACTTTATTATATTTTATATTTTTAAATAGTACGAAACGCATGCTAGATTTAATTTGGATAATTTACATTAATAGCTACTGCCTAATTGCTGGGTAAATCTTAGAATCCTTTTCGAAATCTCGCCAAATTAGGTTTGTGGTAGATCTGGTTCATCAGAGTAAAGGTAAGTTATTGTTTTTTTTAATTTATTAAAAATATTTTAATGAATTTGAATAATAAAAAAGCAATTTTAATTCAAGTAATAATCGCTCCCTTGGCGAGATTTCAAAAAAATCATCCAAGGGGTGGGCAACCCTGACTGGGTAAATGACAGGCCAAAAGTAGAGAAAATTGTCTCCTCCCTAATGTCTGTTGTAAAAGTCTTCGTATGTAGTAGCTAAATTTAGTTACTTCCTTCTTTAAAATCGAAAAATAAATACCGCAGCAAAAACAGAAATTAAATTAAATAAAAAATAAACAATTACTAGTAATACGTTTTAAAGTACAGATTAAGCTTACAAAATAAAACTTGAACTATCTAAAATATTTTCTTGCGACTAATATGTACGACTCATACAAATATTTTGCTTGGAAAAGATAAATGCTAATTAAATGATATTTGAAAACCAATATACATCCCGAAATTATCATGCTCCTCTTTTATAAGTTTCTTTTCGTAAACAACACTAGTGTGTTGTCTTCCACAATCTATGCATTTCAGTAACAAAAACAAAAAAAAAAGTTGTGCTCGCGGTGAATTGTGTCAGCTACAGATTGAGCTTGCTGTTCCGACGACGTTCACCTAATTCTTCTTCTACTATTTATTTGTTACGAATTGCATGCGATGTATGTTATCCCGACAGAGGGTGAGAGTAAAAATGGCGCGACCCCCATTAAAGTCGCAGTTAATTTTGAAATTTTAAAAGATATTGCTGTTGCTTGCCTCCTGTAATCACATTGATAGAGAATTACGATTACAAGTAACAAAATCGCTGATAACATAGGGTCGTGATTATTTGCAATCACCAAAAAGAATCAAATAATCAAGATTACAATGAATTAAAATGGGAAATTGAACATGCCATTCTAATTACAAATAAACGAAATGTATGATTACAGGTAATCACAATTATCAAAATATACGATAAGAGTATGAATTCCAATCATCATCTTATCATAGGACACACTATATAAGCGTGCACAGTAAGCCAAAAACTAAAATGGACCACCCTGAATAACTTTGATCGAATTTTGACGTTCTAGGACTCAATAAAATGGCTACAAATATGCTAATGAGGGACGGTATAGCCTGGTTTGTAGGGCATTGGGCCCATGTCCAAGAGTTCGTGGGTTCGATACCCACCGGCCGAAGACTCCCAGTGTAGTAAATGGTGACTGACGCACGTTAAATCTGTCGAGTCACAAAGTCCTCCATGTTCCCTTAACAAATCAATATCGATACAGGAGTTTCCTTGTTTTCTGGATTGGTTCAAAATTACAAGGCTACGGAGTTGAGCAATAGTAGATAGTACTCGAAAACCCAATATTGGGTCGTATATTTTAAGTTGTAAAATTAGGCACAAAAACATACTTTCTCTGAAAAAACATAATTTTTTTCTGACTGATTCAGATATTTGAAATATATTCATATATGCAGGGGTAATTGTGAGCCCAAGTCAAAATTCCGGAAAATTTCTTGAGTTGAAAAAAAAAAAATAAATAAATAAAAAAAAAGCAGTTTAACTTGAAAAATTAGAAAAACATTTAAACAAGGTTTTTTTCCTTTTTCTCAATATTTCTTACTTTACTTAAAATATATTTAAAATTTTACACATACCTATGATGACCTGGAGAAGTAATTAAAATTTCAAATGAGTCTTTATGATTATAACAACTATTTACTGATAAAAAATGAATATTAATCATGAATATAAGCTTATAAAATATCTCTCTGGCTCTCCCTTACAAACAAATAAAATAAACTATGTTTTTAACTTCCACCTTTGAAAATTTGATTTCCGGAAACTTCTGTGATCAATGATTTTCTGAAACGTCTGGACCTCTAATCTCCGGAAACTTCCGGATCACTGTTAGCAAAAATTCCGGAAATCCGTATTTTTTCCGGAGCACAATCAGCCCTGTATATGTGTAAAGCACTTTTATGGTGTAAAACACCTTAATTTTAAATGATGTAAAACACCTTACGATTCAAGTTAATGTTAATTTAAAAAAAAAATTTATTATTTTTTCCGACTAATATTAAATTAAGAAATAATAAATATTTTTTTAAGTTACTTTTTTGTGGAATTATCATTGGGTATATCAATTTTATAATTGTGTGCAGACATTTCGATTCAAAAGTTCTGGAGACATGGTGAAATACGCAAAAAGTAAAATTAAGATTTAGGGGTGCAAACTTTGGACAGCACTCCTGACAAAACTATTGGGACCTTATTTCTCAGATTGCGGCTACCCTTTATATTTTGGTGTTTAGATATCCGACTTGGCCAACAAAAAAATTATGTATATTCAGAAGAAGTTTGTTTTTTCGTCTGATTTTCCAACTTAAAATATAGTTTGTACTTATTAATTAGCATATATGAGGTCAACCCTTCGAACGAGAGTCTCAAAATGGGAAGATCCGATCATTGGATCAAAAGTTTTCAGCGCCCCCCATTTTTTATACACCCCTAAAACTTAAAAACCACAATTTCATTACTTTAATTAATTTAGTAATATTATTAGTCGGTTCTGATGTTTAAACTTATATTCTAAACTAGAAATTTTTACCAGAGCAAATAAAGCCCAACTTTATAATATTAATAATATATTTTAATCAAATTAAAAGAAACAATATAAATATGTAATAAGTTTTCGTTTTTATACTAATCTAATGAGATGGAAGAATTTGATGATATTTAATAAGTTTGTTCATATCAGGTTCGATTTTACCCAAAAACAGTCGCAAGTCGCCGCGGTTGGTAACTTGCAAATGATTTCTCTTTTTAGTAAGCAGCGTTGTCACAGCGCTAAATCCACGTTCACCCAAATATGACAATGGGAATGCTTTAAAAAACCGTTCAACGATAGACCACAATCAAGGGTACAACTGTGGAATTGACTTATGTAGCTAAAATTGTTGGTAGCCATTTTTGTATTTGATTTTTATTTCCTCGTTCGCTGTCAGTTCTATAAGTTCTTCTTTCAACTGGGGTGATATTGCTATGTTGACATTTTAAAAAGGATCTAACACCCAGTCAGGTATTTCCAATTTCAAAATGTCCTGGAATCTTTCAATGAAATCACTGTGAAGATTTTCCAAATGTTGGCAGTAGACGAGCAAGTCGTCGTTGTTGCAGGATACTGATAAATTGGAAAAATTAGGGAACTCACGTCTGCGGATATTCTTTTTGTGTAAGAGCAGCAGACACTGGACTGTAATCATGGGTGCAAGTTTGAAAAAAGGCCAAGACTGAAATTTTTTTAACTGAAATACCTAACATACACAATACCCCCTCGACATATGCAAACTGTCTAAGAAAGCTTTACCATAATACATCAAGTTTAAATACTGTACAAAAAATATTTATTCATCTGTCTTTTGATAAAATAACAACAGGACATAAGAAAGTAGACCAATAACGTAGACCTAAAAAATATTTTTATGGACAGAAAAAAAAAAAATTCCGATTTCCGTCTTCGAGTCAGTCTTGTTTCCATCCGCGGACATTTTCGAAAGACGGAAATCCGTCCTGGGGACGGAAGACTTGCACCCATGACTGTATTGGGCTAATTGTTAAAAAAAATTTCTAACACAACTTTTTACGAACTTAAATTACGAAAAACCGTTGCAGAAAAAGAGTAAATTTAAACTTCTTGCATGAGTTTACCTAAACATATTATATACCTAAATATTCAAAGGAATTCATTGGTGAATATATTGGAACTGAGAAAATTATTACAAATGAAACTTTCTATTCATTTTCATTATCTTTTTTTAATTAACTTAGGGAAATAAATTTGGTTGCGTTGAAGCAAACCCACTGAAATCAAACATTACGATGAAACAGTTCTACAAGCTTTTTTCCTGTAAGAAGTGATAAAAATGCGAGGTCAGTTTAAAAGTTTGCTTTTCCGCAATTCCATTTTTCCACTCCTTTGAGAAACGTATTCATTGGAGTCTCTTTTAAGCCTTCCCATTATTTCAACTGTTTTCAATTGTAAACTGATTAATCTGAGACCGTGGAGAATTCCAATATGAATTGATTCCGATATGAATTGTATCACAATTATCCCCACGACACTTGTCCACTTTACATTAGGGCAACTAGTGCATTAAAGAAACTTACTTCTCTCACGGCTTCCAGCCTGATGATTATAGGCGATCTCCTCCTGTCACAAAGAAATTTTTTTTTCTTAATTTGGAATTTGCAAATTAATACAATGATGCAGGAAATCTGATACACTGTAAAAAACTGTTGTAATATCCCGCCTAATAAGATCTTTAATAACCCAAAACAAATTATGTGAAGGAGCATTTTATTTCAGGTAAATATCAAATCAAGCATTCATATACAATTTAAACAGTGTAATTTATATCCAAACACTTTAAATGGACTGACATTAAACTCCTGCACTATTACACCATACAAGAATTATTTTCATTTCCGAAAACACCAATATTGGCACTTTTTTAAACGTCGTCAGTTGTTTGTTAATCTAGAATAAGATGGCGGAACTTTTGTAGATGTTTTCTCCGCTGCAATTCATTACATAAAAACAAAAGTTTGCCGTTAAAATATGTGTGTATGTATTTAGTTGAGTAATAAGGATAATAATATTTCGATTATTAAATATTTGTGAACTTAATGATTTTATAATGCATACTTTCTATCTGTTTTTGTTCTGTTAAGTTATATTCTTTTAATATTTATAATTCTTTTTAATATTTTCACCGAATGCATGTTAGATTTACGTACTTATTTTATTTTCAGAATTAGTGTAGGCAGGGTCGTAAATTAATGATCCTCACTTTATATTTTACAGTAAAAATAACTTTACTGATTCTCATGTGTATCTTAACTTACTGTTGGTGTTTTTAATTATATATAAATGTTTACACTTTTATACAATTTTGCAAACATCTTATCAACTTCATACCATTTTAATTCCAGCTTTCTATATGTACTTATTCTTTTTGTCTGATTTTATTCATTCCCTTTATCTGATTCAATTCATCTACGTATAATACTTTATCTGTTCAGGACAAGTGAATCTTAGCATGCACTTTGCCTTTTGAACTGTTTTACGGTATTGTTCGGCGCAACATGTCCTTTTTTAGATTCTGTGCCTACATTCAATTCAATTCAATTCTTGCTACATAAAAAAAACAGTCTCGGAAGCTACTTAGCTCCAAATTGGGTAAAACAGGTGTTTCAATATCCTTGGTTCTACTCTAATTTAATCTAAAATAATCATCAATTTTTTTAAGTGTTGAGATACACTAAAGGTTTTTACTGTGTATGAATTGAAACAATTGATGTCAACATCAAAATCACTAAAAATGTGAACATAATTACTTAATTGAGAAATAATTTGCTTAACATGGTTTAAATATTGAAAAGTAAATAAAAGTCAGAATGTTGAATGGAGAAAAAGTTATTAGTATCGTACAAATGCAATGGCTATTTTATCTAATTGCTTGATTTATAAACTATATGAATATTAATCTAGCAAATTACATTAATTGGTTATATAGATAAACAAAACTGAAGAAAAGAACATTAATACTCACATTGCTGGCACAGCATTCTCATCATCATCATTCTGCAATTGAATGAACATTGATTAACATATTGAGGTTATTTATCTAATTAGCTGAAATTAGCATGTAAAAATTATAGGATTGTAATTAAATAACAGAAAAAAGTTTGCTTTAGTTTGATTTTTCTTTTTTATCGAAAGCAAGGAAACATTTTGGTGACAGTCATATCAGATCACTGATTGGCAAGTAGAAAATGCAAAATATATAGCCATAATAGTTGCAAAAGTGCTTAATATATAATATGCAATTTTTAAAATTTAAGGTAAAACGAACCGAGAGTCAGAAAGGTTTTTAGCAAACAATGTCAATAATTAGACTTTTATTTTCTGAAAAACTCAGAAAAGTACACTTAATTTTGTATTTATCTCGTAAACCTAAATATTATGATGAGACACATTATAATATCTCACAGAAAGAATGCAACCCTCAAGCCTTTGCCAGTGGAATTACAGCATCGGTTTTCTTGATCAATAAGACAGCACAGTATGCAACACAGGTTGCAACAGAAGTAAAATTTAACTAGATTATCTTGTTTGCTCAACATACCGAACAACCAAAGGAATTTCATAGTTTTCTGGGACTCCGTGCAGCATAGTTGGTTTCTTGATCATATTTGATATTTTGTGAGCTTCTTTACCAACATTTATTTTTAATTTTTCTTTTTTCTAATTAATTTCTTTAATTTATTTCACGTAGAAATGAACCATCCTGAATAACTTTTGATTCAATGATCGGACCTTCACGTTTTACGACTCATTTTTAATAGGGGGTGACTTCAAATAAGCGCAGACAATATTTTAAATAACGTAAATGTTGGTTGTTTTGGTTTTGATCTTAATTTAATACTGTAATTTATGTGCTTGTCACAGTATTTATTTAGGTTTACACATACCATCTAATGTTCTTTGGGGCTGGTTAAAATAAATTTTTTATCTGTAACATAATTATAAATCTGCATTTTATTAAAACTAACTATTAACATATTTTAACCTATTTTGTTCAAATTAGCTTCCTATTTTGTTTAAATTAGTTAAATATTTAAGGTTGAATAAGTAAACAAAGAATGTATACTTCAGAATCAGAATCTTCCTCTTCAACTTCCTCTTCTTCCTCTTCAACTTCCTCTTCTTCCTCTTCAACTTCATCATAGAAGTTCATCACATCAGAAAAGCCAGTGGCTACTTCATCTAGAGAGTTGTGTTCTCCCTGCAATCAGAGTATTTATGAAAAATTACAAAATCAAATCCCAAGTTTGGAATGCTTTTAAATTCAAAAGATCTTGACTCTGTAAAATTAATATTCCATACACTATTAAACTTTTGCAGTGGGCCCATATTCAAGAAGTCGTGGGTTTAATCCCCGGAGGTTGGAACTTCCCCGTGTACTAAATGGTAACTGATGCATGTTAAGTCAATTGAGTCGTAAAGTACCCAAAACAAATCACACCTGTGGGGGTAATGATGCGGGAGTCTTGTGGATTGGTTCAAAATTACAGGGTGCTACGGAGTTGAAAATTAGTAGTCGTAAACTCACAATTGCAGTATTTTTTATTTTCATACCTAACACATTGGAAATTCTCTCCTGAAACTGAAATTCTGATTTTTCGGTAAGTGTTAATTTATTTAGTTATTAAACATTTAAATTGACCCAAAAGGCAATCAAAAAACGATCCCTTATTGGTCACATGTGCTAAATGGAAAAGTGCTGTCCGCTATTTTAGTTTTGATATCACGTATATCGTATGTAAATTATTAGTAAAAATTTTGTGAAATAAACGTACGGTTTTGAGAGTGTGTGCAAAATGAAAGAAAGATTTTAAAACTTCAGACGTAGTTATTTATCGCTAAAATATCTGAAGAAATGATTATGCAGCTCTTTACAGCGAATAAACATTTCATTTCTGTTGAAATCAGTGTTGTTAAAGTTCATAGAAAACAATATTTTATTCTACTTATAATACTCGAAGGTTATAATATAAAAAATAAATCGTCACTTTTTTGAGCATGGTTATTTTTTTTATTTACGCATATAACATTGTACACGCATCTGATATCTACTAATTATTAGAAAATAAGAAATTCGTTAACTTTGTTTTGCTAATTCATTTATTATTTTTTTGCGCTGAACTGAAGGAAATTAAACCCAGTTAAATCTATAAGATAAATAATTTAAAAGTTATAATAGTTATTTTTTAATACAAAGCATTGCATTTTATCAAATAATTTTGCATATGAAAAATTAAAAAAAATTAAAAAAAAAAGCTTGTAGCTGATGAATTGTTAGTTCTTTTGACTCTTGTTTGGTATCATACGACTCGAAAAGCTACGTCAGAAATAACACGGCAATAGCTCTCTTATACCCTTCCTTACTCTAACCAACTACAGTCATTTTTTTTTAAATATATATAATTGAATAATAAATGATAGGAAATCTACTTACAGTGAGGTAGGGGTGGTATCGATGACTTCCACTCAACAATGCTGAATTTGCCATTCGATGAAGCACATTCTTTAATTCTATGGGAAAGAAAAATTAGAAATTACGTTATTTAGTATGAAAAAAAAATATTTTTAAAAATTAGGAGTTCCGCATACAAAAGGTATAAGTAAACATAAGGGATTTTGATACACACGCTCGCACACACACATGCACATACATACATATATATAAATATATATACTTTTCCCTTTCTTTTCTTATGTTTCTCTCTGGCTACTATATACGATTAAGAAATCTTTATATTAACTCTCTCTTAAGAAATGTGGGTGCGAAGACTTGGATTCAAAATTGTTTGAATACCGAACTTTAGTTGACGGTTTATTTTAGCAAAATAAATAAACAGTAACTCTTTTCAGTGATAAAAATTGTAAAAAAAAATTGGCATAATCACTTTAAAAATAAAGGAAATTGAATATGAAAATTACTAACTTTTAGAACGAAATTGACGAAGTTCGTCATCCGTATCTTCCCCATCTTCTAGATGCAGAAAGAGGCCTGTTGGGGTTGAATCGGGTGTAGAAGATGGTTCAATATTCGAGGATGCAGACTCACTTGGAATGGAAACAATTTCCTCGGAAGTTTGAATTCCAGTGCTGGTTTTCACGCTACAAGCCAAGAATCAATAAGCGATCAAATGATTGGTTATTATATTGAAATATATTTTACTTTAAAAGTGAAATGATCCCCAAGCTTGTTTCCCTTATTTTTTTTTCTTGTTAAAGGTGGTCATTTTGTCATATTTTTACTAGGTAAGTATCAGTGCCGATGGAGGGCGTTTTCCTGCTCCGGGTGATACTGCCATGGGTGATACGCCGGGTGATACGCCATGAAAACAAAATTACAATTTTGGAGAAAAAAATTTTAATTCGCTTAAAAGTAAAAACTTGCCGGTATGGAAAATTGTCTTTCTTATTCTATATCGAGTTTATTAACCCAAAATAATCATTTAGGAAACATAAGAACATGATAAATAACAATTAACGCATTCAAATTCTGAAGGGAAAAAAATCATTAGTTTAATTAAGACGACATCATCACAAACATTCCAGAATATTTACTACAGGCAAAGTATTTAATGAGTATAATCTTATGATACACAAATACATAAACATTAAAATTAAAACAGTTTTATAGATTCTACAAAATTAATTATTTGTGTGGTTTTATTCTTGATTAAAATTATTGTATTTTGCATTCAATGCGTCATCATTTTGTTGAAAATTATTTTTAAAGAAAATGAAAAATTGTTGCCGCTGACTTCCGTGAAACAATTTGTGGGTTCATGAACAACTCATTAAATGATTGGACTAAAATGCCCTTCAAATACATAAACACATTCACAGCTGCTGACTATTTAATACACCTTATATTGACTGATTCCTTACATTCGTCATTCTTACTTCATTCATCATAACAGTTCTCATTACGAAGCGAACTTACAATAAAATATTTGGGAAGAATACTATCAGAAATGTAACCTTCAAAATAAATTAAGAATGATCTCGTAAAACTGTATTAACGAAAGAATGAACGGTCGTTACAGTAATAGGAAAATATCAATTGATTATACTGGGAGTTAAAGAGACTTTTACATAAATATTACTGCTAATTACGTGAAGAATTGCGTCTTACGTGATTCTTTCGCAAATTTGATTCTTTCGGTTTGGCGGATTTTCGCCTTTTTAAATGTTTGGAACCTCGCCGGAATCTGCTAACATTTGGATTCTTATTCACGCGATATCAAGCATTGATTTTCGTATTTACCTGATTTAAAATCTACGCGCTGCGATTCGTATTCACGTTATTTAAAAATCCAATATCACGATTTACATTTACGCGCTTTTAAAATCCACTATTGCGATTTGTATTCACGCAATTTAGTGATTATGCTAAGTGATTCGTATTTGGGTTATTTAAAACTTTAATATCGCGATTGATATTCACGCAATTATAAAATCCAATATCGTGATTCCGGTAGGAAGTAAGTTTCTCCTAGAATATCAGCGTTTTCCTCTTTTTCAAAATATATTTTGAGCTGCTTCAATATGGAATCGTTTGCATTGCATCTGAGGAAAATATAGAAAGCTCAGAATTATTTAAGACGGTCTTTTGGAGATAACAGGCAAATCTGGCATCCTTGAAACATACTTTCCTGGCCAAACATTTGTGATGCAATCTTTGTATTTTTAAACCGTGAAGAAGACCTTCATATCTTGGAATTCCTCTCTATGCTTTCTACATTTGAAATGAGGATAAGATGCTATTTTATAATGTGCACTTCAGGTTACTGATGCGGACGGCATATTTCCATGGATGTTCTTTTAAACCTTCAGGTCATTATGGTCAACAGAATGTAGTACGAGATAAGGGTAGGGGATTGTTCAAGACAACCGGAAGTAGGTGGGCGGGGGAGGGGGTTCGCAGGAAAATGCTGTCACTTATTCAAGATAAAAATTGTTCTGCAGGACTTCGTTTGTTCTGCGACGTACGTCACAGCTTTAGGCACTTTCTGCATCTGGGCTCCCGGCGAAGAGTAATTAAAAATAAAACTTAACACTATACTACATATTGTTTTGAATCATTTTCACGTTTCTTTATTTTGGTCATTTATTTAAATGTGTAATAAAAGGGAGCAGCTCAGAAAAATTAGTTAAAATTGTTTGAAGTGCGGATATAGTGAACTCCCCGCTCATAGTGCACCGAAATGGTCCCTTGAAGGTTGCCTTGAGCTGGGTTCGACTGATTTTACATATATATATATCGTTTCTTTCTTTTCTTTTAAGCTTATCTTACTTTCCAACATTTCGGAATATTTCTTACCTGCTTTTTTTGGTCAGCAGAAGTTTCTCATAGGCATGAATTTTTGTCTGAAGCTCCAACACTTCTTTTTTATGCGACTTTTCCATCTCTTTCATTTTCTCAATCAGTGAAGCTTCCTAAAAAACAAACCCCTTTGAATAAAAACCTCTTAAATTTAACGTAACAAAAATGGAAAGATGTCATGATTCCAAACCATAATAAGCGTTTTATCATAATAAAAACTCTTGAAATGTTTGTTTAAATCATTCCTACAGTATGAACTAAACACATTTTTTACTACATTTCTTTTAATTCATCCTGTTAAGGGAAGGTTTTGTAAATATATTAAAATTCATTAAACAGAAAATAAAATGCATTTACCCTTTCATTGACTGTTCTTCTGCTTTCTAAAATTGCGTAGCGGCTGCTACTTCTTCTTAGAGCACTGTAAAAGAAGAAAATTTATTTGACTCAACTACCACAATAAGTTACAGAAGACATTAAATAAAATAAAAAATCCATTATGCTCAAATTTAGGTTGAAATTTAGCTCAATTCAAAGGGAAATTAATTTATTATTGGGTCATTAAATTGAAGATGCAGTAAAGAGATAAATTGTTTAATTTGTTGACAATAAAAAGAAAACTCTTTTTCAAAAAGACTTTTCTAAAAAGTGTATTTGTTATAATGGTTAGAATAAAAAGTACTAGTAGTAGTAGTAAAAAAGTAATAGTTGTTTTAACTTTTTATATAAGAAGCTTAGTGCTGTGGGGTAGGCAGAGAGCCTAAAAGCGAGAATAAAATCTCGAAATTCGCATGCTACGACAACACGCTGACGTAAAATATCCTTAGTAGTATACGGATCATGGGTTCGAGTCCCCTTGCCATCAGGCTAACCGTGGAAGGTTTTCATGATTTTCCTCTCCATATAACGCAAATGCGGATTAGCTTCATCAAAAAGTCCTTCACGAAGGCAAATTTCTCCTGTTTTCTGGATTGCGTTGAAAATTACAAGGCTATGGAGTTGAGCAATAGTAGTCGTAAACCCAAGCAATTCTGTTCAATGATGGTTATAAAAAAAAATTGCTGCGCATGAGCCTTGGTGGCTTAGAGGATAAACCTCGCCCATATTTTCAATGGCTTCCTATGATGGACCTTTCTAAGCTTCCTGTAAAGAATTGGGTGTCTATATTTTGTAATAATAATCGTAGACAAAAATGATTCTCGGGCCAATATTAAAAGCCATTCTAGGACCAATATCAGAAAATCTAGACATCCCAATATTGGTCTCATAAGAGCCCCACGTTGATCCAATTTTGAATGCAAAATTTTTGTTAGAAATGTTGCATGTAAATACGTATACAAAATAATACAATCTGCATTGTATTATGAAATCTTCAGTCGTATTTACTTGTAATTTTATTATTTGCAGTCATGTTACAAGTAATCATGATGACGTAAGAAATGAGTACTGCATAGATGCGTGCATACACGATTACAGTTGTAGTCAAAATTTTGCGATCAATTAATATACTCTATTACATTTTTTCCAAGCTCTGTTAAAAGTTGTTCCTATTCATTAAGACTGCATCACAGCGTGTTAAAATACGATGATTAAATCAAAAGTTATTGTGTTCCAATTCTTTTTATCTTGCGTACTGTATAATAAATATATTTTTAAAGTTATTCAATAATTATGTTTAAAAGTAGTAGTGTTTCTAAATTACCTTGTAGTGATTATTTATGGATATTAAGACTGCATTTTTTATATATGGGTATTAAAAGCACAATTTTTTTAAAAGCTGCGTTATGGAATTAGATACGGCTACAAAACAGGGCCCATAGCTTAATATAGTGAAAGGGTTTATGAGCTGCGTCCGTTTTCGTAAAAACACATTTTAAGCAACGCCCATTTTTATATAGATGCCTTTCAAGCTGCGTCTCTTTTCGAAAAGACGCATTTTAAGCGGCTCCCATTTTCGTAATTTTCGTTCGTAGCTGCATAAACACGCATTTTGAGCTTTGTTCATTTTCATAATCATGCATTTAGAAATATGTCTATTTTTGCAAACACGCGATTTGAGCTATGTCCAGATTTAAGAACTTACCGACTATGTGCTTTGATTTCCTTCTATTAAAAACGATTTTATATTTTTTATTTTGGCAACAAGTCCAGTAAGCAAAGTTTTGGATCGATATCCAGTGATGACAATTTGTAAATGTTTTGGGGTTTACCCAGAATCCAAGCTTTATGATTAGTGTTCATGTTAAAGTATTATTGATAATTATTGAAAATTACTTAATGTCACAATAGTGATTATTTCATAAATTCAAATAAATCTCTAAAAATTGTTTTTATATAATGAAATGGATTAAATGAACTTACATTTCCTGGCGATACAGCTCTCTTTCACAGACGATGTTGAACTTATTCAGAAGGTTTCTAAACATGAAAATAACAAATATGATAATTAGCACAATGACAATTGACGCATGTTATTAGTTCCTAGAATAGCTTAAGAAAAATTAACGCTTAGTACTTCCTACAAATTAAAAAGACTTAATCTTCCTCTAAATCTTCGAAATAATTTTAATTTAGACGATGAACAAAAATGCTTTTTTCATGGTGAACTGAGTTATTAACTATCATGACATTGATACATTTAAAAAAAATAAATCAAAGAATTCAAGCTTATATTTTCAGCTTTTTTTGGTCCCTGAGTATCAATGGATTCACGAACGCTGTTTTATGTTATAGCAATGCTTCATTTTTTTCTTTTGGAATAAATGTATCAACACAGAAAGCATGTAACGGCAACCGTGTCGGAATTTTCATTGTTACGAAAATGTTTATACCAAAAACCTTTTTTTTTTCAAATAAAGCAAAAATGTTTTAAACCTTTCATCATAAAAGGATTAAAAATTATTTTTTAAAAGCTTTTTTAAAAAGCACTTAGATAAAATGGTCTCATAGGTCCATAATGACGTTTTAAATGACGTCACACTAGAGATTGTCCATTAAAATTTCATGACAAGGTGGAGTTAAGCTGAGCATACAAGACTTTACGAAAAGAAACCTTAAAATTTCCTAGATTTAAGATTATTTTCATCTTGAGACTAACTCTATTAAAGGAATTTTTTCACGTTGAAAAACCCTATTTTATATACATAGAAGGACTGTTGCACTGATGATGGTTGCCCTTTGAGCATCCGAAACAGCTGTCTGCTTTCTTAAATTTTTTTGTGCTCTTAAACGTTGTTTTACCTTACTTTGTATTCCAGCACAAAGGTCGCCCTTATGTGTATTTATAGAAGGTTGTGTTTTGGATTAGGTAGTGTGTAGAACAGAGCAAATTGTCACAGATCTCGTTTGAAGGTTTACACAAAAACAGCGTAACAGATCTTTTTAGGTTTACATTAATTAATTTTTGCTGAGTGAAAAATAAACCTTAATTTGCTATCTGGGTATGAATCAGAGACTTGATTATCGAACAGGTGAGCGATTATTGAATAGATAAATATGTCAACGAAAACGAAACAAAAATGGAAGAAAATCAACACTTCAATGAATCAATAAAATAACGAATAAATAAACAAGCGACTAGGAGTTCAAAGAATCATTGATTACTGATTCGCTTCTCAGCGATTCATTTTTTCCTTAGTACTCTAATTCAGCAATTCGCAGTTTTATTTTCTTACTAACAATTTAATTCATCTTTACTCGCTTTCATCCCTTCACTGATTCATTAAATTTCTGTTTATTTCCCTTGATGCGTTGATCCATTTTTTAATATGCTCATTTATTTTTGATACATCGATTCACTATTTTTTGTTAATTTGATGATTCATTATCCTCTGATTCATTCATTTATTAATTTGCTCATTCATGGATTTGAAGATCCTTGAATTTCATTCTTAGACTTATTCTACACTTGTTTGGACATTTTATTACATTCCATCTTTCACTGTTACGTGCGAGCTAAAAGTTGCCGAAATAGTATTTTAGTTCGAGTCTTTCCTAACATTTTTAGTAAAAAGGGATAGACAGTGAAAGTGTCATTAGATGATATTTTACAACTAGAAACGGAAGAAACAGAAATAAAAGTGAGGAGCGAATTAAAATTAACCAGATTTTTATCAGTTTTACCAAACACATCAATTAATGGACAGTTGTAACTCTTGGGCCACACATATCACAACTATCGAAGGACAACTGTAATCAATGAAGTGCTAAAATGTGCAATTATAAACGGTTTTACGTTTTCTGATGCGTACATTTTTGCAGGAAACGAAATCTTTATCCTTCTTATAGACCAATCACCCCATAAATACTTAAGTTAACTATTAAGTTAAATACGATTAAGGTACACATAACAACAAATAAGCGTTTTAACGGGGAAAAGTTTAACATTATTTTCCTCCAAAATAATTTGGTTTCTAAATTTTATTCGTATTAGCAGGTTATTCGATTATCCGATATGCGATTAAGTGACTGTACTTGAAACAGATTTCGAAAGAATGAGAAGAGTTTTAAATGTTTTGGAAACAAAAGAGTACCATGCAAGAAACAGTCTGGCCAAAAAAACTGATTGCTGCGGAGTCACAACTGATGTCAAACACAAAGAGATTGAAAACATTTGAGACGACAGTTTGCTTAAACAAATCGAAGTAAAATAAGGAAACTAGTATAAGAAGTTGGAAACTAGGTTTCTGTATAATTTAGAAAGCCCCAAGTATTATCTGGATGATATGGAAATAATGTAGCGGTACTTGCTAAAAGTGAAGCATTGCTAACATGATGAAAAAGAAAATGGAAAAACAAGCAGAGGTAAACTACATAAAACCTATCAATAAGGCTGAAGCAGCGTGGAAATGGAATAGCAGCATCTAGTGATATTATAAAAGATATATTATATTAGAAGTAGAAAACAAAATACGAATCCAATATCAAGATGTTATAAAACGCAAAATGATGGTTAAAGAGGATACTAAGGAAAACAACAAATTAAGGGTTGCCTCTGAATCACAAAGAAAAGAGCAATTTTGACCATTTATCAGTAATGCGCTTGCGTAGTGCAAACGTAAAACTTACCCGTTTTCGAATTGGTCACACCTGGTTGGCACACCTTCATCTGCTGTTTGGAGAACCTCCCCTCCTCACAGCAATAACCAATATCGTTCCTCTCACATATTTTAATAACCCTTTAACCAGCATCGTTTAACGTGTTTCGGAAGATCTATTTTATGGATGCAAGATTTGATAGATGTAGCATTTTTGCGTATTTACGTGCTGTTGGTATTCGTAACTGTATGTAAAGCTTGAGTTTTGAGTTTGAGTTTGAGGTTGAGGTTGTTTGCAAAAAGGAATACATCCACAATTCCTTTTTGCAAACAACCTATCACCTTCATACCATATTAATTAATTCGTGTATTTTATATTGCATTCATACATTTTATCTGATTTTATTCACCTTGTCAAGTTAGTTTTTCTCAAGACGTAATGAAGGAAGTAACCTTAACAATTCTTTGAAATCAATGGAATGAAAAGCAAAAATTCTATGACGAATTTCATCAAATCAGACCGTTAATTTACAAAATAAATAGTTTCAGGTAAATAGGCATATGCTAATATACATATTATATATTGGTCATAAACGATTATCACATAGACATTGGTTCATTTAGTAAAAAGTGTTCACTCTAATTGCGGAGAATCATTAAACACATCTGGACCTGGTGTTCTAATTTAAAAATTATGAGACGTTATTTTAATTGTAATTTTTCTAGCTTATTTACTATGCTTGGTGGTCAGCACTTGGTAGTCATTTTGACCTAGTGGTTCTGATTTTAACCACGTTACAGTAATTTTAACCTAGTTTTGGGAGCGGTATAGCCAAACCATCCAAAATTTTACATTAATCAATCAATTCCACTTGGTAATGTCAAATAGTAAAAATCGACTGAAGAAATAATCCTTAAGAAAGTCTTCACAAAAATGTTAAATTCTTTCTCCTATAAAATATTTTCTATTTCATTTTAATTTTACGTTTACTATTTATCAAGGAAACAAATTGATTTCTAAATTCAATCAATTTCACACTAAGAAAAATTTTAAAACATGTATGGAACGCTTAAAAAACAGCAAATTGTTCTTTTAATTTCAGAAGAATTTTTTTTAAATATTGTAGATTAAATGCACATATGTTAAGAAAAGAGTGTGTAGAATTAAGAAGATTATTAATTTAAAAATTTGTAGCATAGGTCCATTTTTTATGATACACTGGGAGGTATATTTATGGCTGTGAATGGCTTAAATAAATGTCTTAAATATGAATCAATTACTATTGATGAATATATTATTCAAAAATATCAATGCAACAAGAAATCGGTTGCTTGGTTAGATTATTTATCAAAACTATACAATTAAACTATACGGCGTGTTTCAAATGGAGGCAAAAAAATGGTGGTGATTTAGTTGAAGTTTTACGGAAAAGCCGACAACTGAGGAAGTGAAATTAGAAATTTTAAATACATGAAACTTATTAAGTATGGCGTTTTTTAAAGAGCAACCGTTACGAAATAAGTTTTGCGGAAACGCAGACTAAGGAAGTGAAATTAGTTAGTGAAGAGACATAAAATTTATTAAGTAAGGCATTTTTTAAAGAGCAACAAATGAACTCTTTAAAAATTATCTTTGGTTTTTAGAAATGAAATTAGAAACGCATGATAAATTCAAAGAAGTTGCTGTAATTAATTTACGTCGCACTAGAGCTGCACAATGGGCTATTGGCGACGATCTGGGAAACATCCCGGAGGATGTTCCGAAGACATGCCATCACAATTTTGATCCTCTGCGGAGGGGATGGCACCCCTGCTTCGGTAGCCCAACGACCAGTGCGCGAAGTCGAGCACTTTACGGTAGCACAGTTTAACGAGGACCAATACCGCACACCCTCGGTCCCTACGCAGACTGATCCAAGTGGTCATCCCACACACTGATCGCGGGCAGTGATGCTTGACTTCGGTGATCTGCTGGGAAACGTTTCTTAACGATCAGTCCACTGCGGGACAAATTCAAAGAAGATAAAGACTTTAAATCTAGTTAAAAAATACAAATTATATGCAAGAATACTGTTATAGATAAATTAAAGATGGAACTTGATGAATTCGAAAGAAAAAAAAATCAGGTTCCTTAAAAGTTTAATTAATTTATGGGTGAGTTCGGACATGCTATGGTTCATATACTACTTCTAAACACCAACCGGCAGTACAAAAGTATAGAGATAAACATATAAAAAGTGGTTTGAACAATAGGGGGCATAGGAAAAAGTTCGAACAAGTTAATAAAAGTAGGGTTATAAGAAGCGTTTTAGGGGTTTGGCAGAAATCTCTGGGCAAAAAAAAAAAAGTTAGTTATGATAGATTTCAAAAAGTATAAGAAAGCATTTGATACTAGAAATATCATTAACTAAATTATTAGAATTTTTTTGAATGTAGAACAATTCCTAACAAGTCAAGGTCGGTAAAGGAGGAGTAGCGTTGAGTGATTTTATCAGCAGAAAGCTCAAATTCCAATTTAGAATTTCAACTATCTAGGGTTGTAGAAGATCGTTTAATATCTTTATTTCGGACATATATTTCATGTTAAGTTGAAATTTAAGGGTAATACACAGATTGAGGAGCTATCATCAGTTGTTCTCGCTGATATTTTCTAGAACTACAAGTTATTTTGCGTCGATAAATCAGATAGTTCTTCTCCAAGAGCGTTTATCAATTGAAAGTCAAATATATTTTTAGAGACATGAATCTGGGATTTAAAAAAATGCCCTTGCAAGTAGTTTCCAAATATTAATGTTCTTATTAATGTTCAAAAACATGATTTTTTTCACTACTCTTGAATAAAATTTTTAATTAACAGTTTGCGATGGGTATTAAGACTATGCTTAATCGCTGTAATACTGGACTTAAATAGAATCAGAAAATAAAACCATCCATTTTATTGCAAAATCCATTCCAAACAGGTTTGCTCTGTCGTAACGCAATTAACAGATCAACCAATTAGCAGATGGAATGGGAAACAAAAATCTATAACAAATTAACAAATGCCATGAAATCAGACCATTTTTTACCTCTTTTAAAAGAATAAGTGAGCATACTTCATCTTTGCTAAACGTGATTATCATATAGACACATTTTACTAAACAAAACAGCTTACATGATTTCTCTAGTTGCAGAGAATCATAAAGCCCATCTTGACCCGATGTTCTAATTTCAAAATTATGAGGAGTCGTTATTTTAATTGTGACTTTTCAAGCTCATTTATTTTACATGGGGCAACGATAAAACATTATTCTTAAAGAAATTGCTTACTTCTCCTTAACATAGTAACCAAGGTTTTATATCGAGCAAATGCTCAGCCCTGTATTTTTCTTTTGTGCAAGATTGATTGATTGATTGATTGAATGTAGAGTTTAATGGCACAAAATCCAAATGTGGACATGCTGCGCCAAACAATATGTTTATACATGTCAAAATTGAAGTGCATACTTATTTTCCTAAATATAATTAAAAATTGATAAAATCATACTTTTGTGCAAGAAAAAAAAATACTCCCTATCTCTGAAACAAGTATCTGACAATTTAATACAAAATATGTCTGATCTCCTCTACATGTAAACAAAAAGTACCGAGAAATAAATCGATACATCATAAGATGGTGCGCGGAAATTCTGGAACAATATGAAGAAAAAATATTTATTTTATTTATTACAAATGCCCAGAAGATTGGCAATGACGCCATTAGTTCTCTGGCCTCTCTGAACATTACAATTTAAGAGCACAAGTCAAAACACGAGTCAAGATGAGTAACATCAAAAGAATTAAATAAATCTAATAGAAATCAAATAGAATCAATCATAGAAATCCCTTTCTAAATTAAAAGCCTCATTAGAAGAACTATTCGCGTCTTATTATTTTTAATTTTACTGTAACATACATTCTGTTAATATAAATACAATTATTGGAGAGGATAATTTATTAGACAATGAATAAAATATACGCATATAAATAAAAGTTAGATTTAAAATCGAGCATTTACCTGAAACCAGTGACACACGGACCGGCAAATCTTTTGATTTCTATCATGGTTAAACCTTGGAAAAACCTTCAAATTTTCATCTATTATAGAAAATGCATATTAATAACAATAAATAAAACATGATAACGATTAAAAAACTGAAATGATAAGATAATGATTGATTAAGAAACCTCATTCGAGTCCAAAAAATATACCGACTGAAAATAACACCCGGCATGTTTCAATGGCTCTAAAATAGGCTACCATTTTCAAGACAAGTTACTTTACAGTTTCCAAAAATTTTTACATAACATGTTTTTTTTCTCCCTCCAGTTTGATAGAAAATTGCTTAGATCCTCTCTTGTTTTGAATCCAAAGTCATCTTTAGGTCAAAATTAAGTTTATCAAATCAGATTTGATAATAAATGGGGGGGCATTTATGACACACCTTGTCATAATCCCAGCGATGACTGGTTGATAAGAATTCCACACCAGCACTGACAACACTGTGGGAGTTATCGACCATGCCAACCTTCATCTATCAAAAGGAACCTCTTGATTGAATCAAGTTAGCATGCCTTATATACCAGTGAAGTGATGTTTAATATTTGTAGTGGTTACCTCAGTGGTACACGGATCATAAGTTAGAGTCCCCTTGTCATAACCCAGGCTAACCGTGGGAGGTTTTCGTACTTTTTCCTCTCCGTGAAAAGCCAATGTGGATTAGGTCCTTCAAAAAGTCCTCCACGGACGCAAATTTTTCCTCCCTGTACTTCACTCAGTAGTTTTCTGGATTGGATTTAAAATTACAAGGCTACGGAGTTGAGCCCAAAAAATTCTGTCAGCTATTCAATGACGGTTATGAAATAAAATCGCTGCACATGAGCCTTGGTATCTTAGAGGGTAGACCTCGTAATAAGGTTAAACGGGTTGATACGAATTCTACACCGAGCTCGCACCGACCACAGTGCTGCTGCAACATATCCTCATTAGTAGATGGATCAAAGGCCCCTTGCTACGTCAGGCTTACCGTGTGAGTTTTTCGTGGTTTTCTTCACCATATAACTCAAATATGGATTGATTCCATCAAAAAGTCCTCCACGATGGACAAATTTCTTGATCCAGGAGTTTCTTTGTTTTCTGAATTGGGTTCGAAATTAAAAGACTACGGAGATAAACATTAGTCGAAATTCGGTCGGATGCTCAATGACATTTATAAAGTAAGTTCTATTCATGAATGACCAACCCTCTTTCAATATCAATAACTTTCAAGGACTCACTTTTGATTGAAACTTTATATGCATTAGAGATACACTTTAAGACAGTTCTTCTCTTAAAATAATAAAGCGCCAGCTGATTTTGAGAATTGTTCTGCTTACACATTTCAAATGCTGGTTTAATTATCACTACGTTAAAGAACTACCAACAAGGACTTGAGTTCGATTCATTGAAGTATTTTACATTTAAATTGAAGGTTTGAATTGAATTGAATCTTTACATTTAAATTGAAGTATTAGTTCACGATTTTAGTTTCTTCATTATTCAGTTTATGTAGCAAATGGCTTTAATAATGGTATTTATTAGCAGTGATTATAAATATTATAAAGTTAGATTTAAAATGGTTTCTCCATAAAGCATTGGTTTAGTAAGACTCAGCGACGTTTACTTTATGCTGGTGAAATATGTTAAGAAATTTATGAAATTCTAAAACCTTAATTGAAGAAAACTCTCCTTGTTTGAACGAAACTTTCATCAACGAATTGGGAAAAAATTCTCATATAAAAGTAAATTTCTTTGAAAAATAGTTCTATAAAAATATGAATAGCATATTATCTTAAAAAAGTAATTTAAAAAAAAGCAAAAAAATATGAAGATGGTTGTAAAATTTGGTATATTTCAAGTGCTCTATAGTAGGCACCAAAACTCAAGACTCACCAGACGTGAGCGAAGAAAGTTACCTAAAAGCAAAATTGTCAAAATTGCCAACAAAAAATAAAAAATGAAAAGTCTAGCCGAGAGTGAAGTAAAATATAAAATAGGGCAAAAAATGTAGCTATAGCCCCGAGAGGGACATCAGGACCCACCCCCCAGTGGAGCGATAGCTGGGAACTTATGCCACCAATAAATGAATTGGAATTCATAATAGTAAAACAAGGTTAAGATGAGCTGGTGTCACAGATATGGTAATAATTTAGCGTTATCAAAGTTTGATTTGTACCCAAGATTCCAACAATGCGGCAATAGATGATTTATCGCATATTTGAATATAAAAATATCTTCTCATATCGTATACAAACATATGTTCTCTTAGTCTGAATCTTAAAGGGTGTCTGGTTTGTCTAATGTAGCTAAGATTGCACTGGAGAGGTATTCCTTTTTATTTTATACTCCCTCTTGGCTACGGCGGTACTTCCAGTTTTGTTTTTCATCACTTTTTTTCCATTTTTAATAGGCAATTATATATTTTTTGTTTCAAATCCTTCTTGTTTTCGTCATTTATGCCTGACTAATCTTGAAAGCGGGTGCCTATGTTTGAGCGCTTGAAGCATTTGCTTCAAATGTATGAAGTATGCAATAAAAGTTGGCATGCTTCAAACGCTCAAACTTAGGCCTTTATTAAAACTCGTCAAAGGTGAATGACTGGTAAAGTAAAATTTTGACCTCTCAAAACATATTTACTTTTATTAATAGCTTAATATTTTTTTAAACCAATGAAGTCTTTTTTTTTCGTTTTAGTTTCTTTGAATTATTACTTAGTTACATGGTATATTAAGTTCGCCTCGATTTAATTCAGTCAATTTTTCGAGTGATATTAAAAGAAGTTTTTCATGAGATAATTGAATAGACTCTTAGATTAAGAAAATAAGTTCAATGAGGCAGCGAAGATCCCATAGCCACAGAATAAAAGTTTATTAAATAAAAGAACAATTATTTCATAGAAATTAATGTTTCTGTCCTACTCAAAATTGCTGGAAATTATTTATTAAGTTATAGATTCCACTACTTTTTGAAGATTACGAAATCTCTTTAAACTTGAAGATTTGATAAAAGAAGACACCCGAGATCAGAAATGAAGCAAATCAAAACTAAACTTACTGAGTTAGAGTAATATTCTTAAATATTCAACTTAATCGCAAAATATTCTCAAATGAAAATTAAGAATGATTTATAAAAAAAAACGTTTAAAAATGCTCCTAGACAAAATTTATTTATTTTCTTAGAATACTTTATTAAGGAAAAGACTTGTTTGAAATGACCGTTGTAGACATAGTAAATGAAGTTATTCTTTGTGTAACCAAGAAACGATTGTTTATTGGTTTATTAAGTCCCGCAGAGGACACGGCTCCCAGCAGATCACCGAAGTCATATTTGTCATATTTAGATATGACAACTATGAATGTCTAAATATGACAACTTGACAAATGCTCATAATTGAGCATGTGAACTATCTTTTTTATTGAATTGTAATGAATAGGTTTTCAGTACAGGTGAGTTAATTGTGAATAACTCTATATAAAATAGAATTTAATAAAAAAAAAGCTAATAAAGGGAGGTTTTAAAATCAATGCCACACTTTTTAATAAAAAACCAGCTAATCTGGCCTTTTTTGTGACCCTGCCATCACTGATCATAGGACAAAGTCATTTCACTCATTATATTACATTATTAACTGTTATATGTTATGTTATTAACTGTTACAACTAATAACATAATAATGTCATATTACATTATTTTGTTATTAACTGTTGCTTCGATACTTTATTATTTAATTATTATAGTAATTTTAAATAATTTTCTTTCTTTAAAACTTTTGGATTTTGTAAGTTTGATTTAGGCAATTTTCTGGAGTTAATTTTTTCTTTGTAAAGTATTATTATATAGATTTCAACAGTTTGTGAAGTTTTTTGGTGTGTCATATCAAAAACCAGTTTTTGACATCAAAAACTCAACCCTGATTACTTACAGCTAACAGGAATTCATTATAATGTTCAACACCGTAGCCTTGTAATTTTAAACCCAAACCAGAAGACAAGGGAACTCGTGGATCAAGTTTTGGGAGAAATTTGCTCTTGTGGAAGACTTTTTGATGCAACCCGCATTCGCGTAACCAGGAGTGTTTTACCAAATAGCAGGAAAAAGAATGTTTCATAAATTTTTACCCGACTCGGTTGTTGTATGGACTTGGAACTATAAAATTAAAGGTGGAACGTTTAGACATCTCACAAATCAGTTAGAATTTGTCACAATTTACTGGAATCGGAGATGACTTAGAATATTGAAATATACATCGAAAACATTAAAACACTCCACACGCAAGAATCGATACACATACACTATTTATTTTCTCAAGCTCAATGAATAATTAATTAGAATTAAACACTGTGGACTTAGAATTAAACAAGGAGAAAAAACCTCCCATAATTAGCCTTATGGCAAAGGGAGTCCAATTCATGATCCGTATACCACTGCAGTCGGTGCGAGGCGGGTGCAGCATTTGTATCGACCAGCGATTGCTTTGATTCGAACACTGGTCATCTCATTAGGAGGTGAGTGCTCTATCCTCTGAGTCACTACAGCTCCGATTCCGAATAATTAGAGCAGTGTTTCCCAAACTTATGACTTTTGTGTACCCTTTCTAAATTTTTCGAAACGCTGTGTACCACTAATAAAAAAATGAATGTACTTTTTACTATAAAAAATTTCACAAAAGTTAAAAATAACAACTGGATGTTGACACCACTAATTATTAACTGCTAACTCCGTAAAAAATAGCCAATAGATAAATACATAATCGTAAATTTTCATGGCTAGCTTTGCTTTCGAATAAAAATTTTTGAAATTTTCGTTTGTTGCAAGATATTTTGCATAAGAACGCGTACCCCCGCTAGACTGTTCCTGTACCCCTAGGGGTACGCGTACCACACTTTGGGAAACACTGAATTAGAGTATTCTGAACAGAGCTAAGTAGTACCATTCCTGATATTATTTAAAAAAAAAAATTATTTTAAACTTTGTTTTGTAAATTTTTTTTCGTAAGTTTGGCCAATCAAAACATTGACGGGTTTCCATAAACAAATTTTTTACTTTCTAAGGTTTTTATTAATCGAAAGTTTTTATTTTCGGTTTGATGGATCGTCAGAACATACTAAGCCAATCTGCAGAACATATTTGCAATCCAATAGAGCAATCCAAAATTGGTCTGCAATCTCAACACACTCAATTAAGATTATGATTGTAATAATTTGGCTAAATTTAGTAAGTGTGTGTATAAATTAAAACTTACAAATATAAAGTTGATCAAAATTATAACAAAGGAGTTTTGGCTGACAAAAATTTTTTACTTTAATTTGAATTTTAGATAAATGCATTTTTTCATTTCTTAATTTGAACTTTTAACGACTCTTACAACTTAACTTAAGGGACTCTTTTACTTCAGGGCACATCCGATCAGTGAGCATTAAAGTATACACTAAAACTTTAAATTTGTAACTAGATTACTAATACTATTTTTATTATAAAATTAATATTTTTATCGGGCAAATACTTTGCTTAAGCAAAATATTTTATGAAAAATGATTTTCAAGCAATTAGGAAAATAAAGTTCATTTATTAGATATAATAAATTTCTTAAAGAGAATAATTTTTGCATAAATTTACATAAAATGAATCTAACATATGAATATAATTCATTTTATTTAATTACTTTTGATTATAGTAATTAAATAAAACTATTTTTTTTTAAAATGACTTTGCTCATACTTTATCAAAGAAAAAAGATTTAATCTGTTACTCTAAGCCTATATTTATTAATGATATTTTAATATTTAACAGTAAAACCATGTATGGTATGATTTTATTATACAATACATGATAACAGACCATTGAAATACTATTGTAAAACATTTACGTTTAGAAAATGTAAAAATTTTTTACATTTGAAAACTGTAAAAAATAATACATAGAAAAACATTTTTTTTTATTTAAACAAAGAAACTTTGGATTAACATACTTTTATGAGCAACAACTTATGAATAACTAGGATACTATGCACTGGAAAATATTCATTTTTATTTTATACTCCCCTCTTGGCTACCGCGGTATTTCTAGTTTTGCTTTTAACAATTTTTTCCGTTTTTCATTGGCAATTATAAATTTTTTTTTCAAATCCATTTTTGTCATTCATGCCTGGTTAATCTTTTAAATGGATGCCTATGTTTGAGAGCTTGAAGCATTTGCATCAAATGTATGAAGATGGTAATAAAAGTTGGCATGCTTCAAACGCTTAAACTTAGGCCTTTATTAAAACTCGTCAAAGGTGAATGACTTGTAACGTGAACTTTCAAAACATATTTACTTTTATTAATATCTTAATATTTTTTTAAGCCAATGAAGTCTTCCTTTTTCGCTTTAGTTTCTTGGAGTTATTCATTTAGTAACACGGTATATTAAGATCCAATTTATCTCGTGATATTAAAATAAGTTTTACATTAGGTAATTGAATAGGATCTTAGATTTAAAAAAATAATAATCAGTCCTAATTCATAAAAAAAATCAATTAAAAAGTCATTTTTTTTAGTTAGCTTTAAAAACATTTTTTAAAGACTACAAAAAATTTGTGTAAGATTGTAATTTTAAAAGTTGAATGAGACAGCAACATGTCCCATAGCCACAGAATAAAAGTTAATTAAATAAAGGGACAATTATTTCATAGAAATTAACGTCTCCGTCCAACTCAAAATTGTTGGAAACTATTTATTAAATTATCAATACCAAAACTTTTCGAATATTACGAAAATTGTTTGAAATTCAATGATAATCAAATTGCTGAAGTTAGGGAAATACAGAATTAAAAAAACAAAATTTGATAAAAGAAAATACCCGAGATCAGAAATGAAACAAATCAAAACAGGACTTACTGATTTATAGAAATATGGTATATAAATATGGTACGCAAAAAAAGTTCGAAATAACCTTGGTAAAAGATTTGTTTGAAATGATGTTTATTGGTTTCATTTATTGGAATCACATAGAGTTGGAGGCTTATTTGCTCAATTTAGACTTATAAACCTTTGTCAAATAGAGGAATATACATTCAGGGTAACAGCTGGATTCAATCCTGCTACCTTTTGAAATGAGCGATGTACATCTAGAAAATGAAGTTTTAGTTAGTCTTTGTGTAACCGTCAACAAAAAAGGATTATTATTGGTTTATTGGAATTACATACATTTGCCGACTCGTGTGCTCAGTTTAGCCTAATAAAACTTTGTCAAATGGAGGAACAATACAGATACTGACAGCACGAAGATACATCAAGGGTAACAGTAAGATTCGAACCCTCTATTTCCACGCTTTGCAGAATGTTTGGCTAATGATATCGCTCGACCAGGGATGTCTGAAGCAAAAAATGATAAACCTAAGTCTTTCATACAATTCAACATGTTCCGCAGTGGACTCATCGTTAAAACACGGTTCCCAGCAGACCACTGAAGTCAAGCATCACTAGCTGCGGTCAGTGTGCGGGTGGGTGACCACTTGGATTAGTTTGCATAAGGACCGAGGTTGTGCGGTATTGGTCCTCGTAAAACTGCTCTACCGTAAAGTGCTAGCCTTCGCGTGCAGGTCGTCCGACTACAGAAGCAGGGGTGCCATTCCCTCTGCAGAGGATCAAAATTGTGATGGCATGTCTTCGGATCATCCTCAGGGATGTTTCCCAGATCACCGCCAATAGCCCATTGTGCAGTTCTAGTGCGACGTAAATGAACTACAACAACTACAATTCAACTATAAACCTAGCAACCCCTTGTAGAGTGGTGACGCTCGCATGGAGGTAGCTGGTTCGAATTCCGCTTTTACTTTTGATGCCTGTTTATGCTGTTCTTTTCAAAATTATGCTACCTATCCTTCAACTTGACAAATGCTTACAAACCCTAATTTTACAAACTAGCCTGCAAATGTTTGTGTACCAATCAGTAAATAAAATGAATAATCTAGCAGTTTCTCAGGTGGCTAAGAAGTTAGCGTGCCCGACAGCGAAGCTAATAGATGCGGGTTCAAATCCCGTTCAGAGCATGGATGTTTTCCCTGTGTTGTCCTCTGTTGTGATGTGTGAAGTGAATGCTTCTTTTTCTAACAGCAGGCACTGAACTTTGAACAGCAGGCCGGAAGTGTTACTCATTTAACCCCTTATGAAAAAATCGAGGTATAAATGAGGTATAAACAAGGTATATTTTAAAGGTATAAAGGAGGTTGTTATTTAAAGACGTCGTTGAGGTTGAAAAGGGTGCAAATGAATACCTCAAAACCAACCTCAAATATACCTTAATATATACCTCCAGAGGTATATATGTTTCAACTTGAGGTGTTTAATTTTACATCTTGGGAGAGGTAGATATTTACTACTTTAAAGTGTTTCATTTTCAACCTTAGGTTATTACTTATCAGCTTGAAGTATATTTATTTACACTTGTGGAAGTATTTATTCAACAACCTAAAGTGTGTCATTTTACACTTCAGGTTATTATAAATCAACCTCAGGTGTATTTTGTTCCACTTCAGGTAATTATTTTTCAACCTCAGGTATCTAATTTTATGCTTGTGGAGATATATATTTTTCAACGTATGGTGTGTCATTTTACACTTCAGGTTATTTCAAATCAACCTCAGGTGTATTTTGTTCGACCTTAGGTTATTACTTATCAGCTTGAAATATATTTTTTTACACTTGTGGAAGTATTTATTCAACAACCTAAGGTGTGTCATTTTACACTTCAGGTTATTATAAATCAACCTCAGGTGTATGTTGTTCGACCTCAGGTAATTATTTTTCAACCTCAGGTATCTAATTTTATGCTTGTAGAGGTATATATTTTTCAACCTGAGGCATGTCATTTTACTCTTCAGGTTATTTCAAATCTTCCTCAGGTGTAATTTTTGATAGTTGGAAAGGTGATTTTTTACTAACGTAAGGTGTATTATTTTTCACCTCAAATATAAGTTTTTATGCTTGTAAAGGAAATTTTTTTAATCAAACTAAAATATGCCATTTTTCCCTTCAGGTTATATTTTTTTATGCTAATGCTGGTAATTAAATATAATTAAAATGTTTCTCCTTAGACTGCTAATTTTTAACCTAAAATATATATCTTTTCACTTGTAGAGGTATTTATCACTCTGATGGAGTTTTTAATGTTACACATTAGGTGGTAATTACTTATTAACTTTTTACGGTCTGTCTTAATTTTCACTGCTAATCCTGATGCTAAGAAGCTATTTTCTAAACACATAGGCGGAATACGGATGAATCTTTCTTTCGAAAGAATTTTCGACTGATTTCCATGTATTGTGTGAAGAAAAGTAAAATGCAATGCAAAGAATATATCTTCCTTTAATTTTGAAATACAACCCATTGGAATGTATTCTTCCTCACACAATTCAAAATAGGAATTTTCACTTAACGCCTTTAATTTATAGTTTGTGAACCTTGTGCTAATTTGCAATTAAATAGTTCATAAAATTTATTAATCTTGAATTAACATGTAGAGTTGAATAATGTTAAGTATGCTGACTCATAAACCTTAAAAGAACATTTCAAATGTTTCTGTAATTTTAATAATTTCAATTAAACTATCGTGAAAAGAGGATACATTTGTTTCAGAAAAATGTGGGAACTCATTTATATAGAACAGATGTTAAAGGCGCTAATTTTTTGTAAAAGCGAAATAACAGCAAATTTAAATAATTTAGCCAGCTTACAAATAAAAACTTTTATTAACAAAAAAAATTAATTTTTCGTTCAAGAAATCAAAATTCTTGACAATTACTCTGCTTCTTCTGCAAGTTTGCTGTGCTTACGTTATTTGGAGCATTGGAACCTATAAATAAAAAATTTGAATTAGCGAGAGTCATATTTACATTGATAATGACAAATTTTAAAAGATTAGAATAATACTTTAAAGCTTATTTCGTTGCATAAATCACCTTTTATTATTATTTCTATTCAATTTTGAATAAATAAATGGTTTCTTTAGTAACAGCAGATGAATAATAATAATAATAATGACCTGCAAAACTCTCCTCCCAGTATATTTCAATTCTTTATTTTGACTGTTTAAACATATCCCTTAAAAAAGCTAATTTTTCTATAAGATGCATATAAAAACTGCTGTAGAAATAACACGCTTATTGAAATTCTTAATTTTCCAATAATTCAACCGACCATTTTTAATTATGGATTGTTATGCTGATATTTAAATTTTTTTCTCAGCAAATTTTGAATAAATTCAATTACACTGGCCTGCTTGTTTAAATTTTTAGTCCAATTTCGCAAAAGAAATTGTACTAAAACCAATTCTCAATGCTGCTGATTCCGAAAATAATTGTCTATCACGTAAGGTTTTTAAAAACAAAAGGTCATTTTCAACCTTTTATTTAATGTGATCAAGAATCAATCATCTTTTAATAAAAGAATGTAGAACATCAATGTTTTGTGTTTTTCATGCCCCATCGAAATAAAAGCAACATTAAGTTTATATGTTTACTTGCCTGAGGGAATAATTTAAGATAAAGCTATAAAATAATGTTTTCAAAAATCAAAGATCATGCAAACTTTATCAGTAATTTTTTAGGTGAAAAGATTTCATTGAATCAAAAGAGAATAATTTACTTGTCTTTTTTCTTTTTGGTGTATATTTAGAGTTACTCCCAGGGGAAGGCTCTCCAGTTACTAGTCTCCACTTCCTCCTAGCTGCAGAGCACGTATTATTGACAGCCTTATTCAAACCTTGAAATTCTGGATGCCATTTACGGAGCAGCTCTGTAAAAGTTGCATGTTCAAGTTGAGTAAAATCAAGTTATATAAAAGTTGCATAGCAAGTTTCATTTGGAAATTTTCAGATGAGATTTTTTTTTAAGAAATTGAAGGAAATTGAAATATATATTTATATAACTTTGATAAGTTACTAATGTTGACAACAAAAATCCAGAGTCAATAATACTTTTAAACTTTTTTAACTACAATATAAGCAGATTAAGTATAGGTTCACCAAAATGATTTTAATATTTAATTGAAATAATAAAATTATTTTTTTGGAATAGCTGTCTCAGTAAATTTGTTTTATACAATATTCTTTGTGGATTAAAGATAAAAACTATTTTATTAGAGCACACTATTTATACGAAAAGTTTTCATGTTCTTTTAGTCTCTTTACGAGTCTTCACGAGTCTTATTAAAAATAAATTGAAAATCATTCCAAAATATTAAACTGCATCATGTTGATCTAGAATAATATTCAAGATTTTGCCTTAGCGGACTAAAAACTAAAATAAAACTAAACACAGTGGCGCGACAGCCCATAGAGGGCCAAGGTCTACTGTGCCCATTTCAGTTTTCTTGACCTTGGGCTCTGGAATGCAGGAGCAGATGTTCCGGTTAGGTGGTCAGCCGAACGCGGAACCCCCAGTGTTTAATTCCCAAGCATGCTTGGTACTCATTTATCGACCCACTGAAGGGATGAAAGGCTGAGTCAACCTTGCCCGGCCCAAGGATCGAACCCAGGACCTGTGGCACGGAAGAGCGGGGCGTTGCCTTAGTGGACTAAACGGACAAAAAGTTTGAATTTTGCATGAGAATTTTTTAAGTGGGTGCCAGTTTTCCTTTACCTATAGTTGCCTTTTTGCTAACTAACTTCAGATATTATTTAATAGGTGATACACATACAAATACTTTTAAGATACTCAACTAAACCAAGCTTATGTATAAAAGGGCAAGTAAACTTAAACTAGGCTGCATTAATTTCTTCGTAAAAATTTTAGTAACTTGTACTTGTCAGAATTCAATATGCTGTTGCTGGAATTATTATGGTGTTATTGAAGAAATGATTTCTGGTGAAAAGATGCGTTCTCTTAATCTTAATTTTAATGTTGAACTAAGCCATATTACACAAGTAACTAATTCTGGCAACTTTAACTTAATTCCTGTGACAAATATATCTTCTGTTTGTATTTCCATCCAGTGCGATGACACTGGAAAAATTTATTTTGCTAATGTGGTGAACAATCTAGAATTAGAATAACTTTTTTCTCTCTAGAGGCAATGTATATGTAAGTTCAGTAATCCCCGCTTATATATAATGTAATCGCTGCTAATATCAATCACTTATTATTACCGAAATTATTCGGTTCTGATTTTTTTTCATTGATATTATAGTTTTCTGTGATCCTTACATAATTTAATGTTATTAGAATTTAATTTTCAAAATTCTTTATTTATTAGCGTTATATTTTTATTTACTCTGCACATTCAAAAATAAAAAAAATTCTTTTCTTTCTCTGCGATAATGTTAGAATTTCCAATTTCTCATCATTTCTGGAGTTTAAAAACAAAATATTTTTCAGATTATGAAAATTTATGAAGTTTGCTTTATTAATTTGTGAGGGGGGTTAAAAAATTAGTTCACTAAAATTAGCTTGAATCTTATCTCATATTACATATATTTTTATTAAAAAAAAATTTCAGATTTTATTAGGAATTCTCATATATTTTTTAATGAAATTTGTTGATTTGATATGGTAAACTTGTTTCCTACCTTAGAATCACCTGTTAATAGTAAACATTAATTTAAAAAAATGAATATTTACTTCGAAAAACAGGATTGTTTTTTTTCTTCATGTTTGTAAATATATATTTTTATGAAAATGCAACTTTTGAAGAAATATTAAAATTTTTGTGTGATGTATTTACCCTGATTGCAATTTTTATTGTATATGTTTATTTTATTAGTTAAATATGTATGTTAGATTTTTGTTGAAGGCAACAAATATGCATTTCGTTCCTTACAATAGTATTGTTTATTTGTTTTATTACCTGCAATATATAGAAACTGTTAACTTTCAATTTTCAGTGATTTATTTATAAGAGAAATTATGAACCTTTTACTCAATCAGCTTGCATACTGCTACGTTAAAACATATACATTTAAGCAAAACAAAAAGAATAGTTATATTTGAATAAATTACAAACAATAAAATATACTGTGCGTAACCTGCTGTAACGATTCACCAGTAACGTTACCCTAAACAGCGACGAGAAATATTTAGATTGATCTGTCTTATTGCTAAGCCTACAACAATAGCCTCAAAGAATATCCTCCGACTTAAATAATGTAAGATCAGGACGCGTCTTTAAAACAAAAATAATGAAATTTAAGTTTGAAAGTTGAGGCATATTTGATTAAAAGTGACAAAGCTAAATTAATAAATGTCAAGCACACTTACCGAATTTTAAAGAAACTTTCGATTGTAAACACACACGCCATTTGCCGGCTAGCACGGAACTCTGGGAAGTGAGCTAGTTGATATGAAGTGTACTTTAAACAACCTTAAAACAACCTTAGGTATAAATAAAATGACTTCATACATCTCAATAAAGACCTCACTCTCTTTAGTTGAAAAAAATTATATTTTTTATACCTCGTAAATACCTCTTTTGTTACAAGTGTAAAAAAAAACAACCTGGTGAACCTTAAAAACTGCCTCATGATTCTGGTTGATATGAAGTGAATTCTAAACAACCTCAAAATAAGCTTAGGTATAAATAAAAGGACTTCATATACCTCAATAAATATCTCACTCTTTTTAGTTGAAATAAGGTAAAAAATTTTACACCTCAAAAATACCTCTTTTGTTACAAATGTAAGAAAATAAACCTGGTATACCTTAAAAATCACCTTATCAGTCTGGATGATTTGAAGTGAATTTTAAACAACCTCAAAACAAGCTGAAGTATATATAAATCAACCTCGTACACCTTAATTACAACCTTTACGAGGTATAATTTTTATTTCTGTTTTCTCTGCAACCTTAAATATACCTCAAATATACCTCAAAACAACCTTAATACCTCAAAAATACCTCAAATCAACCTTAAATATACCTTAAATTTTCATAAGGGACGTTAGCCAGTGAGCACCTGTGAACCAAAGTCACGGAGGCGAGCAAAATTACCCACGCTACACTGCAACAGATACCCGTTTATAGGTTGGGCCACATTGACACATCACGCAATAAAGAACAACACACAGAGTTGTTGTTGTTGTTAATTTACGTCGCACTAGAGCTGCACGATGGGCTATTGGCGACGGTCTGGAAAACATCCCGGAGGATGATCCGAAGACATGCCATCACAATTTTGATCCTCTGCGGAGGGGATGGCACCCCCGCTTCGGTAGCCCGACGACCAACAACACACAGAGGGAAACATGCATGCCCGGAGCTGGATTCGGACCCGCAGCCATTGGCTTCGCAGTCAGGCACGCTAACCACTCGACCATCTGGCCGGTGTGAAGTTAACGAGGCAGAATAGCGTGGGTAATGTTTCTCGCCTCGTGCACTACTGTAATGTTGACTTAGGTTTACAGGTACTGCAAGCAATAGTTCCGGCATATTTGGAAGCGATGAACGAGAAATTCAGTCTCTGCCGATAGAAAAAAACCCCAATAAATCTATCAGAGACGTTGGTTTAAAAGCTGAGAAATATGTCTACATTGATATTAACAAAAAAATGTGTAAATACTCCAATTTTCTTTCTTTCTTTCTTTCCTTTTTTTTTTTTTGAACGCATACTTCACTCTAAAGTTTAAAAAGCTCTTATTTCATTGTTGAAAGTTTAGATCATAAAGACCGGGATAGTCTGGCTGTTTTGGAGTAGAGCCCATGTCCGAGAGGTCATGAATTCAATCCCCGTCCGCCAAAGATTTCCCCTGCGCAAAATGATGGCTGGCGCACTCTTTCAAAATCTTTAAATGAAATACTCAATGTAAACCAATTAAATTTCGTCTTAAATTTGTAATTAAATTCCAATTAAATTTGCGTAACAGTTCACCAAGAAGAATAAATCTAAATCCCTCATATTTCAATTCAACACTAAATCTCTCAATTGGTCAGCTTGTCTGACTACGAAGCCAATGGTTGCGGCTCCCACTCAGATGTTTGATGTTTTCCCCTGTGTTGTATGAAGCTTTTAAAAGTAAGAAATGCTGATAAAAAATAACGCAAAATAAAAATTCTAATTAATGATTTATAACTAAAAATTTGCTTAAAATATTACGAGCGGACAGCTGTAAAATGAGCGGGTATGCTCTTTGTTTGATTGTGCTCAATATGTCTCCTTGGCATAAAAGCAGTAATAAATCACCCCAATCTAGTTCACTGGCTAATCTGTAAAGAGCATCAGAGGTTTCGAGATGAGGGGGATTTGAGAAAAGCCGAATGAAACGATACAGAAAAATCTTTTTACGCGAGTCTTCTAAGTTGAAGCAATTGAAAAATAGAATGACTTCTATTTTTCAATTGCTTTTATTATGAGGAGGACACTTACAATCTCAAAACTATTAATCATATCACCTTGAATTTTATCTCATTCAATTTTAGAGCAATTAGGTTGTTGCTGTTGTCGTAGGCCATTAAGGCGAGAGGTGCGATAGTTCTTGTTTTCCAGTGTCGCCATCTATGACCTAGAATTAGACTTCTGCTACACCCATACGCCACACTCGTTTACTGGGCTTACCCGTTCATACACCCATTCATTCAGCCACAGATCATAATTTTGACCTGAACCAGAGAACGATCAATCTCCAATTCAGTACCCCCAGAGGTATAATTTGTTATGGAAATATGGAGGAGTTTGTGACCCGGCAGATTTTACGCGTGCCAGTCACCCTTTACTTCAAGGGGAAGTCTTCAGATAGCAAAGTAAAAAGGACGCTTAACCAAGGGTGAAAAATTTCTGACGATTTCTAGAGTTTTTTGCACATATATAAGAGTCTATATTTTGCTTTTTATATTAATCTTTAATTTTCAATTTTTACCCCATTAACAATTTTAATATTAAAGAAATGGAGGCCTATATGCAAAATTTTGAGCAAATCAGTTTGATCATAAGAAAATCTAATTGCAATGTCAAACTTTTTTTTTCTGTATACACATATTGGCCTAAATTTTGTTTTTATTTAAATCTATAACTTCCAAACATTTTCTCCATTTGTTTTGTCAGTGTTAGTAAACTCAAGTAAAAGGCGTAAAGCTATAGATGAACTATTTCGGCCTCAAGGAAGCCTAACTCTTATAACAATTTATTTTTTTACATGTACAAAATATATATTTTGATTTTATTTTAACTTATAATTTTCAAATAGCTCCGCAATTATTTTTTCAATATTAAAAGGCACGAGGAGAAGCCGTTAAATTATAAATTAATTAGTTTTGCCTCAAAAGAACCTAATTGTGTTGTAAATCTTTTTTTTATCCTGCATAATTTTTTTATCCACACCCGCTTCGGACCCCAGCCCGACGGGCCCAGTCCTCAGAGCCAATTCTTATCCCGAAGTTACGGATTGAACTTGCCGACTTCCCTTACCTACATTGTTCTATCGACTAGAGGCTGTTCACCTTGGAGACCTGCTGCGGATACGGGTACGGACCGGCACGAAAATCACACTCTCTCCCTCAGATTTGCAAGGGCCGGCAGAGGCTCACCGGACACCGCAAGAGCGAGAACAGTGTCCCTATCTCCGGACGAGCCGATTCCAGGGACTCTTACAAAAAAAAGACAACTCTTCCCCGGGTCCTCCGTCGACATTGATAGTTCTTGTGTGACGTCACTAGCAATTCTTGTGAGTTAACTCATTAGAATAAATCAAGAATTACTGAGTTAATTCTTTCTAAAGAGTTAACTTACCTTAACTAGTAAGTAAGAGTTAACTAACCAAACCCATAACTAGTATAAAAATACCCAAATTAGCAAGACAATTTCAGAATTTATCACAAAGAACCCCATAATTATCACAAAAGTACCTGAAAAAAATACTTTAAAATGCCAACAAAGTAAAATTTTAAATTCCCCCCCCTTATTCATTTCATCTTTTCACCGCCCGCTAGGCAAAATGCCAGATGTGATTTCTCGCTAACGTTGCCTCGCTTTTACTTTTGCTTTGACAGCTAGCTAAAAATAATTTAAAAACAGAATTTAAAATATTCAATATACATTATTATTGTATACATTTTATTGCAAGCGGGGGGTGCGGTGAAAATTATGATTTAAAACTGGGCCACGAACACTGAGAGAGTATGCGTAAGTATGCGTAACAGTTTGAGAAACGCTGTGTTAGAACACTTTGAAAAATTTCTGATGATTTCTTATTTTCTCCTGTAATGCATAAAGGACTATATTTTGCTTCAACCTCAAATTGTAATTTTGAAACTAGGCTCCATTTTTTACTTTAATTTAAATGAATATGAAAGCTAGCCTCCAAATCTTAGACGTTCGGGCGCACAAGGGGTTTTTAATTCTTTCTTTTTTGTGCTCCTTGCATATGCAAGATGATTTTGTCTTTATTAACCTGTAATTTTCAAGGTTGACCAAATATAATATTATGTTATACCTGAAACTATAAACAATTTATTTGAGGCACAATAGTACCTAATTATAATGCAATTTTTTGTGTTAACCTTATTTACACGAAAGCCTATATTTTTTTCCATACATTCCATAATCTTTAATTTTTAAATTCCCCCCAATTATTATTTCTATTAATAAGTCCAAGAGGCTACTCCGAAAAAATATAAAGTGAATTAATTCGGGCACAATGGGGCCTAATTGTGTTGCTAATGTTCCCTTTATAATAAAAGACCATAGCACTTGATTTAAATTTTCCCTAATGTCCTATATCTTCTCTTAATATTAACATATAATTTTGAAAGTGTGTCACATATTTTGCTATAACATGTCCCACTAAACCGTAAAATTACCCATATATTAAAAGCTGGGGTATAATGAACATTATACAAAACAAAGGAAGAGGGGTTTTCAAATGGATTTGGGATTATTTCTAAAAGTTCCAAATGAGTACTATTAAAAATTGATTCTTACCAGCATAATTGTCCTGAGATCAAACTTGTGAGAAAAAAACTGACTGAAAAACTGACAGAAAAACGTATATAAGAAATGAAATTTTATTTTTCTCTTAATCTTCAGCTCAAAATATATGTGTCAATAGACACTTAAGAAAAATTTTAGACATTTATTTTAAAAACAAGAGATACTATGTTTAAGATTGTGAAAAATTTGAAACATGTGATTGAGATAAACTAAGGAAAACTCTTAAAATCGTAAGTCCATCCACTTTTATCACATTGCTTAAAAACTACTGTATCTTCGTAAATTTGAGTACTAGCGAAAGTTTAGTATTTAGAAAGCTTAGAGTACAGGGATTCTAAATTTATAAACTCATTTCCAAAATTTTGCCTAAAATCATGTTTTTTTGTAGTATTCAGACACTAAGATATGACAATGATAAAACTTAATACAATAAAAATATAATACTTGGGTAAATTCAGATTCATTGTGTAAAAATATTTAATAAATTTGTTAATCGGCAAAATTTTTGGGGCCCTCAATTTGGGTTGCGATCTATAGTTTAATAAACTGATTTAGAGAATGGAAATTTCCCGTTAAAAATCTTGTTTGTAGAATGTTTTTAAACAAGTAAGGAGGAAGATTGTGTAGAAACTGTTCAAGTCTCTTCTCGCTACAGTTTTAGAAATTTAGTCTGAAAATAATTTTTCAACTTTTAAAACGAATGCGTGGGCATTAAACAAACTAAAACATTATAAGGAATAATCGGTGGGTGAGTAACTGGGGTTTTATTCCCAGTCTGGGTACTTTGAATAAATATTAGCACAAATAGTGCGGATCTCTAAACCATGATTTGGAAACAAAATTGGCGAAGCAAATTAAGAATCGAGGACACGCATATGTTTTTAAAAATATCAGATGAAGAAACAAGCATTATATCATTACTAAGCAGTTTTGATACATAAAATATTCTTTATTTGCTAAGACGTTAAAAATGACATAATGATTAATAGTTTATTTTCCGCTGAAATTTTCATACGAGTATGGTTTCCCCGTAAATTAATTTTAGCATGCTTCTCTTCGTATTCACCGAAAGGCAAAATTATGGGCATTTGATTTTTGATATTTCATTGCATATAAGAAAAACGACGAGATGTTTTCAAACAATTTAAAGACATTAAGATTTGAGGATATTCTGTCCTTATATAAATAAAATTCACTTAGACCTAGAATAAACCATGCAGTTTCAAATGATGAAAATATTTTTCAAAAGTACAAATGCAAGCAAAATATCGTAAAATAAATTTCTGAATCTTAGGTTATCCTGCCTATTACGGAATCTTCAATAACCCTACCATAATTAAAAATTTTCATATATTTTATTTTATTTTTATAACCGTCATTGAACAGCCGATCCAATTTTATGGGTTTACGACTACTAATGTTCAACTCCGTAAGCCTTGTAATTTTGAACCCAATCCAGAAGACAAGGGAATTCCTGAATCGAGTATTGGGAGAAATTTGCCCTCGTGGAGGACTTTTTGATGAAGCTAATACGCAATTGCATTACATGGAGCGAAAGATCACGAGTACCTACGGTTAGCCTAACGGTAAGGGGTCTCCAACCCATGATCAGTCTACCACTGAGGATATTTCACGTCAGCACTGTGGTCGTTGCAAGCCGGATGCAGAATTCGTATCGACAGTGATTCGAACCCGCAAACCCAAAGTTTACCTCGATTTATTTCCTATTTTTTTAAAATTGTATACTACTTACGCAGGTGAAGACAATCCATGGCATAGTATTTTTTCAAAACGAAACTTAAATTCATTAAATTGTAGATTACAAATAAAATTTAACGTTCCCCATGCTTTGATTATTGCAAGGTAACATTCCGAATACAAAATATAGGAAGTGCTAATGAATTTGACTAAGGCTTAGTTATCTGCGGATAAATTTTGATTCATTCATATCTTAAAGTAAGTCTTAGAACTGCACATTACTTCGATTACACAAAATTTTATAAACAAAGCTTATTGCTTAAAGGGCCTATAGCTTGAACCCCGTAATATTTTGTCCAAGCTACATTAACTATTCCTTATTTAAGTTTTGAAAAAGTTAATATCAAAATTGGTATTTCGGAAAATAAAAATGAAATTTAAATCTTTGATACTGATAAAATTTAAAACTATGGAGAAACATCAGTTAGAAATTCTCTCATAACATGAATAATTTTCATGTTCTATAGAGATTTCAAAATTTGCATGACAAAAAGTTTTATTTTCATTTAAGGAGGTTCGAGTTTATTTAGCTCTACTACAAAACTAGAAAAATCCCTCATCTATAATTTAAGCAACATTTTAAAACAATATCGTAAAAATAAAGCTTACAGTATTCAAGTTTCAAACATCTGAGAAAATACTCCAAATATAGTTTTAGCAATATTTTGCACACAATTTGAAAATCAGTTTCTTGGTTATGTTAACAATAAAAAATAAATTTAATAATTTTTTAAGTGACGACGGAATTACATTTCCTTAACATCGTAAGTAACTTAAAAATTTTATTTAATTACGCAGCTGTCAGTTAAAAAGAATTAAATATCAACTACATGGTTTTGTACGAATTAGTTATGCATGAAGATTACCAAAAGCTACAAAGCATAAAATAATTACTTGCACGATGCGAACAGTTTTCGTAACTTAAATTATGAACTATAAATAATAAAGCCCATTCATCATAAAATACCCATAATGGACATACATAGTACTGTTTGAATTACTGGTTCAAATGAACCTGGAAATAAAAATAAAAAGAAAGCATATCATGGGTGATGCATGCTGGAAATGTTCCACATCTAGGTCTTTTTGGTTGGAAGCAGTGAGAGAAGTAGTGTAACTACTTTCAGCGATGCTACAGAACACTAGCTGTTGTTGTTAATTTACGTCGCACTAGAGCTGCACAATGGGCTATTGGCGACGGTCTGGGAAGCATCCCGGAGGATGATCCGAAGACATGCCATCGCAATTTTGATCCTCTGCGGAGGGGATGGCACCCCCGCTTCGGTAGCCCGACGACCTGCGCGCGAAGTCGAACACTTTACGGTAGCACAGTTTAACGAGGACCAATACCGCACATCCTCGGTCCCTACGCAGACTGATCCAAGTGGGTCACCCACCCGCACGCTGACCGTAGCCAGTGATGCTTGACTTCGGTGATCTGCTGGGAACCGCGTCTTATCGATCAGTCCACTGCGGGACACAAAACACTAGCCTTTGTAGATGGAGCAATACAAACTCTTTATCATCATCATCGAAATATATCTGGGCGCCTGGGGCCGTTAGCGGCCTTTTTCCCATTCGTCTTGTATTGTGGTCTTTTCTGGTAATTGGAATGCAATTGGAATAAAAGGAAATTAAATATTTTGTATTTCAGTTAAAATTACAAACTCTTTATCCATGTTAACTTCGATATTATTATACTTTTAAAAGATACCGATGACGATTATTTTATGGAACAGTTCAATATTTCATGTATAGAAAATTTGGTCCTCAGTGGCAGAGTGGTAATTATTATTCTACCTTGCGCTCAAAAGTGTAGAGCCTTAGGGTGGTAGCAGTTTCAAATCTCGGTGCTTGTAAATTTGAGCTTTCCTTCTATAATTTAAAATATCTGTTAAATAGATTTACAAACTGTTCTGTGTATTAAGCATATATACCTGCATATGTATGCGTAACAGTAACCAAACATGCGTAGCCGTGGGGTATTGTTCATCTCTTAAGCATTCGAAATTCACCCTAACCACCCTAACCATCTTCCCTTCTTTATCCATGGTTCCGCAGTGGACTGATCGAAAATACACCGTTCCAACTACAGCACAGAAGTGACGCATCACTGGCTACGGTCAGTGTGAGGGTGGGTGACCACTTTGATCAGCCTGAGTAAGGACCGAGGGTGCACGGAATTGGTCCTCGTTAAATTGCTCTACCGTAAAGAGCTTGAGTTCGCGCGCAGGTCTACGGGCTACCAAAGCAGGGGAGTCATCCCCTCTGCAGAGGATCAAAATTGCGATGGCATGTCTTCGGATCATCCTCAGGGATGGTACACAGACCGTTGCCAACCGCCCATTGTGCAGCTCTAGTGTGACGTAATAATGCCAAGCAACTAAAAAGTTGTAGAATCAAACAGAAAAACTTCCTCTGAATAAATATAGCTTTTTTGCGATAGATTTTGAATCTTAATCCTTAAATAATAGTGATCATCTTTAAAATATGGTCTCACTAATTAAATCAGAAAAGTGACCAAAATTGTCTACACTTCAATGTTAATTTCAATTTTTGCCACTTCAGTTTATCTCTCTGCAAATAGTTAAGCAAATCAAGCGATTTTTACTCCTTTTTATGAAACACATTTGGTCGAAAATAATTCAATGTAAAAATTAAATTTTCTCTACCAATTAATTTAATGATAGTCTATAAATTTTAAACGTCACCTAGAATGAAAGCTCGATTATAAAATGAGAATGAAAAGGCTGTTTTTGAGTAAAGAAGTTTTAAAAAAAAAATTGAATTTTTAAGTTTTAATCTGATTTTTAAGAATTCATAAGTTTTAATCTGATTCTTAGGAATTCATAAGTTTTATTCTTATTTCTTTATCATTTATAAAAATACAACTTTAAATCTGTCATTTAAAGTTGTATTTATATAAATGATTACAAAATAAGTATGACTTAAAATTTTACATTTTGTTAAAATTCTTAAATTTTTTGTTCAAAAATAATAATTATATAGCTTCAAATTATAATTCGAAAAAAAATTTCCATAACAGCGTGAAAATGTTTTCCACTTTAATTGCAAATATGCAAAAAGAGAAATTAATATTAAGGGCCTTTAATGTTCAACCACGCACCGGATTGAACTAGTGGGATTATAATTTCCAATTTGCGGTTAACCCCATGTTTTTTTAGAGTCAAGAAAACCGAATCGTTCAAAAAATCAAAATGGCTAAATAATAGGAAAATACGTTTTTATTTTATATCCATTATTGAACAACCGACTCGATTTTGTGTTTACGAATACCAATCTTCAACTCTGTATCCTAAAACTCTTTGACCCAATCCAAAAAACTGCATAATCAAGCATTAGGTGAAATTTGACCCTTGTGGAAGACATTTTTTCGTGAAACTAACTAGCATTTGCTTTACATGGAGAGGAAAACCACGAAAATTTCCACTAGTCAGTCTGACTGCAAGGGGACTCTTATCAATATTCTGCCTACCACAGAGGATATTTTACGTCCGCACTGTAATCGGTGCGAGCGGGGTGCGAAATTCGTATCGATCAGCCATCTCTGCGGAAAGGAGCGCTCCATTCTCTGAGACGCCACTGTTCGCACTTATTTGTTAACATGATTAAAGTTATATCCTGGAACCATTAAGATTGAATATGACAGTTTTTAAATCAATCCTCTTTTATTTCGCGCACGGTATAATCTTATAAGAAATTAAATGGAACCTTTTCTATGGATAGTAAACTATTGTTTAAGTGAGGGAAAAAACAAGGAAGTTAGCAAATTTTTTTCAAACCGTAATCGAAGACAATAAATGTAAAATCAAAACTAGCTTATTTGTTTGGCTGGTTCACGGCTTTTCGAGGCCACTGAGTAAACTATATCCCCCCATCCGGAGGTCCGCAGGACCCAGACTCCTCGGACGAGGATAGTACACAGCAGCCACCCAGAAGACGCGTGTGCAGTCAAGCACAACTAGTGCCAATCTAGTGCTAGTGTTCAATGGGCTATGGGCGATGGTCTGGGAAACATCCCTGAGGATGATCCGAAGACATGCCATCACAATTTCTCTCCTCTGCAGAGGGGATTGCACCCTCGCTTCAGTAGCACACCGACCAGCAACCAGAGTCGAGCGCTTTACGGTAGAACTGTTAGACGGTGACCCATACCGCACACCCTCGGTCCCTACACAGGCTGATCAAAGTGATCATCCACCCGCACACTGACCGCAGACAGTGATGCTTGACTTCGGTGATCTGCTGGGAACGGTGTCTTAACGATCAGTCCACTGCGGGACTCGAAAAACACAAGATAATATTATAGATTTGTTTGTTTGTTTTGTTCATTTACGTCGCACTAGAGCTGCACAATGGGCTATGGGCGACGGTCTGGGAAACATCCCTGAGGATGCCATCACAATTCTGATCCTCTGCTGAGGGGATGGCACCCCTGCTTTGGTAGCCCGACGACCTGCATGCGAAGTCGAGCTCTTTACGGTAGATCTGTTAGACGGTGACCAATGCCGCACACCCTCGGTACCTGCGCAGACTGATCCAAGTGGTCACCCACCCGCACACTGACCGCAGCCAGTGATGCTTGACTTCGGTGATCTGCTGGGAACCGTGTCTTAACGATCAGTCCACTGCGGGACGATAATATTATAGAAAGCTAGTGCAGTACGATTAATTGGAAAAACTCTTTTGCCAGCTGCTGTCGAGATTACGAAGCTTGTTAGTCAAAGATTGTTTGCATCGACATCGCGCATGCAAGCCAACACTTCAAAGGTATTTATTATCTTTTAAAATATTGTTAATAAGATCACCCGACCCTAAATAATCACAATTATATACTAGTTAAGACTTCAAATATGAAATTCAACTTTATCAAGTTTGTAAATGTTTTCAATTGAATTTAAAATTACGTTTTGCTAGTGTGTATATACAGTTGCTCTCTCAAAAATCGTTCGACGTTTAATCAGATCATAAAGCGAGGTATTTAAATGATTTTATATTTCGTTATATTTCTAAATTTTTTTAATTATATTCCATAACATAATTCTTTTACTTTTTTCTTGAATGTAATTTAGGATATGTATGTGAAACTGCGTCCAGTTAGTTTAACAAAAAAAAATTTGAAAATGCTAATGCAATAAAAATAAATAAATTTCCATCAATAATCGACACGAAATAATATGTAAATAAACAAACGTTTTTTTTCTTTTATCTCTGTCTGCAAAGTAAATGTTGGTAACTTTATTAACCAAACTATGGTTGGTAAACTTTTATGTTTACAAGCATTGCATTTTTAGAATGATTATCAATTAAATATCCTAAACTTTTTTGAAAATATCTTTTTTATGTAAAAAAAACAATGTTTAGTTATCTCCTCATAAAATATTTATTTTCTCAATTATTACTGTAATTTTCAGTTCGGCTAACTCAAGGAAATTTTTTCCACTTTTTTTATAATTTTTTGCGAAGCATTATTTTTTTCAGGGTTTAAATTAAAAGTAATGTTTTTAAAAACCACGTTTTTGTAGTGGAGAATAATAATTAAAAAGCAAAAATTTGAAAAACGTGGGGCTCATGAAATACATAGCAGTAATGTTATATTCGTGTGTGTATGTGTGCTCATGAGAATATGTGTACGTATATCTGTAATTGTATCTGGATGTGTATGTGGAATATGTTTGTGTATATGCATGTGTATGAGGATGTATGTGAATGCGGATGTGGCTGTGCATGTGTACGATTAAGAAAATGTGTATATGTACTGTTATGTATTTCATGCCCACCACGTTTTTCGCTTTTCAAATTTTTGTTTTTAATTATTATTCTCCACTACAAAAACGTGGTTTTTAAAAATATTAATTTGATTTTGATTTTTTTTTGTACTCACTTCCAAAATCTAAATTTTTTCCCTCACTGTACACAAATCTTTTCAACTGACATGAGTCACTAATTTGAAATAATTGAATCGACAACAAAAGACAATCGCGAAAAGATTAATTTTTCTTTAATTTTAATTTTATTTTATTTTGTATGTCTTTTTTCTCTTCATTTTTATGTATTGTCATCCAATTCTGAACTATGTGCCTAATTTGAAGTCTGTAGCTAGTCGGGAAGTTAGTTTAAAATCGATTACAAAATTCCACCCGAACACACATACACGAAGGCAAGTTGATATAAACGTGGTAAAAAATAATAAATAAAAAAAGCAAAAGAAATAAATAGGCAAAGGTCTACATTTTTAGTCTTGGCTATTTCACCGTCATTACAGATATCCATTTCATGTTTTAGTTATTGTATAAAATTTAGTTAAAAGCATCAACTTTTATTATAGATTTCATTTTGCAACCAGCTTTAAACGGTCGACCTGATTCTAAGTTTATGATTATAATTGCTCAATTCCACAGCCTTTTATAATTTTGAACCAGACTCAGAAGACAAGGAAACTCCTGTATTAAGCAATGGGTCACACTAGGTTTCGTGTAGGACTTTTTTGGGGAACTAACCAAATTTTGCGTTACACGGAGAAGAAAAACACGGAACCTCTCATGATTAGCCTAACGGCAAGAGGACTTTAACCTACTATCCGTCCTACATTAAGGATTTCGTCTTTTTCGTCAGCACTGCGGTTGGGGTGAGTCGGGTGCGGAATTCGTATCCACCAGCCATCGGTGGGATTCGAACCCGGGCCGAACGCTCTATATAAATGTTAAAATTTAAAGAATCAACACCCCATTCTCCTATGGTAAAGCTAGAGTGGGGATATTTCCGTCATGTGCATGTGCATATCATAGCACCAACTGCTATTGCCATGGGGCAAAATAAATTTTAAACTTTGTTTTTAAAAAAAAAATGTAGTGCGTGGAGCCCCTCCGCGCGGAAGAAGTTAAACTTCGCAACCTGCGACGGTAATTGTAGAGGAATCAGCAGTCGTAGAAGGATCACTAGTTCTATTCAACGACTCTTTTTCCTGCTCCGCTCGCTTCCCTTCTCTGTAATCACGGTAATATTGTGCATTTTCCCTCGTCGACCTCTTGAACCAGTGCTTGTGGTTGCCTTATAGTCTATCCCTGGAAAATGTATTTGTATTAATTATGTATCTGAATGCGTCATAATGTAATTTCAGAAGAGAAACAATCAATTGATATTCACAAGAGACATACCTTGACATAATCTTAAATCCGTCGCATTGTCCGTGGGATTGTTTTCACTCATTTTTTACAATTGTTATCCAGTAAATTTGAAAATAAAAAATACTATCCTATTAAATTATATGTGTATCAAAACAAACTAAAAAAATATTTATAGAAAAACAATTACTTTTATGACTTTTATTATTTTTATGCTAGTGAGAACCAAAACAATATGGAAATGAATGAGGGAAAACTGAACCCTACCACTTGATTTCCCGGCCAATGAAAATGTAGCGTTAAACGTTTAACGCAAGCTTGTTGGAAGTGGCATAAGAAGTATAACTTCAAAAACATTTATAGGTTTGCCAGGGAGTGGCTACGAGTTAGACCCCTTTTGTGATTTTTTTCAAGTTTCCTGCGGGTTGACTCCCGGAAGTTGCAAAGACTCTGCGATTATTCTGCTGCAGATCACGACACCAAAATCTTCCTAACAAGAAAATATTTTGGATTTTCTTCTCAATGAAATTTGTAATTCCAATAAATTATTTAAATCCGCATCCGGCTAGTACCGACCACAGTGCTGACGTGAAATATCCACAGTGGTAGACGGATCATGAGTCCCTTTTGACGCCAGGCTAATCGTGGGTAGTTCTCGTGGTCTTCCTCTCCCTGTAACGTAACGTAATGTAAAATAATAAGAGAACGTGATTTGAAGAACTATGCAAGTTATATTAAATGAAGACCTGGCTTTCTCCCCCTTATCGCAAAAGAAAGGCTTAACAACTGCACAAAAATTAAAAAGATTGCAAAGATGTAAGAAGTTGCTGAACCGACACGATATAGCAAAAACAATTGACAGAATAATATTTGCCAAAAATGGAGCTCAATATGTAAGAGTGAATGCATATATTTCTCAAGAATATATATATTGTACAAGAGCTAAAATAGAGAATTTGCTGCTCATATACTGAATTAATATATACCTATAATTTTCACAATCTATTAATACTATTAATATCAAAGATCTTAATTAAACCAAAAAATTATTAAAGTGCCCAATGAATGATGATCTCAAGACCAGCTACTAATAATAATTAGAAAGCAATGGAAAAGAATGCCTATAACCGAAGTAGACAATTGAATACATCAGATGCAGGTGACACAAAAAATTTTAAATCTTCTCATATCGTATTTAGCGACACTTGTGCTAACTATTACATATAAAGTCGCAAGGACTATCTACATGTTTTTCGAAATTTTGACACCTATCCTTTGACTTGGTATCAGTATCAAAGATCTCATTTGAACTCAAAAATTTATAAAAAATTATTGAAGTGTCCACCAAATCATCCCTTTCAAAACCAGCTATTAATAATAATTAGAAATCAATGGAGGGGATTAACTGCAGAAGTAGAGAATAGTATACATTAAATGTAGGCTATACATAATTTTTTAAATCACCTGATATCGTTTTTTACAGCATCAGCGATTTAAGCGACACCTGTGGTAGCTATTATATATAGAGCGACAAGGGCCAAATAAAAGATTTTTTGAAAAATGATTTATTCATAATTCTCAGCATATGTATACGTTTTTTGAAATTTTGACACCTGTCCTTCGATTTGGTATTAGTATGAAAATTGTCATTTGAACCCAAAAATTATAAAAAATTATTAAAATGTCCACCAAATTATCCCCTTAAAATCAGCTATTAATAATGAATAGAAAGCAATGGTGGGGATTAACTACAGAAGTTGAGAAAAGTATACATTAAATGTAGGCTATACATAATTTTTTAAATCACCTGATATCGTTTTTTACAGCATCAGCGATTTAAGCGACACCTGTGGTAGCTATTATATATAGAGCGACAAGGGCCAAATAAAAGATTTTTTGAAAAATGATTTATTCATAATTCTCAGCATATGTATACGTTTTTTGAAATTTTGACACCTGTCCTTCGATTTGGTATTAGTATGAAAATTGTCATTTGAACCCAAAAATTATAAAAAATTATTAAAATGTCCACCAAATTATCCCCTTAAAATCAGCTATTAATAATGAATAGAAAGCAATGGTGGGGATTAACTACAGAAGTTGAGAAAAGTATACATTAAATGTAGGCTATACATAATTTTTTAAATCACCTGATATCGTTTTTTACAGCATCAGCGATTTAAGCGACACCTGTGGTAGCTATTATATATAGAGCGACAAGGGCCAAATAAAAGATTTTTTGAAAAATGATTTATTCATAATTCTCAGCATATGTATACGTTTTTTGAAATTTTGACACCTGTCCTTCGATTTGGTATTAGTATGAAAATTGTCATTTGAACCCAAAAATTATAAAAAATTATTAAAATGTCCACCAAATTATCCCCTTAAAATCAGCTATTAATAATGAATAGAAAGCAATGGTGGGGATTAACTACAGAAGTTGAGAAAAGTATACATTAAATGTAGGCTATACATAATTTTTTAAATCACCTGATATCGTTTTTTACAGCATCAGCGATTTAAGCGACACCTGTGGTAGCTATTATATATAGAGCGACAAGGGCCAAATAAAAGATTTTTTGAAAAATGATTTATTCATAATTCTCAGCATATGTATACGTTTTTTGAAATTTTGACACCTGTCCTTCGATTTGGTATTAGTATGAAAATTGTCATTTGAACCCAAAAATTATAAAAAATTATTGAAGTGTCCACCAAATCATCCCTTTCAAAACCAGCTATTAATAATAATTAGAAATCAATGGAGGCGATTAACTGCAGAAGTAGAGAATAGTATACATTAAATGTAGGCTATACATAATTTTTTAAATCACCTGATATCGTTTTTTACAGCATCAGCGATTTAAGCGACACCTGTGGTAGCTATTATATATAGAGCGACAAGGGCCAAATAAAAGATTTTTTGAAAAATGATTTATTCATAATTCTCAGCATATGTATACGTTTTTTGAAATTTTGACACCTGTCCTTCGATTTGGTATTAGTATGAAAATTGTCATTTGAACCCAAAAATTATAAAAAATTATTAAAATGTCCACCAAATTATCCCCTTAAAATCAGCTATTAATAATGAATAGAAAGCAATGGTGGGGATTAACTACAGAAGTTGAGAAAAGTATACATTAAATGTAGGCTATACATAATTTTTTAAATCACCTGATATCGTTTTTTACAGCATCAGCGATTTAAGCGACACCTGTGGTAGCTATTATATATAGAGCGACAAGGGCCAAATAAAAGATTTTTTGAAAAATGATTTATTCATAATTCTCAGCATATGTATACGTTTTTTGAAATTTTGACACCTGTCCTTCGATTTGGTATTAGTATGAAAATTGTCATTTGAACCCAAAAATTATAAAAAATTATTAAAATGTCCACCAAATTATCCCCTTAAAATCAGCTATTAATAATGAATAGAAAGCAATGGTGGGGATTAACTACAGAAGTTGAGAAAAGTATACATTAAATGTAGGCTATACATAATTTTTTAAATCACCTGATATCGTTTTTTACAGCATCAGCGATTTAAGCGACACCTGTGGTAGCTATTATATATAGAGCGACAAGGGCCAAATAAAAGATTTTTTGAAAAATGATTTATTCATAATTCTCAGCATATGTATACGTTTTTTGAAATTTTGACACCTGTCCTTCGATTTGGTATTAGTATGAAAATTGTCATTTGAACCCAAAAATTATAAAAAATTATTAAAATGTCCACCAAATTATCCCCTTAAAATCAGCTATTAATAATGAATAGAAAGCAATGGTGGGGATTAACTACAGAAGTTGAGAAAAGTATACATTAAATGTAGGCTATACATAATTTTTTAAATCACCTGATATCGTTTTTTACAGCATCAGCGATTTAAGCGACACCTGTGGTAGCTATTATATATAGAGCGACAAGGGCCAAATAAAAGATTTTTTGAAAAATGATTTATTCATAATTCTCAGCATATGTATACGTTTTTTGAAATTTTGACACCTGTCCTTCGATTTGGTATTAGTATGAAAATTGTCATTTGAACCCAAAAATTATAAAAAATTATTGAAGTGTCCACCAAATCATCCCTTTCAAAACCAGCTATTAATAATAATTAGAAATCAATGGAGGCGATTAACTGCAGAAGTAGAGAATAGTATACATTAAATGTAGGCTATACATAATTTTTTAAATCACCTGATATCGTTTTTTACAGCATCAGCGATTTAAGCGACACCTGTGGTAGCTATTATATATAGAGCGACAAGGGCCAAATAAAAGATTTTTTGAAAAATGATTTATTCATAATTCTCAGCATATGTATACGTTTTTTGAAATTTTGACACCTGTCCTTCGATTTGGTATTAGTATGAAAATTGTCATTTGAACCCAAAAATTATAAAAAATTATTAAAATGTCCACCAAATTATCCCCTTAAAATCAGCTATTAATAATGAATAGAAAGCAATGGTGGGGATTAACTACAGAAGTTGAGAAAAGTATACATTAAATGTAGGCTATACATAATTTTTTAAATCACCTGATATCGTTTTTTACAGCATCAGCGATTTAAGCGACACCTGTGGTAGCTATTATATATAGAGCGACAAGGGCCAAATAAAAGATTTTTTGAAAAATGATTTATTCATAATTCTCAGCATATGTATACGTTTTTTGAAATTTTGACACCTGTCCTTCGATTTGGTATTAGTATGAAAATTGTCATTTGAACCCAAAAATTATAAAAAATTATTAAAATGTCCACCAAATTATCCCCTTAAAATCAGCTATTAATAATGAATAGAAAGCAATGGTGGGGATTAACTACAGAAGTTGAGAAAAGTATACATTAAATGTAGGCTATACATAATTTTTTAAATCACCTGATATCGTTTTTTACAGCATCAGCGATTTAAGCGACACCTGTGGTAGCTATTATATATAGAGCGACAAGGGCCAAATAAAAGATTTTTTGAAAAATGATTTATTCATAATTCTCAGCATATGTATACGTTTTTTGAAATTTTGACACCTGTCCTTCGATTTGGTATTAGTATGAAAATTGTCATTTGAACCCAAAAATTATAAAAAATTATTAAAATGTCCACCAAATTATCCCCTTAAAATCAGCTATTAATAATGAATAGAAAGCAATGGTGGGGATTAACTACAGAAGTTGAGAAAAGTATACATTAAATGTAGGCTATACATAATTTTTTAAATCACCTGATATCGTTTTTTACAGCATCAGCGATTTAAGCGACACCTGTGGTAGCTATTATATATAGAGCGACAAGGGCCAAATAAAAGATTTTTTGAAAAATGATTTATTCATAATTCTCAGCATATGTATACGTTTTTTGAAATTTTGACACCTGTCCTGCGATTTGATATTAGTATGAAAATTGTCATTTGAACCCAAAAATTATAAAAAATTATTAAAATGTCCACCAAATTATCCCCTTAAAATCAGCTATTAATAATGAATAGAAAGCAATGGTGGGGATTAACTACAGAAGTTGAGAAAAGTATACATTAAATGTAGGCTATACATAATTTTTTAAATCACCTGATATCGTTTTTTACAGCATCAGCGATTTAAGCGACACCTGTGGTAGCTATTATATATAGAGCGACAAGGGCCAAATAAAAGATTTTTTGAAAAATGATTTATTCATAATTCTCAGCATATGTATACGTTTCTTGAAATTTTGACACCTGTCCTTCGATTTGGTATTAGTATGAAAATTGTCATTTGAACCCAAAAATTATAAAAAATTATTAAAATGTCCACCAAATTATCCCCTTAAAATCAGCTATTAATAATGAATAGAAAGCAATGGTGGGGATTAACTACAGAAGTTGAGAAAAGTATACATTAAATGTAGGCTATACATAATTTTTTAAATCACCTGATATCGTTTTTTACAGCATCAGCGATTTAAGCGACACCTGTGGTAGCTATTATATATAGAGCGACAAGGGCCAAATAAAAGATTTTTTGAAAAATGATTTATTCATAATTCTCAGCATATGTATACGTTTCTTGAAATTTTGACACCTGTCCTTCGATTTGGTATTAGTATGAAAATTGTCATTTGAACCCAAAAATTATAAAAAATTATTAAAATGTCCACCAAATTATCCCCTTAAAATCAGCTATTAATAATGAATAGAAAGCAATGGTGGGGATTAACTACAGAAGTTGAGAAAAGTATACATTAAATGTAGGCTATACATAATTTTTTAAATCACCTGATATCGTTTTTTTCAGCATCAGCGATTTAAGCGACACCTGTGGTAGCTATTATATATAGAGCGACAAGGGCCAAATAAAAGATTTTTTGAAAAATGATTTATTCATAATTCTCAGCATATGTATACGTTTTTTGAAATTTTGACACCTGTCCTGCGATTTGGTATTAGTATGAAAATTGTCATTTGAACCCAAAAATTATAAAAAATTATTAAAATGTCCACCAAATTATCCCCTTAAAATCAGCTATTAATAATGAATAGAAAGCAATGGTGGGGATTAACTACAGAAGTTGAGAAAAGTATACATTAAATGTAGGCTATACATAATTTTTTAAATCACCTGATATCGTTTTTTACAGCATCAGCGATTTAAGCGACACCTGTGGTAGCTATTATATATAGAGCGACAAGGGCCAAATAAAAGATTTTTTGAAAAATGATTTATTCATAATTCTCAGCATATGTATACGTTTCTTGAAATTTTGACACCTGTCCTTCGATTTGGTATTAGTATGAAAATTGTCATTTGAACCCAAAAATTATAAAAAATTATTAAAATGTCCACCAAATTATCCCCTTAAAATCAGCTATTAATAATGAATAGAAAGCAATGGTGGGGATTAACTACAGAAGTTGAGAAAAGTATACATTAAATGTAGGCTATACATAATTTTTTAAATCACCTGATATCGTTTTTTACAGCATCAGCGATTTAAGCGACACCTGTGGTAGCTATTATATATAGAGCGACAAGGGCCAAATAAAAGATTTTTTGAAAAATGATTTATTCATAATTCTCAGCATATGTATACGTTTCTTGAAATTTTGACACCTGTCCTTCGATTTGGTATTAGTATGAAAATTGTCATTTGAACCCAAAAATTATAAAAAATTATTAAAATGTCCACCAAATTATCCCCTTAAAATCAGCTATTAATAATGAATAGAAAGCAATGGTGGGGATTAACTACAGAAGTTGAGAAAAGTATACATTAAATGTAGGCTATACATAATTTTTTAAATCACCTGATATCGTTTTTTTCAGCATCAGCGATTTAAGCGACACCTGTGGTAGCTATTATGTATAGAGCGACAAGGGCCAAATAAAAGATTTTTTGAAAAATGATTTATTCATAATTCTCAGCATATGTATACGTTTTTTGAAATTTTGACACCTGTCCTTCGATTTGGTATTAGTATGAAAATTGTCATTTGAACCCAAAAATTATAAAAAATTATTAAAATGTCCACCAAATTATCCCCTTAAAATCAGCTATTAATAATGAATAGAAAGCAATGGTGGGGATTAACTACAGAAGTTGAGAAAAGTATACATTAAATGTAGGCTATACATAATTTTTTAAATCACCTGATATCGTTTTTTTCAGCATCAGCGATTTAAGCGACACCTGTGGTAGCTATTATATATAGAGCGACAAGGGCCAAATAAAAGATTTTTTGAAAAATGATTTATTCATAATTCTCAGCATATGTATACGTTTTTTGAAATTTTGACACCTGTCCTTCGATTTGGTATTAGTATGAAAATTGTCATTTGAACCCAAAAATTATAAAAAATTATTAAAATGTCCACCAAATTAGACCGAAATAGACAATAATATACATCAGATGTAGGCTTTACAGGATAACCAGGCTCTGTATAATCGAAGTTAAGTAAAAATTCGATTCATTTTCTGTTCATATTCATTTTCAGTTATATTTTGTAGTATTGAAACTGAAAAATAACTTGTGGGTCAGTAAATTTTTTTATAAAAAAATCAGAAAAGTAAAAATTATTTTAATTTTGATCTAAAATAGCAAAATACGTGATTAGTGTTGAAAATCCTTCCAAGATTTCCACCAGATCCTCAGCAAAAAGCGTTTAATTTCGCTTTTATATAAATTTATTTATTTTCGTAAATTTACTTTAATTTTATTCAAGAAAAATATTTCTTATTTGTATTGACGTTCTTAATTACATTTAAGAGCATCAAAATTTTTTGAAGTGCTTACGGCCTCTGAGATTTTTAATCCAGCCCTGATTGCAATGATTGTTTCGATATTTTTAGTAAAAGTTAAAATGATATAACACTACGTTTGTCTCTTTAACTTACGGAATTCTGCAAAATCTTTTATTTTCACTTACGTAAGTTTGATATTTTTTTCACGGGAACATTCGCATTCCACCAGACTTGACGCATGCGCACTAAATAAGTGCTCATGCGCGCCATTATTTAAAATCTTATTTAAGGCAGGGTGCGGAAGCTAATATAAATTTGCGAAATCTCCCTCCTATTCTTTTACAAAAATACTGAATCGTTTTTAATATGTATGAGTAATCAAACTTTACTAAAATAATTTTGCTTTCAGAGGTTTTTTTTAGAAACATGAGTTTTAATATTTTTCTATATGTTAATAGTAGGTAGGAGTGGGGTCAATTGTAACAGGGTACGATTGTAACAGAGCAAAAATTTCGAGTGTCGGGTTCTACATTTGGTTCCTAGGTGGCGCACAAGGTGTACTTAATAAACCTACATGTACACCCCTGATGGCAACCATTTTTATGTACTTTTGAAAGAGTTACATCACAAAAGATATTTTTACGCCACGCAAGTACTTTTTTGGTATTAGAATATTATATTGCAACAAAGTAATTTTGTTTAAACAAATAAAAATTACTAACCGAATATGTAAGTGGACACCTTAATTAACATTTCAATAAAAAAAAGATTAATTTTGCTAATTAACTAGCATTGTTTTTAACAAATGAAGCTGAAATGGCGTCATGGGGACGATTGTAACAATAAGTAAAGGGACGATTGTAACAGCTGAAAATAAATAATCTTATGTTTACAAACCATTACTTAACTCTTTAAGAACCACCAATAGTTTCCTATATCATTTATATTATGTTGCATGTTCATTATTTTATTTGTCACCTTTCACAACATAAATTAAAATTTATAACCCCTTAAAGTTAAAAGTTTCACCCTTTAGGTCTCTGCTCATTATTATTTTTACTCCAAAAATATCACTACTATTTTCATCAATAAAAAAAAATATCACAACTATGATAATATGTATAATTAACTATGTCTCAGTTGAATTTATGAACTGTTAAGTGGGGACAATTGTAGCAAGTGCACGACTGTCAAAAATTGTTAATAACTAATATAATAACATTTAAAATAAGGTATTTTTTTCTAATAGAGGATAGTCTACTTTACTCGTCTGTCAATTAATACTACTAATATATTGGATTTTTTGTTAGTTAAAAATAGTTAAGTAAAAAATGTTACAATTGATCCCACTCTCCCCTACTTATACTGATACATAATTAAATTGAAATTTAAGACAATCTTGCAATTAAGACAATTATATTTTTCCCTTTTAGAATTCTTCACTTAAAAGGTAAACGCGGAAAAAAATGATTGAAAGAATTAAACAATACGATTCTAACTTTCATTCAACGTAAATTATGGTCAGGAGTATTTTAGTTTTTTGAAACAGTGATCAAATTACATTTTCCTTTACAGTTGTTGGATTCAAAAATGCACACTCGGATCAATGTATTTCGACCAGAGATAGGTTTATGTTCAGCATTAATGTTATAGGCTGATGTATCTATTTTGCTTTATTTTTCTTGATACTTAGCTTTTTTTTCTTAAAAAAAATCTCGAAATTCAGACAATTTAAATTAGGATTTTCGTTACAAAATTTTAACTACAAAAATTTCTATCGTAAAAAATAGAAGTTTCTTCATCACTAATTACTTTTTGAAATCCAATCAATCAAAACTATAACTGAGATTTTGCTTGCCTTCCATTTATTTAACTTTACTTAACTCCAAATTAACTTTTTTACTATTATTAATTAAAATCGTGTACAATCTAAAATTTGAATTAATAAAAAAATTTCTTCCTTCACCCTCCTCATATTTTCTGAATTAAAGAAGCCAAGTAAAACAGAACACTTTAAGAACTGAAAATCAATAATCCAATAAGAAAAATAAAAGAAAATAAAAACTTTATCAATGTATAACGAATCATTCTTGAGAAATGTAAGATTATCATTAACTCTTAGGTTTTTTAAAGACTCTGCAGTTGACTCACTGCAAAGACTCAAAATTTCAAAATATATATGCATATGCTATAATATATTTATAAAACATTTTTAAAAAACTGATGCTTTTGTCTATTTCAGTTATAGGCATTGCACTCCTTTGTTTTTCAAATTATTGTTAATAACTGCATTTGAGTGGGTCGTTTGGAGGACACTTTAAAGATTTTTAATAATTTTTTGAATTACAAGAAAATTTTGAATTATTTACCAAGTCAAAGGATGAGTGTCAAAATTTCAAAATATACATATTCATATGCTAAACCACATTTATAATCAATTTTTAAAAAAATGGATGCTTTTGTCTATTTCAGTTATAGACATTTCTCTCCTTTGCCTTCTGATTATTAATTGCCGCATTTGAGGGGTTCATTTGTAGACACTTTAATGATTATTTTAAAATATTTTTTTTGGTTAACAATAGATGTTTGATATTATTCCTAAATTTCTTAAATCATACATATGCTAAAAATATTTGTAAAATAGTTTTAATTTTTTTTCTCTTTCCCACTATACGATAGAGTGAAAGAGTCAAGATATTTTTTTTTTAAATTTCTTTATCAATATGATTTAAATGCTCTTTCCAGGTATTTAAAAAATAATGCTATTTCACCTAAATAAGGCACGCAGAAATTGTAGCTTCTTTTTAAAAGTAAAGCTACAAATTAAGAGAATTTATAAGTTGTTGTCATCAATCCAAAAGACATTATCAATGACAAATAACAACCAAACGTTCAACCAGAAATCAACCATAACATCCAGACACTCGAAAAAAATATCTTTGTGAACCATTAGTAATTTCTTGAATTGTTCGATTTGCACAGGAGTGCACTTTTCTATTAGCTCATTATCCCGAACGATTTCCTCAAAATCTTAAATATTTGGTTTAATTATCGCTTGTGAAATTTCAAAATCTGTGCCTTTTTTTTTACATTTGAAAATTTTATTGATAAATAAATTTATCCTTTCAATGTTTATGCTAGGTATAATATTATTTTAAATAAAACATTCCTTGAGCGGTACGTGGAAGAAGTAAAAATATATTTAAATTCAAGAATGATCTTTTTATTTAACAAATAGTTATTGTTAAACTTGCAACGCCATTACTTTGTAAATTCCATCAAAGGACATGATATGGATAAGAATTTAGAATACCTTGATAATGTTCATTCATGGCGCAAGTTCTTGAAAGCGACCGTTTTCTTTACGGATACGAATCTAAGCTCTCTTATCGCTTTTTTTTTAAAGTTTGAATGGAAGTAGTAGATATATTTATTATGCTCTAGAATTTCCGCCAAACTTCGAATTATGGAAATTTATCTTCCTCATTTCACTACAATATTGACTACACGTAGTTTCCTAAGAGAACTATATTAACTTCACGTGTATGAGTTGAACAACATCGACTACATGTGGTGGTATAATCTTGAAAGTTTACTAAAGAGAATTATAATTTGAAACTTGTTTCATTCACCAAATGCTCTGCGATGGACATAAGTTAAAATTCTGGAGTCTGCACTTCAAAAATCTATTCGTAACAATACATTTACACCTTTGCACATTGATCAATTATATCTATTGTAATGACCTGACCCGCGACGGCTGAGGGGGGGGGGGTGGAGCGTTCACCCTACAATGAGGTGAACAGGGTTCGAATCCCGGTGATCGTAGGTCGATGCGAATTCCCCATCTGACTTGCACTGACTACAGTTCTGACGTGAAATATCCTCAGTAGTAAGACGGATCATGGATTAGAGTCCCCTTGCCATCAGGCTAAACGTGGGATGTTCTCATAGTCTCCCTTTCCATCTAACGCAAATGCAGGTTTGTTCCATCAAAAAGTCCTCCACGAAGGCAAATTTATCCTAATACTTGATCCAGGAGTTCCCTTGTCTTCTGGATCGGATTCAAAATTACAAGGCTACGGAGTTGAACATTAGTTGTAGTAAACGAGCGGATGGGAGCTCATGATAGAAGGTGTTGTGTTTTTTGTGAAGATTTTGAAATGCAAATTTTTATGGTGAATGTATGATTTGGTGCTTCATTTACAAGGGGTGATCAAATGAAAAGGTAAGAAACGACACGGTGGGTACAAATGTAGACTTTATTCAAAATATACACCAGAGACCTGAGCACAACGATCCCACTGATGAACAAGCCGCAGGATTCCTTGTTCCCAGAATTCCTGTGGCCGTGACGAGACTCAATATTTCACAGCGTCCTTGAGTGCGTCGTCCTAGTTGAAGCGCTTCCCTTTCAGGTATTTCTTCATCGGACCAAACGAATGAAAATCGCAGGGCGACATATCCGGACTGTAGGGTGGATGGTCCAACGTTTCCCAGTTGAACCTGGCCAGTTCCATGTGTATGACTCTGGAGACGCGTGGACGCGCGTTATCATGGAGCAGAACCGCACCCTCCGTGAGCAGCTCCGGTCTTTTTTTTCTTGATGGATTTGCGTAGGCTTCGGAGTGCCTTCACAGTACGCATAGGAGTTAATGGTTTTTCTGTGCTCGACGTTTTGTGGGCATTATTTGATTACGCACTGTTAGATTTTTACGTCGTTTCGTACCTTTTCATTTGATCACTCCTTGTGTAATTATTTCTTATCCTTCAATCCTGGAGAACAGATTCATGCACGACATTTAAATTTTTGTCAATGTTCGAATAATTAACGAGTCTTCAAGTTTCCGCATGCTGAATGCTTGTCTTCAGTATGGCGAACCTTTAATAAGCTACTCCTACCAGATCATTCCAGGATCTTGTGTTTCATTATCTACTGTTGTGACTAATAAGATGCTATTTGGTGAGTGCTGCATCGATTAGTTATTGTGCATTGATTCCGAACCTTCATGTGAATTTTTACTGTGTACCCCTTACATATCTTGAAATCTTCTATCTTATGCATTCACTTGACCAAATGTTTACAAACAAATACTTAGATTTGATTAATTGATGACTGGACAAAATTGATTTAACTTTCCAGAGTATTGACTGTGGATCATGATATAAAAATTTTCTCTGTGAATCTTCTGCTGTAAGTGCCACAGACTAGTAAGATCTCTGACTGCCTTGTTTTTTAAATAATTTGAAATTGGTCTTCATGATTCCTTGATTAATCCGTTTATGAACAATGACTTTCAAGAACTTAAGATCTCATAGTTTGAAGAACTGTTAACTGATTTATCACTGTCTTTACAAATGTGATCACTGGCTGCAATTTAAGAATTGGTTGGTTATCTGTTTTCTCGATGACATTATTACATTACCTGCCTTCGGGCTTGAGACTGACTGTATAGACACTCACTGACAATCATCACTGATCACGTTCATGGTTTTATTGATCCTAGTGTATGCTTGTCCCGAGTGGTCCCTGTCTTCTTGGGGGGCTTATTGACTGGTGGCTCCTCACTCTCTGGACGAGTCCGATTGAATCTCCAGTTGCAACATCTTTTGGCTGATGGCGTGATTTCTGTGATCTTTCACCTGTTAATCTCTGTGCGTAGTTCTGCGCCATCTGACTTATTATCACTGTGTTATTGCATGGTCCTTGTGACTCTCTGCGGGTTATTCCATTGACCCCAGAGGTTCTCTCTGCAGCGCCGGTGTGTGGTTTTCGTGACTGATCGAATGCCCGACTACCGGACGTTTCTGAAGTAATCCTCAATCAACTTCAGACTCTAAAAATTTTTTTAACTGTTTATTTTGTTGCTCTCTTTTCAGCCTTCTCTAGCAAGACTTTTTCGATTACCACCTTTTGGACGGGAACTGATTCTCGACTAACCTGCTTTCCCCGGATCCCCTTTTGACTTCGGCTGTACCTGGGTTGATATTACCCGGTCCTGTTTTCACCATTCTCTGCAGGAAGCTGTTTTGGATGATCTTGCTGACTTGGACCTTCTACCTACTTCAGGTGCTTTTTTTCGGTTACTCCTTTGAGGCGCGGATAGGATTACCGCCTGAACCGAAGAGGTTTTGAACCGGAGATGGGTGATTCTTCTTCTGTCTCTTCAATGGTCAACCCCGATGTTCTAGATCCCAAGACGGAGACCCAAGTAACATATATGCGTACATGCATCGTATATTCATAATTATTTAGACTAAGCATATACGTATTGAATTATGTATATTACTACATAATTATGAATATTACTATAAATTTATGTATATAACTATA